>NC_069126.1:42506137-42833753 GCF_026914265.1 Mya arenaria
ACACTGGGCCTGTCTTGCGAACACGTCCAATTCGCTTCAGTCTTTGGACTCAATGTTGTCTACATTCTCGTCGTCAACATCATCAAGAAGCGGGTAAATTGCCTCTCCTAATGAATATTATATGATATTTGATGTGTGTGTGTGTGTCGTGACGGTTTTTGTTTTGATGGTTGTATAATAATACATTCAATGAATAGATATGAAGGTATACGTGGAAGGGACAGGAATACGCTAGGAAATTATTGCAAATATTAAACGAACTTTTTTGTTGAAAATTATTGTAAGTTGATATTGCTTCCCAGACATAGGTCAGCGTCAAAGGTCGATGTCACTTAGACATTTTCATGTTATGTGTCCGTCATCATTTGAGCGTTAAGATCTTGTGATCTTATGTGTCCCTCTTCAGTTGTGTAATATTAGTTTCCGTCTTATATCGAGTGCCTTTAGGCCATATATTTTAGGATCATGATGTTTTGATTGCCTCTTTCTAAGATTTTTTTTTTCTGCTTTTTGATGTTATGTTTTTTTTTTCTTCTTTTAGTGAGTGTACGGCATTGTGAATCTACGTGTCATCCTTCCGCTGAGTGTCCGTCTTCAGTGAAGTGTCTAGTAGGGTTTTCGAAAATATATATCCGTTTTCCGTGGAGTGTCTGTTCGGGTTTTCAGCGATATGTATCAATATTCCGTGTCTGGTAGGGTAAACGGTGATATGTTTCTGTTTTACGTGGAGTGTCTGGAGGGTTTCCGGTGATATGTGTCCGTGTTTGGTGAAGTGTCTGTCAGCGTTTCCATTGATATGTGTCCATCTTCCGTGGAGTTTCTGTTCGGGTTTCCGGTTATATGTGTTCGTCTTCTGTGGAGTGTCTGTTCGGGTTGCCAGCGAAATGTGCCAATATTCCGTGGAATGTCTGTAAGGGTTTCCGGTGATATGTGTCTATCTTCTGTGGAGTGTCTGTTAGGGTTTCCGGTCGTATGTGTCTGTCTTCCTTGGAGTGTCTGTTAAGTCTTGTGATGTTATGAATCCGTCTTCAGGTGAGTTTATGTTACCCCATATTATGCAATGTTTCCAATTTACATTTAGTGTTTTTCGGACATTGTGACATAATGTGTCCGTTTTCCATGGTGAGTAAGACCGTGCGGTGTTATGTGGCCGTCTGCCGATAAGTGTCAGGCCTCTTGGTGGTATGTGTCCGTCTTCCGTTGAATGATTGTTAGGCCATGTAATGGCGCGTGTCCGTCATCCGTTTTTGTTGGCAACGTGCTACAGTCTATTACAGATGCATCAATGTAATTAATTTCAAACAGACTATTATCATGAAGCTGTCATCATACATTACATAACATATTAGTATTGCAGTTGATTCAATTGAATTAAGTATGAAATGACACATGAGCCTTACCAACGAGTAATTTGATTTACAATGAACCTTATCTAGGTAAAATCTTAAATACCAGTCATTAAACCTGACTTTTTACAACTGACACTCAAATGCACAAATTGCAGATGAAGTGAGCGTTCGTAGTGTACATATTGTTGTTCTGTGATGCTGTAATCACATTTTAACAGTATGTTCGACTTTCTCCTCTCAGTGCCTCTTAACGCTATAGGGCTCTAATTAAACTGTTTGCTACCAAGCATGTCGTTTTAGTTTGAGAATTCTTCAGACTAAAACAATGCCACATAAGCCGGATAGACACTCAGCTGTATGTTGTTAGGTAGAAACAATTCAATAAATGTCCTATATATTGAACAGTAAATTGAAAAACTTTCACACGAAAAAACAATATCCCTCATAGTGTATATCGAAAAGAAAATGTACTATTGTACTAAACAAAGTATCAAACAAAGTATCGCATTTATTTGGAAAGCAAATACGTCGATGCTTTTGCAGAAAATCATAGTTTTGTTAACGGACTACGCGGTATAAATTTCGATATATCAACGGGACTTAACTGTAGCTTATATACATTTTGCTAATTTTATGAACGGTAAGTGATATCATCAAAATTGAATACGTTCGTTCTACTCATTACAATTTTATCGTTAAAGCATTGGGGCACATGATTTTGGTAATCCCTTTTAGCCATACGCTTGTGAATCGTATTGCAAGATCAAAACCTCGAGGCGCTTGAATGGTTGGCTTCGGAATAAATCCAATAGCTAGAGAAGCTCCGATATAATTCGAAGAGCTAGCATTCATGGTCAAATATCGTGGGCCAAACAATTCCTTTTTCTAGTTTATGGATAAGTATCACCGATTTTGTTAATTTTGAATATCTTTGATTTCCTGTAAATTGTAACTTTAGAAATGCAAGCAAATTCAAAAAAAAATATCTTATTTCATATTTTTGATCATGGTAACTGTCATATTGACAAAACTGTTTTTTTTTTTTTATATTGTTGTGCCCAGATCATTAAACACAAGATACATTGATTTAAGTTAAAATTGTTATTGTTGTTTACATTAATACATACCTAAACATTATAAGTGTAACATATTATATAATAATTGATCTTATTTAACACTTACTCGATTCCATTCAGAACATGTTGACATTCGAAGGGGTAAATATATCATGAATTGACTCTATATTTACATTTGTCAATAGTGCACTTCAGATAAACTTTACACCACCCTGTAATTGTAAGCATTTAGTGAAATTTGTCAACATATGCATGTTTTTATTTTATTCAACAATAGCTTTCTTCGATATGTTGGTGTTAAAATGCATTTGTTTTCCTCACCGCTGTTCCGACGTTATATTCATATTTATTGAATTATTTATCGTAAGTTTCTGTACTCGCACAATGGCAGCCATTTTGTTATTCTGCGCAACTTCCGCTTTTTTAAGGTCAAGTGCAGTTATGTATAAGGTGACTAATCGTTTTGATTTGTTTATGTTTACAAAACTTCGGGCAATTTTCAGATCCTTTTTTGTATCAGTTGCATGTATTTCGAAAATTGCGGCCATTAATTTATATAAACGTTCTATCAATTTGTTGTCTCTGCCATACTTTTTCTTGGCACTGCCAATGTTTTGGATGCCATTGCCATCATTTTTCTTGGCAGTAGCATTTTGCCAACCTACAATTTCTGTGCGAGTATAAAAGTGCCACGATTTCCGTTGGCAGTGAGTCTGAGTCAAGTCTTTAATCAGAGAAGAGCCACGTTATGTTTGATAAAGTCATAAAGCTGAGTTTTAACTGAAATGATAACGAAAGTCCCATAATATAACTGCGTAATATAATAATCACTCAGCAAACATATAACTTATGTGTATTTTACTAACGTTTAATTTTGATAAAATTGATAAAGACCTACAGTATTGACAGGACATACATACGTATTGAAGTTGTAATGCATTTACAACTGTATTGAGCAAGTAGGGTGACTTTTGTGTGTTATCTCGCCTAGATTGCCATTACCAGAACGAAATTAAAATCGCGTTATACTACAGAAATAACACCGCTAGATCCATGGTTAATATATAAATCAATTATATTATGTATAATATAATACGGTTTTTACGGAACTCGCAGACCAGCGAAACACAGTGACCTTTAATAAATATTAAAATATAAATACATACTATTACCGTATAAACAATTGTTCTCAGGTTGAGTGATGTTTTGCCTTTATTAATGCAATAAAACTGTTAACACTTACAAACTTTTTTCAATATGTGGTTGAAATTGGTACGGACTATAGAATATCTGCTTAATTTCAGAGTTTAGTCTGTCACCTGAGAGCCAATCTGAGATTGTTAGCACTGAGAAGTCCCCTACAATATTTTTATAATGATGCACGTTTCTTTTTTCCGACATAATTGTAGTTCTTTAATAACCATACTTAGAGACACTTTTCATTCATCATCTTTCTATGCTGTATTAGTTTTTTTTAAGTGTAAATGTTGCAATTATCTTGAAAATGCTTACCATTAGAACCAGAAGTTGGCTCAGTCTATTGCA
The DNA here is from genome assembly GCF_026914265.1 of Mya arenaria. Classification (NCBI taxonomy): domain Eukaryota; kingdom Metazoa; phylum Mollusca; class Bivalvia; order Myida; family Myidae; genus Mya; species Mya arenaria. The sequence continues at coordinate 42,510,108 of NC_069126.1, forward strand.
AACCATATCATAAGTTTATGTCGCTCCCGTGGCATATTGCTCGTAAATAATTATTTAATTGTGTCATTGCACATATTGTTATCTGTCAATCCATTGTATATGGCGTGTGCTCTTTAAAAGTCTTTAACATAATCTCCTTCTTTTTCTAGGTAAAATACATATTTCATACATATACTATACGGCTTTATAAATACACAACTTTTGTGATATTTATGCGAAAAGCTAGAGTAGCTCAGTAGCAAACAGTTTAAACAATAATCCGGTTTACTGGGTTTAATACCCGATACTCCAGACAAAGTAGTCCAACATCGTATTAGTATTATAAATCTCTTACTTACGCCGTTGTTCTGAAGTGTGCATGTTACTATGACTTGAGAGATATAAAAATGTTTGAATTGTATTGTTTTGACATATTAATGAATATTATAACTTTATTTCCTTTACAAGTAATTGCGTCAGCCTTTATTTGGTCAGTTTATCTTCAATTACAATTCAATTTTAATGAGTGGAATCTGGCAAAATGTTGATATTATTTCAGCTTATATATATTTAAGTCGGGTCTGTATATATTATTTGTTGTTTCCTTTTCATGATTGCTAATTACTTTATGAAGACTTGTTACCCAAATTGATCCAAAACGGTGTTGAAATACAAACGAGGGATTTTGAAAGAGCCCTAACGTTTCTTGTAAGACAATTACAATTTGTAAAACGTGACCATTAAGCAGTCGCTTAAATTAACCAATTAGGCGTTGGAAAACAAATATAAACAGAAAAGCCCAACATTTTCTGCACTGTTTTGAAATAAGAAACTTTATGCAAATGTTCAGAATCAGTCCAAATACTGCACCGTCATACATAAGTGTCATTATATGTTGGGGGGTTATTAACAAAAGCCCCATCGGTAGTTATTATTTTATTTATAGTGAATAGCGTTTTGATATAAACCTTTTGAAAGGACACGTCTTTTTAGGCCGATGGATATTATTAAAACAACATAAATGTCATACCTAAGATTAGTTGAATCCTTAGTGAAATTCTGACTAGCTGACCGTTTCACGGCAATAGCCCCAACATATATATTATATGAATAAATCTTTGCTGCCATGTAAGGTATATTGCTTTTGTTCACAATAGAACGTTGGTTAACATGGTCGTATTTTACGGCTGTGTTACTTTTTAAGTTTTGATTAACTGTTGAAGGAAATAAACAATACAAAATGCCTTTGTTTTTTTTTTAAAGTAATGCGGCAGAACAATTTATGTAATCAACCGACATTAAAACGAAAATGGCGACCGAGGTAATATAAAATAAAGTTCGGGTTAATTTGAATGCAGAACATAGGGTAAAATGTATGTTTTTTCGGTTCGTACATTATCGATGATGCAATGATTTTCCAGAAAAAAAGAGAAGAAAACATTGGGTTTGAGAAATCATATTGAATCAAGAACATTACAATATCGTCAAATTGCAAATTGAATGTGATTTTTACTGAAGTTTTAAATAGTTAAAACAGGTGCTGTAGTATGTCATGCATCCTGAAATAAGAAAGAACGCGAATTAGTATTATCGGTAATGCACTCTTACATCAAATATATCAGTTAACACGTTTAATTTACATCAAAAGAGTAAATATCATCATGCCCTTTTATATATTTTCATCTTGTATTTTCTTTCTTTACTCAATTCCTTGTAATGTATCGTACTTGTACGGTGATTAATGCACTATATGTTCCATATAATGACTATCAACATATCTTCATACATGCTACACAAATTGATTAGCGCCACGTTCAAGTTTCTTCAAACTTTTAGGCAAAACAAAACTGATGTCGAAAGATAAAACAAGCAAATCATACGTACATTAAACTTTAAAGTTAATATAGCAGGCGATAGGAACAACAGTACGGCACTATATAACATTTAACACTTAAAAACATGCCAAATTCTCAAAAAAGCCTCGCACATACCGATTTTATGTTGCAGGGAATACTATTAAACTTTTATATTTTTAAAATAACATCAATATTGAGTTTTCTTTGCAATATGTTTTTATAATTTAAACAAGATTTGTTTGTTTTTGAAGACAGACATCCTACCGCCCAAATGACGCTTTACACATATCGATTTGATGCTGTGTTACATTGATTTTATATTGTATGCATTTACTCACATGGCCTACAAACAACTCCAACATCTTCGCTATGGCCACAATTGTGACTTGCCACTCGAGTGTGATTGCATGCAAGGATGTTCGTTTCAAGTCCAGAACATATCACGTCGTCTAACAAAATCGGCTGAGAAGCTACACCATCAGGAAACGCACTATTAAATGTCGCGCCAGATCTATGTAATGTTAACAGCAAAATTGTAACTTTAAGAGTGTTATAGATTGTATGAACGAACGATAAAGGTTTGTTTACGGGAAAACGTGTATTGCTGCATTAAATCCGGTTTGCCACTACTAATGGGCTCCAGTGCATGGCATATAATGATCTCAAACGAAAATAATACGTGTTAAATAAGGTAATATTTGTGTCGTTCAGATTTCTTTCAACTATTACATAAGTTTGCCCACTCGAGTCCAGCGCATTGCAGTTTTTATCATACATACGGACCTAACGATTTTAACTGATGACTTTGTTTCAATAGTTATTTAAGACAGGTTAAGAGCTGATTACAGTCTATGTTGGCATTTATTTGCACATCATGGTATTTCATCCGATTCAAAATACAATTAAACAAGCAAACAGTATACCGTTTTCAAGTATTGTTTCGTAGAGAAAATCATATGCTGTCCATACCTGTTAAATCCAAGCATGAAGCATACAACTGCTGCAGAGTTGGTACTAAATCCATCATCACACACTGTTCCCCAAACCGAGCCTAGCAAGGAAATCTCGATACGACCTTGATACTTATCGCTTCCGTTAACAAGCCGAACTGCAATTGTAATGGTTTTTCGATAGAGCGATACCATTTTTTTTAATAATCTAATGCTGTTCAATGTCTTGTGTCTCTACGTAAGCCTAATTGTTTGCTACGCCTTCGAGGTGATAAAAGGTCATTCAAACTCATAACGAACGATGTATATTGAAATAAGCGTTGACGTAGCGAAATGTAAACGAAAAAGTATTCATAGACTAGAACGTTTACAAAATGAAATATATGCACCTAGTTTCACTGGTTGAAGACCAACCACATGGATAAAACAATTTATCTTTTAACGCAGAGAAATTGCCCTCAAGTATATTTTAGTGCATTTTGTGTCAAAAGCATACACGAGCAAGAACATAAATTTAATTCCACATATAATATAAAAATACGTACACCTAAACGACGTTCAAACACTGCATCCCGCTCATATATGTGTTTTACTCTCGAATACAAATGATTAAACATGTACATATACTTTATTAATGAAAAAAGTTTGTCTCTTAGTACTTATGCATACACTTTTTAAAAACACCAAATAACTGCTTGTTTTCATCAAGAACATGGTTAATTAAATTGTGAACTACAAAAAGTATTATCCACTATTCTCAGTTGAAAGCTGACTGCAGTTTATACCAAACAGGTGTTTGGTGTGTTTTTCTCAAAAATCATATAAGTCTCAATTGACTTTGTTTACCGCTGATGTCCCCACAAGCCGCTCCACTGAAGCAAATGTCTACTTCCACAGATTGTCCTACGCAAGGTTTTGCAAGGGGACTTGCAATTGTGCACTGCCTTTCCCTGCGTTTAACGCTTTCACCACAGGTCACGTGACATTCGCTCCATTTACCCCAGGTCGTCCAATGACTATCTGTTAATTAATATATATATATATATATATATGTACGTTTGAATATAAACTTATAAATGTAATGGCAATATTTTGGAAAAAAACACTCATAACACTTAAGAAAAACACTTATTGTTGTATGTATGCAAAAGGTCCTTTTATTTCATAAACTAAACAGTCATAATTCTGCTTTTGAAACGCGCTCACTGAACTAAATAATAATGAAATACTTTGTAATTGCGATTCGGAATCACATTTTGTCACTAAAGTTTAAATCCAATATCGGAGCGGTAATAAAAAGTGCTGATATTTTACATCGCTATTCAACTAACATACGAACGCTAATTAATGAACATTGTCCTTAACAACAATGTACCAACCAGTTAATAGACCCGAAATCCTCGTTATATATAATTTTAATATGTTGTGATATATAAATAAATTTAATACACTAAACGAATTGTATTAATGGGTGAGTTAATTTCTTGCCATAGACAATTGAGCAATATCCTTTAAACATTATCATTGATATGCGTATATTACAACAAAGATTAAACAAAAAAACGATTAAAATTATACACGTATCTGTAGAACTTACTTCGAAAAGTGAGCTGAGTAATGTACTGAATAACTACGTTTTATGAAAATGGTGCTTGGTCATTGTACCATAAGCATATTTTTCACGAACTTAAGTGTCAAACATATGTTTGTTGGCTTTCTTAATCAATCAATATAGCATCAACTTTAAGGTTCCTGCAGGTTTCGAAAGTTTACTTCGTTTACGGAACGAGTTAGATTATATTACCTTCGCATTGCTGTACAATGCATATCTTATAACCGTTAGAATCGCCAAAACAGTGATCTCCAAACAGAGAAGGCGCTGGGTTGGAACAAGTTCTATGCCTGTGTTGCATACCAACGCCACAGGAAACTGAACAAACACTCCAAGATTCCCATCCACTCCATCCACCGTGAACTATAACAAGTAACGTCAAACATTAAAATGTGTACGTATATAAGGTGTATAGGCGCAATATAAGGCTACGATAATTAATTGTATATATCCTATATTGTTCACAATTGTAATTAGGTATTATGATGTCACTTAGAGTGCATATAATCAATGATATTCGGAGTTACTTATAGGGAACGAATTTATCTCAAAGATAACATGTATGCTTACAATTATTTAATACCAACTACTGGAACAACATCGTTGGCTAAGCTCGTTTTTGCACCGATATGCATACGGTTGGTAACATTAAGTGTATTCTTACCTTAATTAACTGTTGCTGGGGTCTTAAAACGATGTATCTTAAGTGACCTTTTTACGCTAGAGATGTATGCAGGTTTGGAGGTAAGACATATGATAATATATGCCTACGTATCTAAAAATTTGGCAAAAAAAAATAATACTGATGCTTTTGCGTAAACCCAATATTTAAAATCCGTAGATTTCGATTTTTCATTCCAGTTTAATAGATCCTTTTATAGGTATATGCAAGTCAAATGAACCAAAAGGTATGCCAAGTATTAAATGCAAGGATCTAATTCTAGGAAATCGGGTAAAATACCATTACAACTGCTACGTACCAAATGCTAATAACAAGGCGGGAGTTGGACAGGAGATTACATAATGTCCTCGTTTAATCATATGCATAACAAATAAATCCCAGACGGGGCCGATATTGACCCAACGAACAATTTGAAGGAATTCGATAGGAAACAACTTAACCATGATACAACTTTGAGCATTTCGATTTTTAACAAAACTAGTTATAAGTTGAATGAGTATTTTGGTGGTTATAACAAGGAAAGTGTAACATATTGATTGGATATGTGTAATTCATTCAACTTCTGTCGAACAAGGAACGAAGATCAGCATGCAGTAGATACCGAATGTGCGCATAATTTCGGCACGTTTGACGCCTTAAAATATGCTTTACTTTTTTGAATGAATGCTCGATAGTTCCAGACTAGTTGTATGTGGGCCATCCGGGCAACACGACTTAAAATGAAAGGTTCCATTCGATAATTTGTTACTTTTATTGATGCGTAGTGGAACTGTTGGTGTAAAAAAGTAAAGCTGAGTACCTGGACACGTTTGTAAAACACAAGTTTGAATGTCCGTCTCAGGTCCAGTGCAGTTCTTCCCGTAATGATTTGGAGCAGGATTTGTACATGTTCTTCTCCGCGTCTGGGTCATGTTTCCACAAGTTATATCACACGAAGACCATTTAGTCCATTCCGCCCAGTTGCCATTGGCTTAGAGAAACAAAGAGGTATAATAATGTTTATGCATTACAGGAAATACTTTATTGTATTTATAACATGAATATGGCTATACATTATAAAACAAAATACTTATATGTAAGCTCGGGATTTTTTCCAGATCATTGACCTTTCTATATTTATAGCATACAGTCATCAGCGAAAACAATACTTCATCATTAAGATATTCGTTGTTCTCTGACATTTTCGTTCATTTGTTTTACAGGCAACATAACTGAAAAACTATTTTCAACGTATATACTGGTTTTGACGTTGCGGACCTGCAACGTGAGATTAGTGAACCCTCCCCGCAAAACCGAAAATAATTGCTTTTAGTGCATCTGCAGTAATCGCTATTTGTTTATTTGTCATGTTTTATACCGCAACAACATTTAACAGCATGTTCTTGCATTCACAAGATAAACTAATATATATCAGGAAGCCACCGTATTTTAAATGTATTACTACCGTTTCAATTGATGTAATTGTCTGGTCAGCTTGTCTGGAAATTATTGATTATTTGTTCCTTTTTGCTGTTTGGGTAATATTTTATTCTGTCAATTCAGTGTTTAACAATGTTCCAAGGAAGGTAACTCTTCCATATAATTTTGAAAATTCGAAGATTAGTGTCCTTTGTTTTGCCGAGTCGCAGACATGAGTGTAAACATGAATGTTTTTGATAAATGATGGTATTACCTTTGAATAATACCAAGTAAGTACTGTCATAACTACTTTTTATTATTGCAGATATTCCTCTTTCCATAGTTGATAGGGTTTTAAAAAAAAGAAAGGAGTATTGATCATAAGGGATCCGATTGACACAGTAAACTGACAGTTGGCGACATTATGAGGCTCTGGTCAATAGCATTTTAATACAAAAGATGGCGTATGTGCAAGATAAGGAGAGGGATGCCAAAAAGAAAAACTGAGAATATTTTGCTTGAATCTCTTTTGCAGAAACACACCATATTGAATGGCAGAAAAGGCGGCTTAGTCCCTCTCCTCTCGTGGAATCGATGTAGTGCAAGAGGTGTAAAGAGTGTTTGAAACACAGAAAAAAACACTGGGAGAATGTTGCTTCACAGACAAAAATACAGTTTGGGTGTAGCCATAAAGTATGGTAACGTGAACCGAAGATAGTCAGAGGGCACTTCTTATCAGCAGCCGAAGTACAGTCCACATATGAATGTGTGGGATGAGATGTCAGTAAGGGGAACTAAACGACTTTGAAACTCGAACGGCAAACGTGTAGTGTTTATTGTAGAGACGCTCTACAAATGGCCAGTTAGTATTTGATGATGGCTATACGTTGCATGAAGACAACGATACAAAACTCTGTCGTTTAAAACTTTCAAAGAAGTTGGAAAATGCACTAGCGAAAGAGCACCGTTCATCACCGTTTGCCAGTGGCCAAGCTAAAGTCCATAAATAAAAGCAATTGAAAACAGTGCTCAAAGCCTTTAAATCCCTTTAAAGCGACGAGTAAAATTGCTCGCATGCGTTTAAAAGCGGTAGTTGGCTCGACCACCACCAGATGTACTCTGCTTGTAAATGTGTTTGCAATTTTTCAATTGCACAAAAACTGTATCGTTATTGAGCAAATGTGTCGACGAGTGTCCACTGGTTAAATACCTTTAATGATTCAACCCAACAAAATATGTGATTTCCGTTACATAAACGTTTGTCTAAATTGGCGTTTTCCTGGTTGGTATGACTATTAAGGGCTCATATATAGTGATATGTTTGAATAAGAATAAGCTAAGTGTTGAATGAAACATGAAAGTTTACGTACCATAATCACACAGTCCGCAGAACCTTGGACACACTTGAGACGCATGCTCGTAGTTCGAAGCGCATATATTGAACAGCGAGTTTATCTTAGCACAATCAACGCTGATGTCATCGACACAGGATGATGCTTAAAGACAAATACCATCGTATTGGAAACATGGAGCTTATTGCACTTTACTTTCGGGAAGGCTTTGTGGCAATAAATATCATTCAAACATTAACTTAAATAACTCCACAAAAACTGTTCCTTGAATCAATACAATATTCCCTTATCTTAATTTAAAAAAAAACAAAAAACATATATAATATTGACCTAAAATCAGATTTAACATTTCCAAACCACTTATTTACGTTGTAATATTGATTAAAATAATAAGTAACACTATGTGTTAATTGGTAGAGTGGTAGTATTTACGTGGAGAAATATGCATCACCTTGTTTATGCGCACAGAGCTGATCGTTGCAGTAAGAAACTGAGCAACACTCCTTGCAGTTAGTTTCGGATTGTCTTCTTTCAGATGATCTTCCGATAATACCCGGGTTTCCATGGATACCGTTTGCATCAAAACAAGACTGAACATAAATTATAAAGAAACACTGAATACTCTACAAGATGAATATTTCCCAATTCTGTCTTGATTTGTATTTTATCGGAGTCCATATTTTTCCATGTTTCATTGTTCTTCAACAACTTTTCAGCGCAACAGTTGTGTTACATCCTGAAATTTCATTTTAACGTAGAGTACAAACAAACCCTTTATTACTGAAATCATAACGCAAATATTACACCACTTATAATGGCATTTCATTTCTGCAGCCAATTTAATGCAAACATGTGTAGGTTTAACATGGGCAGATATACTCCAATCAGCGTCTTAGATTATATAATATTATAGTCATGACCATCAAGACGGGATTCCACGCTGCCTCATAGACGGATCGAATAGGTTACCGTAAATAATTCGTTCATTCTCATATGAGGTAGCTTTTATTAGTTTGAGAATTAAAAAGAGTTTGAGTTTTAATTAAGTTTTTCGTTGTATTTTAGATATAAATATTATTTACTTATTTATTGGTAACTCTGTCTGCTTTAAATGATTTCCTATGTTTAGACTAATTTAACATTACACCTTACGACTTCCTTTCCATTCATACCAATATAATACAGTGTCCACATATATCAACATGTGGCAGAGGAGCGATTCGGGTTGTGCTATTATAGGTCAAATACTTTTTTTGGTATCGAGGCGAAATTAAATGTAACAACATTATTGTATTAAGAAGTGTTTACTTACATGTATGTCGATACATCCTAAGTTGTAGGAAACGGATCCTGATCCAGCACCAACTGTCTGTTGGTAGCATGTCTACAGCATAAACAAGAACATAAGGTTTCGTTTAAAATTAATAGGGATCCTGGTATTGATTATTGTACGAATTTAAGAACACAGACATATTCTATATTTATTAGTCCGATTGCCGTTGGCATTTCTCAATCTTAATGTTGATATGGATTCAATAGAGAGAGCGATTCATATAGAGAGCGATTCATATAGAGAGCGAGAGAGAGAGAGAGAGAGAGAGGGAGAGAGAGAGAGCGAGCGAGAGCAAGTCGGTCAGTGAGGGTCTGTCCGACCCTCACTGACCGACTTGCTCTCTATGCGAGTGAGAGAGAGAGTCAATGAGAGAGAGTCGACAAGAGAGAGAGAGAGAGAGAGAGAGAGAGAGAGAGAGAGAGAGAGAGAGAGAGAGAGAGAGAGAGAGAGAGAGAGAGAGAGAGAGAGAGAGAGAGAGTTGATGAAAGAGATAGATAATCGGTAAAAGAGAAAGAGATAGAGAGGGGGGGGGGGCTGGTGAAAGAAGTCGGTGAGAGATAGAGAGTGAGTCGGCGAGAGAAAGAAAGAGTCGGTGAGAAGGAGAAAGAGTTGGTAAGAGAGAAAGAAAGAGAGTTGATGATAGAGTCGGTGAGAGGGAGAGAGAGTCGGTGAAAGCGAGAGCGAGAGAGTCTGTGAGAGAGATGGTAAGAGAGACAGTCGGTGAGAGAGAGAATGACAATGAGGGAACGAGAGAGAGAGAGTGAATCGGTGAGATAGAGGAAGTAAGTCGGTGTGAGAAAAAAAGAGTCGAAGAGGGAAGGAGGCAGAGAGTCGATGAGAGAGGGAGTCGGTAAAAGATAGAATCTCACCGGCTCTCTTTTTCTCCCTCACCGACCCTCTCACCAACCACAGAGAGAGAGAGAGAGAGAGAGAGAGATAGAGAGAGAGAGAGAGAGAGAGAGAGAGAGAATGCCACTTATCTTAAATAAAATCTATGTACCTGGTTGGATAAACATGTTTGCGCGCTATGACATGCGTCAACGTCTGCCACATTCTGACAGGAGTAACACTCAATAGCAGCTGCAAATTGAACAAAATGAATATGCTACATAAGTTTTTTTTTACAAATGCAAAATTTGCTTAAGAATATAAACATGGAAAATGATGGCACATTCTGTATTTTAAGGCTTAAGGGAGGGGTGGGAAATGTGGCATAAATTTGCATTTGGCTCAAGAACATTGTTTTGTTGTTTTTAAATAAAAACAAAAGGTATCGCTAGGGCTATGACTGGAAAAATAATTCAAGTTCAAGACGAAAATATACCGAAATAATTCTACATGGCAATGCGTACAAGTGTACAGACTATGACTATTTTTTAAAAATACTCATTTAGTTAGTTTTATAGATAAGACAATAATCATAGAAAAAATAAACATTACAAGTTTCCGTCCCGAAAAGCAAGACTAAAAGGAGCACGGCTAAGGTCCATTCACCTGAAAGCGAAAAAGGCAGACAGATAAAAATGTATTGGCTATGAATATTAAATAAATCTTCATTACAAAATAAACCACACACCACCGCAACGACGGATACCTTAAAAATAGTCTTTTCACAGATTTAACATGTAACTACGTTTGATATGGCGTGTCTGCGGTGCACTATAGTGAGTTGTTGATGATATGACGGCCTCAATTTACATTTTTGTTGGGTGTCAGATGTGAGCGGCATCAATACATTTGCAACTTCCTTTAAGAAACTGATTAGATAAATCAAAACGCCAGATATACAATACGAGAGATATCACTTTTATAACAGATGGCTTGTGTAATCCTGAGATTTTTTAAAAGTTCTTCCCAATGTTGAAATTTGCAATATTTTAACAAGATCTGTTTTAACTGGTTTAAGTTTAGACTCGCAAATGTGACATAAAGCTGAAATAAAAGACAAAGTAAGAAATGTTTACCATAACATGTCTATATACGTACGAAACTAGAATGAAGATTCGAATGATATGATTTAAACATAGTTTATTATAAAACATCTTAAGATAATCAACAAACGAGTCCTTCTTTTCAATGACAGAACAACATTAATATCTTATTACAGTATGCAAATAAACTTGAAATTTCAAAAAGTAACAAATCAGGCTCGTTTTATTAATCATTTATCAGTCAATTTTGTTTAAAAATTAAAAATTGTCAGCAATAATGTTGCAGTTTATCGAGACTGCATTTATTTAATTTTGTTTATTCTTCTTTGTATCTTTGTAATTAAAAAAAAACTTACACCAATTGTGTCCATTCTTCATCGTTCAGTTTCTTTCACCGAATATGAAATTAGAACTACAATCTTTGTGGCGTTCTTTATTTAAGTGTTTATCAGTTCCTATCATACATTCTCTGTGTGGTTATTATCTAAAACGTGATTTGCGTATCTCCAGGAGACAAAACAAGACTATACAAAGAAATGGATTGTCTGAAGTGCTTACTGTCGCCTTTTCAAAACAAGACAAAAAGTTTCAAGAAATGAGTAAATCATATTCTTAAACATGTGGGCTACTGTTAAGGTAATGCCACAAATAGGTGGTTGTCAGCGAACACATAATTCATGAATACAATAAACACAAATAGTCAACTTTAGATTTCCATAAGGTCTACAAAAATACATATAATACTTATGTCGGAACAAATATTTGTTTATATAATGCATAAATCTTATAATTTTATTTTGTGAAAGAAACTGTTTATAAGCATAGAAAAATTCGTCAAACATATTTCAAAATTGCAAATATACTGCTGTGCAGTAAGAACAACAAGTTGTCAAGAGCATATTGAGTTTAAATCATAGCATCCCGTGTCAAATGAATAATAACAGAAAAAACAGTGATGTCCTTTCAATGCACATAAATTTAGTTAGCCAGTAGCCAGTACGGTTATACATGTACTTGAATGTACTTCAGATATATTTAATTTCAGATAAGACTTATAATGATTTGGGCTATGCAAATTTAATATTAAGTCTTAAGGCCCATCTTTTAGTAAAGAGAGGGAGTGCAGGATGTTTGTTATTCCGATTGTTTTAATTAAAACTCAATTCAATGACGACGTGTAAAAATAAAAGAAATTTAAAATAATTAATCCGAAGTACGGTCCGTTTAAAAAAGAAAAATAAGAAATGGAATGTCCTGAATAAATAAATAAATGTCTCAGAAACTAAAAATACCGTTTGGACTTGCAAATACACTCTTTATACAGTGTTCATGCATGCATAGTGTTCATAATTTAAATTATAACTATACATTCAATTTTGTTTATATCTATAAGGTTCTTTTCACAGTTAAAGTTTAAACTCTTATCTTAGTACAACATGTATAATATGTTATACTTATCTTTAAATTAATACTAGTTTAGCGTATAGGTCAGGTTTTGCGGCACTGAATGACATTAAGTTGTACACGGGAAAAATGTGGACACGTATATGTACTGTTATTAGACGATCCTTAATTTTTCGAGCTATAAGCATGACGCAACGCGACTCGACGTAAACTAGGTTATCGGGAAGGGCAATTAGTTCACCGCTGAATAGAAATGATGTTACAGATTTGTGAAACTTAAGGTTGCTTGATAATATGTTAAAATACTCTGTTATGAAGATATAACTAATTATGTTTAAAAGTCTCAGGCAACATGCCAGCTAAAGTATAACACTTGTGTAGAAATATTTTGAAATTCTCCAATTAAATGCCAAGAGCACAGTCAGTAAATTCCAAAATATAAAGACGGGCATTGTATGGCCCTTAAGTGCTATTTTGACATTTGACCTACTGAAATATGTCTTGCAGGCTTCAAGGCAGCTTCTCATCCAAGTTATAGAGCCAGAACATTTCAAAATACAAAGAAAGGCAACGTATGACCCTTGAGTTTTACTTTGACATTTGATCTACTTAGATTTGTCTGCAGGCATCAAGGCAGCTTCCCATGTTAAACATGAGAATCAAATTTATTTTAACGTCCCCAAATGCATTGCCATAAAACAGCCAGGATTAGTAAAAAAAAAATTTTGACCTTCAAGTGTGACCTTGAACTCTGATATACAGACATTGGTCTGTCAGGCGACACAAAATCTTCTCATAGTGGACATGGGGGCAATTTTTTTTTTTTAAAATGTTAGAGACCGGACATGGATTGTTGACAACCTAGGTGTTCATTCATTGTGCTGACTTTGTTCAGTCAGTTATAGCCCGATGACTACTACTATTTAAAGGCACCTGTAGATCATAAATCGCTCGTATTTTCGTTTCGAAATCGGAAAGGTATGGCACCGCTTTATCTAAACAACAGATAATGCACACAAAGTAAAGTTAATTGTGAATTTCGTGCAAACACATTGCACATATTATGCACTGACGAGTTATCACTTTTAAGTAAATTCTACAAATATTACATTTTCTTAAAATGCATACCAATTATCAAGAACACCCATGCACCACAATAAACAATTTGCAGTTAATTCCATTACTGTTTATTCCAAGTGAGACCATACGCCGCTTCTAAATGATACACATGTATATATCCATCCATTACTGCTCACTTCACCAATGTTGGATGCAGGCACATTCTCCAGCATCATCCTGCCTGAAGAATAGCCTCCTGCTTAAGGGAGTAGGTGCATTAGAGATGCCTTGCACTTCCCGTAGAAGTCAACAACTGCAGGGACATGTGTGCAGGAAGGTGTAGACATTTGCTTTTTAAATCGCCCAGCCCCTAAAAATGGTTGATGCAGAGATACATGTTTTATATATATATTACAATGCGCATGCATATAATTATGCCATAATCATACATGAGCAAAATACTTCAACAATTAAATGTCATTATTTTACTTATAAGGCTAACACACTTATGAGTGCCATATTGTCTTTATCAAATGCGTGTACAGTTTTACTGAATTCACAACACATCATTCATCCTTTTGACATGATTATTTACTTAAACTAAACTGGAATCTTTCCAGGTGTCACCAATTTCATTCAGAGGTGAAGGAACTTTGGCTGTCGGATCATTGCTTGTAAAGTAACATTCAGCAGTGACGAAGGGAGCTCTATTCGCCAAACTTGCTACCAGTTCATACAAGTCAGATGTAGTAATCCAAGTGAAAGGGCTATACCAAAAGACGTTCCAACAGCGCAAGAAACTGCTTGCTGTCAGATCATTGCTTGTAAAGGATTATTTAGCAATTTGACTCCTGTGCGGTAGGTCATTTTCTTTATATTCTCCAGTTTAAAAGGTCATCATTTTACAAATTAAATTCTTAACTAATGTAAAACTATGACATTTTAGGTGTCAGTTTACAAACAACTTATGATTTTGCTCGTTTATGAACATGTTTCTCATATTATACTTGGTTATTGAACATAATGAAATGATCATGCACACATGTATTTTTAAATTGTTTGACTCCAATTAGTATGTATCCAAACAAATTGTGTTATACATTAACCATATTAGATGCAATTTGATTTTGTGTTCATCAAAGTTCTACTTCATCATATTAATGAACTAGTTTGAAGTGCAATTACTTTACAGACCAGTGGGAGTTTGGGATGAAATGCTTCTGGTCAAGCTCTACATATTTATCCATCGTATGCGTATTTTTATAAAAGCTACAGTGGTCGATGACTATAATTCATCAACAAGAGCTGTCACAGAGACAGCGCGCTCGACTTTTCCGCAGCTTTTCAGTGTAAGGATTAAAAATATTTGGCGAAACATGCATAGATCACTGTAAAACTATATTTTAATGCAATACATGATGTATTTGCTGCGATATAAACATAAATGTGGTTACATGCAAAAGTTTTACAATATTTTTAGTCCAATCATAAAGGGCCATAATTTGCAAAATACAGTTATCTAACTTGGTTATTCAGGTAGGTTATGTGTTTGAGTACCATTGTATCTAGTATAAATGCAATACATTAAGTAGTTGCTGAGATATTAAATTAAGGGGGAAAACATTATAAAATAGCCAAATATAGGGTTTTCTCCCACCTCAGATAAGTAGATCCAATAATTTAACCATGCTAGAAATTCTTATCTTGCCCACGGGCGAAGATAAAATGCCCGTATGGAACTTCTTTTAATGGTCACCACATTGTTATTACCTCCCTTGTTGAAGACTGTTGTCTGTAGCGCATCATGGAAACCTTGTCTTATATTAAGAATATTTAGAACGTTAGTTAATTATTTCTCGCTTCAAATGTCTCCAGAAAACAGTTTTCACGCACCTTTCAAGAAATAATGTTCCACTCTTCATAGAACTATTTAAAGACCGATCAGACTATTTACATACTCTGAATCACTGTGCGAATATCCGTGACAACCACGAATTATCAAATATCCGTACGTATTTTTTTTCACTAAGCACAAAAGAGTTCCAGCAAAAAAATACATTTTTACTTCATTTTGTTTAACTGAGGTGGGAGAAAAAGCATCTATCATAGCCGCTCGTGTAAGATAGGTTCATCCCGACCCTCGCGTAGGGTGTTTTGCGGAAACTCGGTAAACCTCGTTTCCGCAAAACACCCTACGCTCGGGTCGGAATGAACCTATCTTACACTCTCGGCCAATCTTACACTCTCGGCCATGGAAGATACTTATAATCTTTCTTGATCAATTGAGAGGGTTGAATGGTTGGGAGTCTGTGTATAAAGTTTCAATGCAATACATGATGTATTCGCTTGGGTATTGAATTAAAGGTGGTTACATGCAAAACCTTAACCAGAATTTCTATGTCGAATAAAAAGGATCATTATTTGAATTTAATGCAAACAAGAGTTATCGTACTTGGTATTTAAGTGGATTGGATGGTTGAATACCATTGTATAAAGTCTCAATGCAATACATCACGTAATTGCTGATATATCAACTTATGTGTGATTACATGAAAAACCTTAACCAGAATTTCTTAGTCAAATAATTAGCGATAATTAGCTTTATATTAAACAAAAGTGTTATCTAACTTCATTAACTTAGTAGGTTAGATAGTTGGGAATTCATATCTAAAGTTCTAATGCATTACATGATGTATTTGCTGAGATATTGACTTAATGTGGTTACATGCAAAACCTTTATTTTTAATTTTTAAGCCGAGTAATAAAGGGCAATAATCTTGCATTAAATGCAAACTGGAGTTATCTATCTTGGTTGATTTAGTAGGTTGGATGATTGTGTACCATTGTATATCTTCTCAAGGCAATACATTAAGTAGTTGCTGTCATATCAACCTATGTGTGCTTACATATAAAAAACCTTAAGCAGAATTTCTAAGTCAAATAATAAAGACTCATAATAAGCATTATATTCAAACAAGACGCCAATGCGGCAACGCCGCATTAAAGCCGGATTTTTTTTGACGATGCAATTTTGCAAACCGTGGATTTAAGCTAGTGACCTAGTATTTATAACCAAAAATATCCATATTTATACTTATCGGAGATATCCAACACACCAGAGTTGAGTGTGATAAATCTGAAATTTCTGGCTCAACTACTGTATGTATTCAAAAGCACAGTTCAAGTCACAAAAGAGCATAAAAGATCCTGAAAATACAATCATTGACTGTGGTGCTGATAGGTCAATCAGATGGGTGCCAGTGTGAAAGCATGTGTGCGTGTATGTGTGTATGTATGTAAAGTAACCAAATGTTATAAAAATTGAAAAAAATATCAATATCCTGCAGGAAAAAACTGTAATTTATGCTTAAATTATATTATACTTTAATGTGACTATGATATCCTGGAGAAAAAAATATAAACATTTTCTTGAAATCTTTTTTACTTAAATGTGACTTAAATATCCTGGAGAAAAAAAAAATGTAAAAGTTTCATGAAAAGTTTCATGTTTTTTTTATTTATTTTATGACATCAGGAAACTATTTCCTAAGATTTGACCTAGTGACCTAGTTTTTGATCTGAGGTGACCCATATTCACAAATGTTTAAGACAATAAATAGATAAATATTCTGAGCAAGTTTCATAAAGATTTGTGAATTTGAAAATAAATGAATTTTAATGGCCAGGGAATTCTTTCTCCTAAGGCAGTAACTCTGTAATTAGCTGAAATAAAATTGCAATTCCTGTACACTGCATTCCCTCTCTTTATGATCTATCACTGTATCAGGTTTTATTAAATTCCATAAAATAGTTTTCAAGTTATGCTCCGGACAAGAAAAAAGAAACAAGGGCAGTAACTCTGTAATTAGCTGAAATAGAATTGCGGTTTCTGTACACTGCACTCCCACTCATTATGATCTATCACAGTATGAAGTTTTAATAAATTCCACCTCATAGTTTTCAAGTTATGCTCTGGACAAGAAAATGCAACAAAGGGCACTAACTATGTAATAAGCTGAAATAGAATTGCGGTTCCTGTGTAATGCACTCCCACTCATTATGATCTATCACTGTATGAAGTTTTATTTAATCCCATCTTATAGTTTGTAAGTTATGCTCCAGAAAAGAAAAAAAAACAAATGGCAGTAACTCTGTAATAAGCTGAAATAGAGTTATGGTTCTTGTGCACTTCACGTCCTCTCATTATGATCTATCAATGTAAAAAAAAATATAAATAAATCCCATCCAATACTTTTTTAAATTATACTCCGGACAAGAAAAAGTAACAAAGGGCAGTAACTCTGTAATAAGCTGAAATAGAGTTATAGTTGTTGTACAATTCACTTCCTCTCATTATGCTTTACCATTGTATGAAGTTTAAATAAATTGCATCTAATATTTTGCAAGTTAATGTCTGGAAAAAAATGACAGCAAAAAAACAAATTAACGGGCAATAACTCAGTAATTAGTTTAGGTAGAGTTATGGTTCTTAAACACTGCACTTCCTCTCACTGTGCTTTACCATTGTATGAAGTTCCAATGAATTCCATCCAGTACTTTTCAAGTTATACTACGGACAAAAAAGAGTAACAAGGGCAATAACTCAGCAGTAAGCAAGAGTATAGTAATAGTTATTGTACACTGCACTTTCTCTCACTGTGCATTACCATTGTATGAAGTTCCAATGAATTATATCCAGTACTTTTCAAGTTATACTTCGGACAAAAAGTGTAACAAGGGCAATAAGTCAGTAATACGCAAAAATAGAGTTATGGTTATTGAAAACTGCACTTCCTCTCAGTATGCTCTTCCATTGTATGAAGTTTGATTACTTTTGGATAAAAACTTTTGATTTTATTACAAAAAATGAAAACTTTAACGCAAAATTGTTAACGCCCGAAAGCCCACCCAACCAACCGCCCGCCCACCCGGTTTTCGCCTTTCTATAACCCGTATTTTTTAATGAAAAATCCGGCTAAATTGTATTATCTTAGTTCAATAATTAAGTAGAATTGATAGTTGGGAATACATATCCGAATTTTTAAGGCAGTAAATGATGTATTCACTGAGATAATGACTTAAAGGTGCTTACATGCAAAACCTTAACCAATGTGTGACGCCGACGCCGTCAGCGACGCTTGGGTTAGTAGTAAAGCTTTTTTTAATCTTCGAATAGTCGAGCCAAAAAATGCAATATTTATTTATTTATAGACAGTGAGATACATTGTATTGGTGAAAGTGCTCAATGGTCTGTCCGTATGAAAGCACGTAATGTGTGTAATAAAATTATATAGATAAAGGTTTTCACATGTTAAAAAGCACCAGGTAAACTGCAATACGGATCATATGTTATAGGCAATTTCAATATGGCGTAGTTTGTAAACAGTTACGATCAAGTTCTTTGTGTTCCTACTCACTCATTTATTG
The DNA here is from genome assembly GCF_026914265.1 of Mya arenaria. Classification (NCBI taxonomy): domain Eukaryota; kingdom Metazoa; phylum Mollusca; class Bivalvia; order Myida; family Myidae; genus Mya; species Mya arenaria. Next base: position 42,529,091 of record NC_069126.1, read on the forward strand.
TTAGATAAACATATTAATGAATAAAAAACATCATGTAAGCTGCTTGCATCAATATTGTGTGTGAATTTTCTATGTGAACTGTTTAAATAGTATGCTTAAAATTTGAATTTTTATACCATTCACTGTCTGGTGAAAGCCTCATCAACTTGGAAGCGACATCAAAGGTGCTTGCCAACTATGAGAAGGATCCACACTTTACAGTTTGGCCTCTTGAGGGCTATTAGCAGAAAATGACCATTGAGTTTATATATGAGGAATTTCTTTATCAGTGTTGTGACCAGTCTGGTACGTATTCGTCATAATTTCACCACAGTTAAATGTTTAGTTTCTAGTAGTTTTTTTTTTTGATACTTTGATATTGCAATATATTACACTTTGTATTACTAAGTCTATAACTATTCGAAATGACACTTCATGTACAAGCCTGATTTGATATTCTTAAACGCCTTATACTTACACATATTGATACATTACTGAAATTGCCATCTAGCGATTTTGTTAGTAATAATTTCCTTTACCCATTACTGGAGTGGAGGTCATCAATACATTGATCAGCACTTCATATCCAAAGCAAATGGTCCGCTTTCGACTGCACATCGCATATTTGATCCAACTGACTAAAAACTTATCAACGATTTGAAACTTTGATTTTCAATTCATTCGTTCAATTCCCACTGGGTCTAAGTCTATGGTCTTTACACATACTTTATTAATACTCTTGATAATAAATGAGCTTAGACTTTCTCATTTTTTTCATTTTGCCAACAGAAGATGATTTTTCAACACTTGTGTGTAATCTTGTTATGAATCTTTTAAATCTGTAAATAGAACGACCCGACTGTAACCGGAACCTTTATGTACCAAACACTTACTCATAATACATTACCTTTATGTAATAAACACTTACTCCTAATGCATAACCTTAATGTACCAAACACTTACTCCTAATACATAACCTTAATGTACCAAACACTTACTCCTAATGCATAACCTTAATGTACCAAACACTTACTCCTAATGCATAACCTTAATGTACTAAACACTTACTCCTAATGCATAACCTTAATGTACCAAACACTTACTCGTAATGCATAGCCTTTATGTCCTATCACATAGCCTTTATGTACCAAACACTAACTCCAACACATAACCTTTATGTACCAAACAATTACTCCTAACGCATAACCTTTATGCACCAAACACTAAATTAAAGCAAAACCTTTATGCACCAGACACTAAAAACTAAAGCATAACCTTCATGTACCAAACACTAAATCCTAGTTATAAGTTTATTATGCAGTATGTATTAATGATAAACCATGTGACCATGAAATTCGTGGATGGGAAGTAGGCCTTGCATATAAGACGTCAGCCTTGTGTGCCCTACATATCTTTAAGTTTGTCCATAATTGCACCGTGCATAAAAATGATTCTGCATAGGCACACAGACAGAAGGACCATTGGAGGCATGACATGATTGCAAATGCCCATCTTCATGGCATATAAATAATAGTCGGATGCATTATGCCTATCCAAAAACAGGGTAAGTTTTGAACCCAAAATCAATAATGCTATTTTATGCCTTAAGGTTTCTAGAGTAATTTACATATTAAGATATGATTGACCATTATTTTGCCTTGGCATCTGCATCACTTCAACATCTTCAGCCTGGTCATCTGCGACTCTAGCCTCGTCCCCGGAAACTGAAACAAAGGAGTTATTAAATGTTTAATAATTTCTCTGCTTGAAACAATTATTCAAAAGTGCTGTAGATTCAGACGTCATTTATTTAGAGTTAAGAAAAACAGAGTTATGGTTCTTGCTACAAATGCAGGTATCTTATTTAATTTCTGAGTAGAGCATTATCTAAAAATGTCATGCTAAAATGAAGTTAAATTACTGTCATTTTTTTCCTGGTTAAGAGGAATAAGAGTTTCTCAGCTTTTTTTTGTAGATTTTGTAATTGATAGTTTCTCTTATAAACGTGTATTTTTTGTTCTGAGTAACTGTTCTTATTAATAATAAGTAGTTCTTCCTTGCTCTTGTAAAGTTGTTTTTGATCTATTTCTTAATATTTCTTTGCAGCTGTTTGAATGTCATTTCTGAAAGTTCTAAGTAGCCTTCGTAATAGTGTTTCTTAGAACTTGCAGTATCGCTTGTTATAGAGTTCTTTAAACGCTTTAGTAGGTTTTGTGGTAGCATTGTTAGAAGAACTTTGTATCTCTAGTAACAGTGGTCTTAATATCTCTTGGTAGTACTTAGTAGTTAATGCCATAGCTTTCATTGTAGCTCTTAGTAGCCATTGTTATAGCGTTCTTAGTTGTTTTAAATGCAGCTCTTGTAATAGTGTTCTTCGTAGCTCTTGCTAGTTCTTAGAAGCTCATGCCATAGCGTTCTTAATAGCATTTGTATTATTTTTTTCTACGTAGCTCTAAGTATTTTAGTGTTTTAATATATCATAATAATTCCAAGTAGCACTTGTAACAGTCATCATACTAGTTCTTGGAAGTAACATGCTAATAAAGTTAAAAATGCCTCTTATTAGCTCTTGTTATATTGTTCTAAATGCATTATTGTTATTCATAGCAATTTAATTTGGTATTGACGTATCATTCTTAGTAGTTCTTGACGTAGCATTCTTTGTAGTTCTTGTCGTAGCATTGGTAGCAGTTATTGTGGTATCATTTCTTGCTGTAGCGTTCTTAGCTCTGATAAATGTTTTCTTGTTTGTTCTATGTACTTCTTGTATTATCTTCTTCGGAACTTCTTATGAGCATTTGTTATATCGTTTACGGTACTTCTTTAATGAAGCTCTTGTAATATCAGTTTTGATAAGTCTAACTTCTAAGTAGCTCTTTTAATATCGCTTTTGCAATTTCTTAGAAGCTTTTGTAATGTTTTTGTATTTCTTAAAAGCTCTTGTAAAATAATTTGGGAAATTTCTAGTACCTCGAGTATATCAAATATTAATACAAATGTGTATAAGGGCGATACTACATCATTTAACTTGATAAAAACTATTTCGTCGTTGTCTCAATGGAGTTTCCCCGTTTTAAAATAGCGCATAATGGTTTTCCAGTTTAAACTTTGTATATCTAGCATGTGAACGTCACGTGATTAGTACCGTTACGCATACTGACACTAATTATGTCCAATTGGGAAAAAAGACTAAAAATCTGCGTAAGATGTCGTAAGCAATGTAATGTATTAGTAAGATTCAATGCATTACAAAAATATAATCTAAATTTTAAGCCAAACTATATATCAATGCTATAAAGACAATGCAGCCATTTTCTCTCCTGAAATAAAACACCCGCTTATGAGCTCGTGTTATTTCTTGGCAGTAACATACATTTTGATATGTACTTACGCCCTGCTCCTCAGCCTAAAGGGCTGGAATGTTTAGAAGCATTGAAGGTAGGGATACCCTGGGGTTCTCAGTTTCCTGTAAATCCTTTTAAATGCTGCTCTGAAACGAAATATTCAATAGTGCACATGTTAAGCATTTTTTTTAAATGCATTCTAAAATAGCGTGGTAATACGAATAGTATTACCTAGCCGATCATCTTTGGGTGTAGGAATCTGAATAACCTTTTCACATGCGTGGAAGTGACCGCTCTCTTATCCTGAGATCCTGGACAGCGAGCTGACGTGGTCAAATACTTAGACATCCTGACGTGGAGTAAGGCCTGTGCAGTCTACAATTATCCGTGAGATCAGTTTATGCACTTATGGCGTCGAGGTCTTCAAAAATAATATACGGAGGGGAAGAGAATAGCCATGGAGCATTCTGAATTTTGGTATTTACTTAGAACCCCCTAGATCCATAAACTCGTCAACTCCGGGGATAATATACATAGCCTTGTGCATTGCACTCAAATTGGCATGAACGAAAATCTTTGCAAGTCTTCATATGATAAATTACGAGTCGTTTGAAAAGTTGAAACGCCGACAAGGACTTGCAGACGGTGGTGGGTAAACAGATAAATACGCAAAGTGTACTCGGAAACGGATATTGTTATTTACATTTTCTGAATATATTGAAATATAATACTTCAGGATTGAGCAATCATTGTTTAGGCATCGTCTATAAGGCTTTATATATATTCCTCTTGGAAAAGAAATATCAATGCATTATTGTCAATATTCACAATGAGATGATATATGGCATATACGATATTATCACAATCACAACAAACACTGTCGTTCTCAGAAAGATAATAATACACTTAAACTCAATCGTCGCTGTACTTAAGAAACAAATGATAACAGACTTGACTCCATCTGTACAGATAACTGATATCCCGCTAACCTCCACCATTGCCGTACTCGGACAAAGATGACGTCATACTCACATCCACTATTGCCGTACTATACATTACACATTATATCAAGCTTCGCTTCACTGTTGACATACTTAGACATATATTATCGGATACAAAAACCACCATATATATGCTTGTGCTGTGTGTTCTATTCCATTTACTGTCACAAAGTCACTTGTGTTACGATTATCAGACAAATACGTATTCATTTCACGAAGAAACACGTCATCTATTACATACATCGGTAAATGTATGGATATGTTATTCCTTGGATACGGTGTATCCACATATATAAGGTTTATGCATATATAAAGTGGTTTCTTGGACCCATATAGCTAACCTTCATGGTTGTCATACGCAGATGCAATTAATGTCATCCTCGTCTGCATCATTGTTATACTCTAGACGAAAATAATGTCATACTCGCCTCCACCTTTGCAAGACAAAACAAGAGCGGTCACAGACAGCTATATCCCCCGCCTCATGGGGGCATTTTTGTAACGAAAGCCAATCAATGGTAAGGGTAGTTTCTCAGGAACATAAGAATTGCGAAAAATTAAGAAAGGGCAATAACTCTTCCAAAAATAATCCCTTCATGAAAGCCCGTAGACAACTTTAAATGTAAAATAAACAAAAGGCAATAACTCTTTCAAAAAAGTCAAATCGCAAAAGCCAGACAATATGCGCGCATCATTGCGAAGAAACCAATTTTAAATGTAAAATAAACAAAGGGCAATTACTCTTTCAAAAAGGGTCAAATTGCAAAAGCCAAACAATATGCGCTGCGTCACTATATAGTCAACAATCTGTGAAAGTTTGGTAGAAATCGCATGAAAAACGTAAGACGAGTTGCGAAGAAACCAATTTTAAATGTAAAAATAGGGCAATAACTCTTTCAAAAATGACCGAATCGCAAAAGCCCGACAATATGCGCTGCGTCACTATATAGTCATCAATCTGTGAAAGTTTGGTATAAATTGAATGAAAAACGTAAGAGGAGTTGCGAAAAACCAATTTTAAATGTAAAATAAGCAAAGGGCAATACCTCTTTCAAAAATGGTCAAATCGCAAATCCAGACAATATGCGCTGCTTCACTTTATGATCATCAATCTGTAAAAGTTTGGTAGAAATCGCATTAAAACGTAAGAGGAGTTGTGAAGAAACCAATTTAAAATGTAAAATAAGCAAAGGGCAATAACTTTTTCAAAAATGGTCGAATCGGGAAAGCCCGACAATATGCGCTGCTTATGATCATACATCTGTGATAGTTTGGTAGAAATCGCAAGATTTTTGGTACGGCGCAGTGCTATAAAATAAATGATGAAGTGCAGTGCATTTTGCTATTTTTCACTGTTTTTTGTTCAATAAAGTAATTTTGTTGGTAAACTCTCAAAATATGTAGTGCCATTTTTTATTTCATGGTCAATGACAAAGTTTGAAATCAAACAAAGCACTAGTGCTCAGTAAACTTGTCGTATTTCATTTTTGGTACGGCGCGGTGCTATAAAATAAATGATAAAGTGCAGTGATTGATTTCCCCGTATAACCAAATGACAGTTTCGTCGTATCTTTCAGACTGACAACAGCACAGACTATCACCGATCGCCAGTAAGTTGCAGTTCGTGTATACGTACATAAGCTAATAATTTGAACGAATCGTTATTTCAACTTAAAAGCTGTGATAGTTGATTTACACACCATCAAATTTTCAGTTTAAAATTTAAGCATTTTTCGCTACTCAAGAAACATTGTAATCCAATTTTAGCATGTTATACAAAGGAACTGTTTGTTCTTAATACCACGATTTCTGTTTAATATCTAGGTACAACCACCACCTACGGAGATGATAAGAAGAACTCATCCGACCGGTACGACAAACAGTTCAGCCCTGATTTGACCAAACATAAGCCAGTGCACGGGTTGAAGCAATTCGATTGCGAATGTTGTAAAGAAATTGCCCAGAACAGCGACCTTAAGACACATATAGCTGGACATCCAAGGGATAAGAAATACATGTTTGCGTGCGGCAAAGCTTTTGAATTCTCATCTGGATTGTCAATGCATATGAAAGCATGTTAGAAAAAGTGATTTACAGAAAAAAGTAACAGAAAAACACAGGTTTTTGTGTTTAAAAATGCTCTATTTTTTATATCTTGACAATCAAACCAATCTATGTTAGTCTAAATGCGTATAGTTCCCAGGGAGTGTATGGTGGTTAAAAGCTAAAATAAAACTGCTACTGAGATTTAAATATTTTTCGACTTTGTTTTGAATCATTAATTAACATTCCTGAGTTTTAATGAAGTTGTTTTTATCCATCTTTGAAGTTTACTAGTATCAAACAGAAGAGTAAGTAAATATGCATATTATTACCAGCATGTTCAATGTCATGTTATCTTTTTGTAGTATTGTCGTATACTTTGTAATTGATTTATGTATTTCAATGTTTAGAATAGTCTAACATCTGTGAGTTCTTTTGTGATAAGAAACACAGTCATAAAACATAATCCTCATATTATTTATTCATCTGTTTCTTTATCTAGTCCGAACCAAATGATACATGTTTTTTTATATTGTTTTTATTGTTCATCAGCAATTATCTGTGATTGAGATTTCAACAACCAATGCCTTATATCATACATGATTTATTGTTTTATTTTGATTGTAATACATGTGATACATGATTTCGTGCAATTTGTCACAAATAAACTGAGATAAAAAATAAATATTACGTCTCTTATTATACTGAAAATAAAACGATTACTAAAATAACGCCACATCCTGCATATTGCCCGAGTTATTTAAAACATTTTTCGAATATTCACAAAGTTATTCATTTGACAGGAACATCCATGCGCTTGCGTGGCAGCATCTTCGACATGTTACACCTTGCTATGTCCAATTTCACTCCTAGCGAACCCTTCAAAACTGCATTCCGTTGAGCTTGCACATGGTCCGTTTTGAATCGGCCTCCTAGGCGCTTTGTTTGAGTAGCATCGAATAGATGATCTCTGTAAAATAAATCGTAACTGAACGTAGGCCTTTAAATATATAAGAAACAGGCATGTGGACTAAAATTATGTGTCAACAATAAACCCAATGCCTATTGGATGTTATTTCTGTGATCTGTATACATTGAGCTAGACTATTACTGGTAAGGGAATAATACAATTCATCAATTCCGCATAGAAATTTTTAAAATTCAAATATTGGCTTTTTATTTAAAGCAGTATTGGAATAATTGATTCTAAATGTTCAGATCGTAAATGCACGTATATATAAACTGTAACTTACTGACGATCGGTGCTAGTCTGTGCTGTTGTCAGTCTGAAAGATACGACGACACTGTCATTTGGTTATACGGGGAAAAAGTTCACTGCACTTCAACATTTATTTTATAGCACTGCGCTGTACCTAAAATGAAATTCGACAAGTTTGCTGAGCACTAGTGCTTTGTTTGATTTCGAACTTTGTCATTAACCATGAAATTAAAAATGGCACTACATATTTGGAGAGTTTACAAACAAAATTACTTTATTGGACAAAAAACAGTGAGAAATAGTTAAATGCACTGCACTTGAGTTTTGTCATTAAGCATGAAATGTAAATTGGCACTACTTATTTTGATAGTTTACCAATAAAATAACTTTCCTGAACAAACAAAACGATGAGAAAAAGCAAAATGCACTGCACTTTACCCTGTCAAATCGTGACCATTCCACGTCGATTCAATTTACCATGCACATGTAAGTTTTGTTCTAAAATGAGTTTCTACTCGACGTAGGTACCAAAAGATGTGGAAAAGTGAGGAGCAGGTTCATAACTTTATTTCTTCTTTCAGTTTATTCTAAAAACGGAGAAATAGTTAACTTTTTATATCCAAACTGGCCGGTTTTTGGTTACATTTGAAATGGTACGGTGCAGGTCGATTACACGCCCTGAAATTACATACTTAAAATGGATATTGAGAAAGAAAAATATTAATTCTGATAATCATACAGATTATTCCTTAATAATTTCTAAATATTCTAGAAGACGTTAATATAACACATTTTATAAACAAAAAAATAGTAAGATCAGCTTAATCCTGTAATCAAGTTTCGAGAAATTGGGGGCTGGGTAACACACGAAACGCACCAGTCATTTGCAAACGCGCTGTGCAACATGCAATGGTTTATAACCAAATCGACCGTTAAATATATTGCAACGTTGACCGTTGCGTTGTAAATTTGTAAATGCATAAAGATAGATTTAAAGTGATTAGTTGTGAATGCTCTTAGTCGGTGTTCACTACGTAGTTTGCTTGAGCAGTAATATTTGTATATATGTGTAACTTTGACAAATATATCTGAAGTAAGCGATGTATTTTAGCTACTTTATTAGATTACGTATGTTCCTGTATAATCATTCACTTCTTTAGCTGTTACTGTCCTTCAGTCCGTACACGCATCTTTGGGGTAGTAAATGCTTCCGGAAAGGGGTGATGTAGGAAGGTAAAAACCGTGAAATAGTTTGCCATTTCACACGGTAACGTATTGTTTATAATTGATGTTTCAATTATTATTCCACTTTAAGATCTCCCTGTAACAGATGGATCTCATTTGCCTTATCAATGTTATGATATCAAATTAGAATAGCAGGCATGTAATGAACAGCATCATCAGCCAACACAGCTAAAGGAAAGGTTACTATAATAAAATAAATAATGCAAGCAATGAACAAATCAAGTTGGAAGTCAAGGCTGTCTCTTCTATAATTATATTTACTTGGGAGGTTTTTACTTGGATAGTTGTTCTGTATTGTAAATTACTTGAAGCGCTTTTTGTCTTACAAATTAGTACCGATATGAACTCGAATTCGTCTTGCTCCTCAGACTGGAGAGCTGCATCGTCTATGAGACTCACGGTTGCTACCTAAGGGCAGTCTCATGCACATCCTGTTTGCTGTTCTGAATCGACAGTTCTAATAATGCACTGAATTTGCATGAGATTTTATGGCAATACTTTTCTATGGGAAATGATGAATAATGAATAAATAAAATAATAATAAATAATGAGTTGCTTGTTGACAAATTTAGATCAAAATGACAGACAGTTATGTGTCATTGTATGCGTTATGCCTTTTCAAGTTTAAAACAAAAATCATAAATCATTTTTTTTTAAATAATGATCAGAATAAAGTGTGAAAGTGCCAATTTAACATTTTGCCTAATTGAGGCAAAAGCGAAATAAACTAGACAAATGTTTGGCTATCAATTGTATAATAAATATATTGGATTAATGAAGAATAATTCTTATACTGGGTGTAAAAGTGTCACATTTTGAAACTTAAACATTTCTATGTCCTTATTACCAGATATGTTTCATGAGCATGGTTTTACAAGTAAATGTTCTTTGCTTATAATGCTCTTGTTGATACATGGGGTCGTTAGAAATATTTAAATCTGTAATCCATTAATTATTTTTTTTATTTCTTTAATTGTTAAAAAACAATATGTAAAGAAACAGTCAATCTCTATAAATTAATAACAAGCACAAGATACATATCAAATTTACACCAACAGTCTGCTCTACATTTTCTGCCATTGATAAATTAACTACAGCAACTATTTTTATTATTAACATTTTTAATGTTATTACCAATGATTCAAAGTCTGAATTCTTTGATATATTTGTTATTTCTTTTTGAGGATCTTGGTCCTTGTCACAAATTATTTCATGTATTGTTTTGTGGAATTGTTAAAAGACCTGTGTTGAGAGCCATTTTCCTACGTTGAACATGATCACTAGGAACTGTCCTTGCACAATCTCTGAATTTGATTTTCAGCATATCACCTATAACGAGAAAACACAGTCATAGTTAATTTTGCTCAAGTTTTCAGGTATGTTTTTTATATATTAATGCAAATTAATAACACCGACCTAAATCAACAGTTATACACGGTATTTGATGGTGTTGCATATATAACTTTAGATTCGGTTACATTTTACAACTATACAATCTAATCTATCAACAATTTTGAGTATTGAGTATCTCAGAAATATTTTAACGGATGTCTACAAAGAATAAATGATTTAGCACAGAATCAATAAACTAGAACATAAAAAGGACATACCAGACAGAAGGATTTCAAGAACATTTCCAGGGTAGAATTCATCAAAACTGTTCCCTGGTGCCAAATTCTTAAACAAGGCGTTGACTTAATCACCGACGTTGAATATTTCCTGAAAGTAAAATTTTATTTGTTCAGTGTAAGATCATGATTTTAGTTCACGAGTGTCATAGAAAAACATCATTCTGTATAATTTTCACAACAGCTAAGGTTTGAAATTATTGATATCTCTTAATAACAAGCTTCCATTCCGGGTTGGTATATTGCAACAAGTCTGATAATACAACCAATGTATTTAACAATTAAAGTGCATTTTCATCATATTTTATCTCTTTAGATTGTACCTGTTTATTTATTTTCTTAACCCGGTAAACCAATTTTAAGTGACCCTTTTTAAATTGGCATCTGGTTCTGCTATTTGAATTGCTTTCGGTCTGTCCTCTGATAATGCTTTTTGATGGTATTGACAATTGTTGTGGCTTCTGGGGTTAGGAAGATATCATCAATTTCTGGATTGGAGATATTGCAGTTTGTTGCCGTTGAAGATTATTTTTGATGTGTGTCAATAATGTCTGATTTTGCAGTGTTGCTGGTTGATGTTGGTGGCATTTCGGGCTCCATGTTAATATCTGGTAGAGAGTTGATGGTGAAGATGTCTTGAAGGAAGGTGCCTGCGTATGGAAATCAAAATCTGAGATGGACGACCCTGCGAGTGAGACCTCATCATTGTCACTGTCAGGCTGCTAAAGAAAACATGGATCAATCAAAACGGTCCTTCGATATTATGGCATATTCCAACATTTGCATGGATACAGTAAGATTTTTTTTAAAGCACATGTAATAAAATGTGACTTAAAATTTCAAGGAAGGTTTTTTTTTTTAATTAAATTGAATGATTGGAAAAAAACTTGGACTGTGAACACTGTTTCACTTACGGCGAATACAGGTCGGCTGATCCGACAAGTCCGATTTCCAGTAATTGGACTTTCAAAGTTTAAGAATCGGGCCTGAAACAATTTTAGTTTATAATAATCAAATTTTCTGTAAGAATTTCAGTATTTTACTGTCAATATTTTACTCATTGTCCATTCTGAATTTCATCGGAAAACACCTTTTTACTGAATTATAGTAGTAACTAGTGAGTGATTAGGTACGTTTTATGGCCTAATATAAAATTTATTATAAAAAAAGTTATTCTATGAAATGTATTACCTGTACCATTATTGTCATAAAGCTTTGCCTCATATTAATAGTGGTTACCATTTTGCAAAAAGAAATTTAATTCTCATTCGAGACCAATTAAAGTGAATAACAATTAAATCGATTCCATCTAAAAATTAATACAATATTTTGTCAGTCCTAACCTCGCCATTGTGACTAGTCTGCTTTGTCTTAGCAAGCTCCTCTATAAGGCATGCCACCTTCCGTGCCTTCTGTGCCTGTGAAATACAGAACAGAACAGAATTTATTCGATTTAAACCATTACGGTTTCTCATCATAAAGATATACAAAATAGATTGATACACATGTTAAACAATAAGCAATACAAGAGTATGAGTTGCTACATATTAACAAAGTGATAATTAAATATTAAGCAGTGCATGCGCACAGAAAGATGAAAACAAGAGAACAAATTATAATATTTCATCACATCCTGGATATATTATGCAAAGAAAAAATCATACAGTGTTGTTTAATAAATCATGATGGATAATATGGAAGCTGTATCACCTTTAAAGCAGTGTTTTTCAGATTTCTTCACCGCCTTTTAAACAGATTTAATTTAAAGCGTTGTTCATTCTTAACACTTCAGTATACTAATTGCACCAGTTGAAGGCGTTTTCTGCAGTTCCATTTGCTAGATTTCATCTTTACTACACATGTTTACAGAAAGTGAAAAGAAATGTAGGAAAATAATTAACAAAATCTCAGCAGACATAAATCATTCTTGACATACCAACTTCCTCCTAAGCTTTGCCACCTCAGCTCTAAGAACTGACACTCCTCTTTGGCGTCAGGGTCATCTGGGCTTGGTCGACATTCTCGTGTGTTCTTCTGAAAATGACAACGTTTTTTTTTGCTAACATTGGGGTAAAAATAATGATAGTTCCTAAAAATGTACCTCCCACAGGTATGGTACCATTGACTTCTTCCTATTTCATTTAGTTACAAGAAACTTTAAGACCTTTTCTTTTATCAGAGATTCGTTTATCTCTTGAAGACCAATCACACCGCCGTCAACCTGTGGGAGGACAGAAAAGATGTATATCTCATCATAGCAACCTAAGATACCCCGTATCATATTTCCTTTAAAGGATATGTGAAGATCACTGAAAATAACAAAAACTAATTGTACCCTCCTTTACTTTCAACAAATACTGTTCAGCACATACAAACAAAAATATATATATTAATTTATCTAAAATATTGGACAAACACTTTTAAACACAAATTTTGGTTCATGTGACAACATTTAGAAACATACTCTTGTATTGCAGCTTTTTATATGTTGAGTTGTTATATTGCCTATTACAAAAATACTCATATATTCAACCTTACATGAAAGTACTTCACGTCGATAGGAATTCTATTTTTTACTCTATTTTATACTTGAATTTCATACATTGTAATTCATTGCTTGCTCATATTGCACTCGCAATTTCCTCAGTTTTGTAGAAAGCATCTCTTAATTCCCTGCTTTGCCCACGTCAGGATGGAGGTAATTCCCTGCTTTGCCCACGTCAGGATGGAGGTAAGTCATTTCCTGACAATAAGTCATTTTATCATTATTTTAGGGAGCGGAAAGATCATATGATAATTATAATAGTGTGTTTTAAAAAAAATATTTTCAATCATTATATGTCATAGTTTCCATGCTTTTATGTTATTAAAACACTTAAAGTGTAACATTTATTTTAAAATGACTGAACATTTAAGAACTCGAGTTAAGGGTCGGCCACAATGCAAAGATGGGTGGGGAAGATAAAAAATAAAACGTTTCAAAAGTTCATGTCTATTAGGTTTTTAGGAACGATCATTTTATTGGAGTGAAACACATTTTTGATGAAATGATTTGGGTTAATAAGGAGTTATAGAAATTTAACAAAATATTTTATTTCAGTTTTGTTTTTATCAAAAGGCATACACATTATTTTAGAAATGTTTTCGTGTCAAATGCTACAGACTTTTGTAACCTGATCAACAATGTCTTGAGAGTTTTTGATGACATATTTTCAAATGAGAAAAATATTTAAAAGAATAATGGAACATAGTTGATGAAATTCATTTCCTGTACACACAAATGCAGATTTCTTTTTTAATAGCTGCAATCACCACAAAGCCTCAAGTCATTGTTGATTTGGTAGTTCCGATAAATAAACATATTTATTTTGTATGAAATTTCCGGGAATTTTGATTCAAAATCTCATAAAATATTTTGTAAAAATTGGTCAACTCCTAATTCCAGCTTAACATGTTGCAACGGATATATGAATTATGCTTGCCAAATATTGAGCCTCGAAACTAAATAAATACATTTTTTAAACCGTTTTTCAATTTTGGTCCTTCAATCGACGTTTGCATCGCAGTCAGCCCTCGAGTTAAAAAGCATCTCTTTATCATGTTTTATGAATATTGGGAAAGATCAAATAAAACTTACCTTACGTATTACCTATAATGATGGCTACAAGTGAAAATATGTCAATTTCAATGGCTTCGGAATAAACTTGTAGTAGACATCTCCTTAAATACATCATAAGCTTTCAAGATCAACTCTCATACTTCCTGATTAGATTTGCCACAACTAATACAATTGTAATAATATAGTCTTCATATATATATGATATGATATATTCCGAGTCGCTTGAAAATTTGCCTTCGTCAAGGTACCATCATTTCCAGAATCATGTGGTGATGTGGCCGTTCAGAAACGCCGACAAGGTCTTGAAGACCGATGGTCGGTGAGCAGACCGATCAGCATAGGGTACTCGGAAATGGATATTGTTGCTAAACTTATATTTTTTGAATATATTGAAATATCATTAATCAGAATTAGGCAATTATTTTGTATGCATCATCTATAAGGGATAATCCTCTAGGAAAAGAAATATCAATGCATCTTTGTCAATATGCACAATGAAACGATATGTAGTATATACCGGAAGAGCTTATTTTTGCTGCAACTAAGTTTGTACCTGTTTTGACTAGGATCTTAACTTGTGACACAAGTGCCAGGTCGGGATTGCTTCGCAGTTCGGGATTATTTCAATTAGCCAAATGACATACTTAGGATTTTGATAAAGAAAAACGGTTTATTCTGATAATCATATTGATTATTTCTGAATAGTTTGCAAAACTTCTAGAAGACGTTAATATAACACATTTTATAGAATAACAAAAATAGTGAGATAAGCTTAATCCTGTTACGAGGGATTTAAGACATTTCGTGAAATTGGGGCCTGCTTTTTGCCCTGAGGGATTAACTTATTGAAATATGACTATGAAACGCAGGAAACGTTGTCATTTGCAATCGCGCTGTGCAACATGCAACGGTTCACAACCTAATCGGCCGGTAAAAATATTGCAACATTTACCGTTGCGTATAGCGTTGCGTTTACCGTTGCGTTATGAATTCGTTAAAGCATATACAGACATATTTGAAGTGATTACTTGTAAATGCTTTTTGCCAGTATACACAACGTTGTTTGCTTGAGCAGTATTATTTGTGTATATGTGCAACTTGACAAATATATCTGAAGTAAACCATGCATTTTAGTTCCTGTACTGTATAATAATTCACTAGTTTAATAGCTACATTCATACATTCTCGTACATGAAGATTTGGGGTAGTTTAAGCGACTGCTTTCGGAAAAGGAGATGTAGGAAGGAAAAATCGTGAAATAGACTGCCATTTCACACGGCAAGTACTGCAATTCTATGTGTAATTTTATCAAATTATACGAAATGTGTCAAGCTGATTTTGAAAAACTTGGCAAGCATGTAATGAATAGCATCATCAACTAAACAGCTAAAGAAAATGTTACTATATTAAAAAAAATAATGCAAGCAATGTACAAATCAACTTGGTAGTCCGGACTGTCTATTGTTTATATTTACTTGGATAGTTGTCCTGTACTAAATTACTTGAAGCGCATTGTGTTTTTTCTAGGCCTTACAAATTAGGATCGATATGAACTCGAAAACGTCCTACTTCGCAGACTGCTGGGTTTTAGAACGTCTAGGAGCCTCAGGGTGTCTATGAGCCTCAAGGTTCCTACCTAAGGGCCCTCAATGTCCTTAAAACACATACGCCCTGCTCCTTAAACCAGAGGGCTGCCTCGTTTAGGAGCCTTAGGGTGGCTACCTTTGAGTTCTCAGACCTTCTGTGCATACCCTGGTTGCTGTTAATCGACAATAATTCACTAAATTTGTATAACATTTTTAGGCAATACTTTTCTATGTGAAATGCATTCTTAATAATGGATGCTTTGTTGACAAATTTAGATCAAAATAGCAGACAGTTATGTGTCATTTTCTGCGTTATGCCTTTTCAAATTGAAAACACAAATGATAAATCTTTTTTTTTTAAATAATAATCAGAATTTTTTTAAGTGTTATGCGCAAACTACCATATATAATGCATATTCTAAGAACATGTTGTATGGTAAATGGAAACAGAACATGGCTATAAATGATGTCATCATTGTTGTCATTATTTTGCTATACATACATAAGAGAGCAACTTAAAACATGTACATATTGACGGCAACTAAAACAGATCTAGAACGGAACTCAAACAAACATGAACCTCGTTATTTATATCCATATCCTTCATCGGTGTCTATTTTATACGTGTCGACGCAGTGATGCGGGTGTTCGTAACAGTTTACGCAGTGGAAGCACACAGTTGTTTCACTGTTAGACTTGTATACATGACCATAAAATTAAAACAATAAAATACATAATATGGTCTACAACCATAAATCCATGGATACACATCGATACTGATAACTTAGGAGCCGTGAAATATGAAGACATTATTAACATAATCGAAATTGACAACTTTAACATCGATTATGTTTATGATGATCATTTATAAAAGAAATAGTTAACGACAAAGTGCTATCATTATGTCCTCCATCATATATCCGAACATTTTTAGTAGGTAGAAACAAACAACAGATCATATATTTATATTTTAAACTGTTGAGTCGGAGTTGTTTCTTTGTCTTCATCTGCAATCCACAGCAATTACGGGCCTGGTTAAGTTTTAATTTCCTTGGGATTGATGCCAATTTTCACGCCTGTTTTTTGACGCTTGGTTTATTTCGCGCCTTTTTTTACAAAAACCAGCTGGATTTCAGAACCAGCCCATTTGCATAATGCTCTCATATAGTCCTCTCTTTTCCGCTTGGTTAAGGCTTGGTTTTGAATTTGACGCTTTGTTAATCAACATGTGTGCTAGAATTAAAACCAACTGATTTAGCCATATTTTGAGGCCTGGTTTTCTGCTAACAACCAGGTGGTTAATTTCGCATAGGTAGAATCACGTCTCATACTTTGTATTGATTTTATTATTATTTAAATGCAGAAATCATCATACATGTGGCGTCTAAATTGATATTTTGACTTCATTACCACACCACAACATATACGGTTGTTTTCCTGGGGTTCTGGAAAATCCGTAATTATAAAAGTATATCTTCTTAATAATTCACGTTTTTAGTTTCTTGTAATATTGTCTTACAAGTTTTAGTAGTAAGAAGTTCCTGGCTTGATTTAGCCTAACGTTTAAGTGTTGTTTTTTTATAACTTAGATATCCTCAACACTCCTTGACTTGACTTGACACCGGCAAGGCAAGCACTCCTCATTATAATCCAGTGATGATGATGATGATGATTTCATCTCTCTTTACAATGTATTCATGCTTTTAAAGCACGGTTAAGGTCTACGCAATCTTATGAGCTTAAAGGGTTAACATAAAACTGGCCCAATAAACAAGACTAGACACAAACATCAGCAAACACAGTATTTCCTTTAAAAAGTCTAGAATTATTTATACAAACTTATGAGGCCGATCTATACATCATTGTTAATGCATTATAGTGCATGATGGTTTCCGAGTATACAGTGTGTACATGACAAGATACAAATGATATGATATTTACCTCAATCCCTCTCTCGATATAATTGCGCTGATTCTGATAAACTTGTCCCTATGGCTCAATGTGGATGGCCTTGATAAAATGTCCGTCATTGTCAGTATATGTGAATAGAAAGGTGTTTGAACATAATAACATGTATGAATAATAACTTTAAAATAAAAAAAATCAATTTGTTTTTTTATTTGCTATAAACATGTTATTTGTTTCTCAGCAATAACAGATATTGTATTGAATAATATAAATTAGATAATTGATGCACTTAATTTGTTACATACAAGTATTACAGTTTGTTGTAAAAGTATAAATAATCTTTTAATACATTAATCTTTTTAATCTATTGATGATTTGTGATATCATTGTACTGGTCATTAAAGTTAATAACAGTCGAAATTCGATGGCTCGATATTTTAGGGACCGGCCAAAATACTTCGAACCTCGAGAATATCGAGCCAAGCGGGATTGCTTACAGAATGTTATTTTTGTATTAATTACAAAAGTATTGTTTACAGCGTTTGTTATTGGCTACGCTATCTCCGTAACATGACTTATTCGATACTAAGGAAGTATCATTTGATTTGTTTTATTTATTATAAAAATACATTTATGCGAAACAAACAAGCAATTTTAAACAGTGGTAACACAAACATAGCTTAAAAGTTATATCTAAAGACTTAGAAATTTATAGATGGATAACAATTAGAGACATAACTAAAGTGATAGCATGTTTATTCAAACTGTAAAACCATTTAAATTTGGTAATAACTATTATACCAGTCAAGCTATTTTAATCGATTCGCATCTTGTGCTAAATGAAGCCAAGCAAACAAATCAAGGTGTAAGATTCTTAACTGAACCCGCGAAAATGACATTAACTCAAGCAAACATAACGAAGTGTGATATTCTTACTTGGAACCGTAAAAATGACTTCGAGCGTGGAGAAATATCGACCCTCAAGATAACGAGCCATCCGAACGAATGTTATATGAACAAAGAGTAAAAATCGGTCCCTTTAATCTGGTTCGAGCCAACGAGGATATCGAGCCACGAGAAAACGAGTTTCGACTTTATTAAATAACACCTGCACAAGATTGAATATTTTTGTTTGCTTTAAAGTACTTCTCAAAAAGTATCATTTTTTAATTGTTTATTGAATATTTTCTAAAAAAAAATCTGTATTACATTGTTTTCAAATATCCCATGTATTTTCAGGTGAAAAAAGTCAAGTAACGTTGTGTATTTCAATTATTGCATGCCACTTGAGTTTCGTAAGGGTTACTCAGATAAGGAGGGGCCCATGACACAGGTAATTTGTGAATGTTTTCAGGTAGGTGATACAACGAATGTCTATTAGTGTCAGACGTCAACACCTTCTTTCAACACACACCATCCTCTCTATAAAACCTCAATATTTTTTTAACTCAAAACTACTTTGATCCGGAATTTCTAGGTTAAAATTGCATTTTGCATTTCAAAGCTAGAGTCTTACTTGTAATATTTTTACGTTTCGGTTTGTGAATCAAAACCATGGCTACATTCAAGAGAAATCACAACAAGTAAGTTTTAATATTAACGGTTTATTTTACTTACAAGCATACGTTATTTTAAGCAAAGTAAACGACAATATGACTGAACGGTACTATTTCTGGACAATTGGCATGGCCCTTAAAGGGGCCGTTTTATCTTATTGGCAGAAGCCTACCCCCCTCAGGACACTGTAAAACAGTGCTTGGTTGCCATCTGGCGTCAAACGAACACCGTCACGACCATAGTGGCGAGGAAATCAATCTGCTTAGTGACCCGGATGAAGTCGAGGTCTTGATGCGCTCGCAAAGTTGCATTTGCCTTCACCACAGCCTCTTCGTGACAAATCTTTTCATATTGGGTGAATTTGGTTTTGTATCTTTTGAAGCTCAACCTGGGTGGTGGTATCTCGGTGACCAGTACCCTATTGGCGCCGTGTTGCAGAAGCTGCTGTCGGATATTAAGAATATTCGCCACAACTACTGTTGGTAAATGTAGGGAAGCCATATCATTTCCGCCGATGTTTAGAATTACAACATCTGGCTTCCTTTTCATCTTGTTGCTTCTGTAAGAAGTCGACACGTTATCCTGGCACAAGTGAGGCCTGGTACTCCGAGCCAGATGGTCTCGTAATCATACAGTTTGCCATCAGACTGGCCTAATTTCACATGGCGCTCTATATGACTAACCCACGAATCTCCAAGGATTGTGTACATACTTATGTTTTAATAAGAATGATCTGTAAAACAAATTGACAACTTAATATACCCTTAAAAGATCATCGAACCAGTCTAGTATACGTTGACTTCTATTGGTTAAACCATTGGACAATCAAACTTAGTTTTTATATCGTATCATAATTTCACGGTCGGTAGACCGGCGAGAATCCGTGGGCTAATCTTTTAACAAAACAGAATAGAACAACTTCAACTTAGACGACTCAATTTTAGACTAAACTACAACTTTAGACAACAAAACATTAGACGAAATAATTTTAGACGAAAATAACTTTAGTCACTGCTCGCCCATTTGGGATTACCCGGTGGCGAGGGTAAAGAAACGCAAACAGCAACAACGAGTCGTTTCAAATAACTAATGTTAATACTAGAATAGAATAGAATAGTTTATTTGGATTTAAACATACAGTTCAACATCAATCAACATGTTCATACATATATACAATAGTCAAGATACCATTTTGTATTACATTTAGAATACATTAAAAACATCAAATATATACTATTACTAAGGAGAACATGCATCAAAACATATTATCAAAGGAAATATTATACTTGTATCAATGATAACAAATATTCAATTTATGAGCATATAGCATAGTTGTAAGTCTTATTTTTATGAAACATGATACAAAAAAGCCATATTTACGAAACAACAACTACACATCATTAAATAGTGTGTATTTAAGGGACCAACAGAACCCCAAAACAACGAATGTCTATTAGCGTCAGACGTCAACACCTATCAACACACACCATCCTCTCTATAAAACCTCAAGATTTTCTAACTCAAAACTACTTTGATCCGGAATTTCTAGGTTAAAATTGCATTTTGCATTTCAAAGCTCGAGTCTTACCTGTAATATATTTACGTTTCGGTTTGATATTCAAGACCATGGCCGCATTCAAGAGAAACAAGTAAGTTTTAATAACAAAGGTTTATTTTACTTACAAGCCTAAGTTATTTTAAGCAAAGTAAACGACAATATGATCGAATGGTACTATTTCTGGACAATTGGCATGGCCCTTAAAGGGGCTTTTTTTCTTATTGGCAGAAGCTTACCCACCTCAGGACATTGTAAAACAGTGCTTGGTTGCCATCTGGCGTCAAATAAACACCGTCACGGCCATAGTGGCGAGGAAATCTTAAGTTTCTTAGTGCCCCGGATGAAGTCGAGGCCTAGCTGCGCTCGCAAAGTTGCATTTGCCTTCACCACAGACTCTTCGTGACAAATCTTTTCATCTTGGGTGAATTTGGTTTTGTCTCTTTTGAAGCTCAACCTGCGTGGTGGTATCTCGGTGACCAGTACCCTCTAAGATTTGAATTTCTGCAGAAAAAAGGATTGTTTAGCTATTTAGTTAATTGACCGCGAACCTCTGCTTTCACACGATTTTATTTCTTAACTATTTTATTTAAACTTAATCATTAAATTATGAAATAACATGCCTTTCTCTATAATTTTGAAAAGATATTCAATCTGGTTTGTCTGCCTTGGACGGCAATGCCGGGTTTTGCAGACATAAGTGTCTTGAAGACATAGAAATAAAAGAATGCATGATTTGTTTGAATTATGGATAATCTTTAAATTCGGAATTAACATCTTTAAACTTTGAAATAGCATACATGTCTCTATATATTTGAAGAGATTCAATTTGGTTTATCTCTCGGGGCTGCAATACTGGGTTTTGCACATTGATGTCCCTTGAAGACATTAATAAAAAGAAAAGGAAATGCATGATTTGTTGGAAATCTAGCTAAATATCTTAATCTTAAAATTCTGAAATAGCATGACTTTTCTTTAATCTTGTAAAAAGATTGAATTTGGTTTGTCTGCCAGGGACGGCAATGCCGGGTTTTGCAGACATAAGTATCATGAAGATATAAAAAAAACCAATAGAAAATGCCAGATTTGCTCAAATTATAGTAAATATTTTAATCTTAAAAATTCTGATATAGCATGCATTTTTCTAAAATATTGTAAAGAGACTGAATTTGGTTTGTCTGCCAGGGACGGCAATGCCGGGTTTTGCAGACATAAGTGTCTTGAAGATATAAAAGAAAACCCAATGAAAACGCCTAATTTGTTTGAATTCTTGCTAACAAATGTATAATTAATCTTTAATATATTTTGAAATAGCATACATTTTTCTATAATTTAAAAATAAAATTCATTGTTGTCTGCTTGGGACGGCAATGTCGGGTTTTGCAGACATAAGTGTTTTGAAGACATAAGAATAAAAGAAAATGCATAATTTGTTTGAAATCTAGCTAAATATTATGCCCAATCTTTATGCATACATTTCTCTATAATTTTCAAACGAAATTCAATTTGGTTTGTCTGCCGGGCGGCATAACTGGATTTTGCAGACTACGGCCTTCGTGATATATTCTTACGCATCAGAACTCATACCTCGGGTTATTCTACGATAAACAACGCTTCGGAACGTATTATTTCTTAATTCTAGAAAGCATGATTTTTTTTCTTTAACTTCGACAAATGGTTAAAGACACATGTAGGAAGACTTTCTCAAAAACAAAAGAAAACGCACAATTCTAGCTAATGTTTATTAATTCAGTAGCTTTGAGTTGTCTTTGATTTGCACTATATTGTAATGTAAGAATTTGAACGGGTCAGTTAACCCCGTATATCCGGGGTTTTTTCAACGTACAGGATGTAAAAATATGTAAAAACTTATTTGGGGAACTAAGCATCCTTTTTCTTTGGACGGCATCACTACCGAATTACTGAATTTAATCATGTAACTCTAAGCGGTCACTTCTTGGGGTTTTGATGTTATAAGTCCTTATAGCTGCGTTTCAACTTTTGACTTATTTTAATAAAATTTTACACCGCTTGTGTTTGTTAAAAATGACTGCGCACGTGATCAAGTAAAAACTAATATGTGCATGCTACTGTAAGTTTTCTAACATGACAAGTGATACATGTTCATAATCTCTTTTTAACTAATTCGTGCGCAATATTATACCGCTGGTGAATTAGCAGTAATTCATTCATGTTCATTTATTATACAGAACAAAATACATAAATAAATATTTTTGATTTTAGCTAACGTTTCCACGTCTCCACTCTTAACTGGGTACTCGTCCAGATATATCTCCATACTGTATAGAACCGAACAATGATAGATAACCTAATAATAAAATTTGTAGACATTGTTTTACAGCCTCCAGAGGGCGAACATTTAAGACATTTCCAGAAACACTGGTTAAGTTAACTGCATCCGGTTTCATATAAATATGTGATTAATCCGAATAACATGAAAACAATACATTTGAAATTTTTATTTGTCTGCTAGTGGCGTCAATTTACATTTGCTTAGAAACCAAATATATGATTATTTTTAACATAAACTAACATTTACAATGAACGATTATTCCAATGCGAAGTTTTAGTATTTCAACAGCCAGATTAGAGTTATTCACCTTTATCAGTGTAAAACAACGCATAATTAATGTTATTCCCAGTTTTACTTGCATATTTTTTACGATCATTACCAAACTTACACAATGATTATGGACAGAATCCATAGGACAAATTCGGAAAAAACCAGATCATACCAAAAATAAGTTATGCCCTTTTTAGCATTAAACATCTAAATATATGCTGGGCGTAATTACTATAATATTAATTGAAAAATGTTTATGGAATGGGGTCAGTAATTCGGTCAAAAATGTGCTTCCATGGTATAGTCAAAAGAAGTTCATAATAAATAGATCCTTATTTTCCCATTGTTTGTAAATTTATGTTGAAAGTTTTCACTGCTACAATACATCCGTCATGAAATGAGACAGCATCCATGAGATACTTTGTATGTCAAATTCTGCAAATCGAAACCGGAAGTAGGTGTTTACTGCTCGGACAAAAGCAATTATGCTCCATATTTAGGGAAGCAGACCACAACTGACTGGCATTTCACTAGACACTATTCAACACCACTTTTTCTTTTTTTCAATACTTTATGATAAAACTTTTACGTAAAATAGGTGTAGGAAAAGGTGATATTCTAGAATAAATAATGAATAAATATGAATTACAGAAGAAAAATAAAAATGCGAAAACATGACGTCAGCACCTGTTTCTCTATTGTGCAAACTATGATAAACACAGAAATATTAACCCTCGTGTCAATAGAACGTTTTGACAGTTATATACCATAGATATGCTGACGTTATGAAATTATGACGTTATGAATCATTCACGTGATGCTGAACTAGTCTAAAACCATTGAAATACATAAGATAAACAAGAGCCGTCGTAAGACAGCGCAGCGCGCTCGACTACGTCGCTTTAACTTAGAATACAATAACGATGTAATAATACCAAGTTTGGTATCTTTATGTCAAACCTAACTAAAATTATTCGATACATAAGTTGATTTTGATGCTGCCCTCCCACCAGCCCGCCCAAACAATGACGCAAGTCATTCAAATAACTTGATTTCCCATTATGAAAAAGTGGTTAAGAATATACAAATATGCCTTTCAAAGGAAATTAAAAATGTTATGTTTCTTGTTGTAAGATGGTCGTAAATAATTTTGAATTTTATTAAGTGCATTTAAAGAACAGTATAGAAGCTTTTTTTTATTAAAATCCCAACTTGCCGTCAATCAGGGGCCATTACTTCTATTAAGGATATGGAGTTATTAAGTATTAAGTCAACTGAATGAAGGGTATAGAAGTTATTAATAAATATTCCAACTTGCCCTAAAACTTTAACCTAAGTTCTATAGTCAATCAGGGGCCATAATCTGTGTAAAGAATAATATGGAGTTATCTAACCTCCTCATGTGATGGCCCTAAACAACTTTGTGAAGTATTAAGTCAATTGAATGCAGGGTATTGGACTTATAAGTGAAAATCCCAACTTGCCCTAAAACTTTAACCTGCCCTAAAACTTTAACCTAAGTCGATCAGGGGCCATAACTAGTATTTAGGATAATATGGAGTTATGTCACCTCATTGTGAGATGATCCTGAACAACTGTGTGAAGTATTAAGTTAATTGAACAAAGGATATAGAAGTTATTAATAAATATTCCAAGTTGCCTTAAAACTTTAACCTAAGTTCCATAGTCAATCAGGGGCCATAATCTGTGTAAATAATAATATAGAGTTATCTAACCTCATCATGTGATTGTCCTGAACAACTGTGTGAAGTATTAAGTCAATTGCATATAGGGTATTGGACTTACAAGTGAAAATCCCAACTTGCCCTAAAACTAACCGGACACCGACGCCGACGCTGGGGCGAGTAGTATAGCCAACCTATTCTTCGAATAGTCGAGCTAAAAAGGAAATATGTTTATTTCAGTGTGAGATCGGTATACATTTCACTGGTGAAGGCTATGATTTATATTTTCACTCGTGGCGCTATATTTCACTCGACGAATTTCGATCTTACACTAAATTAGACAAATAGAGAATCATATTTTTAGTAGAGGTTCCGACGCACATTTCATTTAAGAAATAATTTATAGCAACACTGTTTTATTCAATGGTGAAATACTATGTCTTACCAGTAAGGTGTGGTCCTTATCACTCAGAGTTATCACTATTGTTCTACTTGTACAGTGTGCATGATTTCTAAATGATTATTTGCGTAAAATGGAATGAAAAACGCACTTTGTTCTTTATAGTAGTACATTGCTCGATTCAAATTCAATTAGGCCAGAGTTATTGTTATATTTCGTTTTACGGGAGCGCCGTACCTAAATATTGCAAAACCCAAATAAGAAAAAAGATTCAAATTCCTAACTTTATTTTATTTTTTCCGCCGCCCGTTTCTTCGATCTCCGAATAATAATAAAAATTATTGTTTTTTAACCTAAAGCTAGAATAATCAACATCAACGCATTGCACACAATATCTGATACAATACAAATAAAACATTACAAAATCATGTGCTACTGTCACCGACTTTAATGTGAACTGATTGGTAACTGAATGTGAATTTGCAGTGAGTAAAAGTCCTAAATGAGCTAATTCTTGAAAAATAATTTAAATTAAATTATAATACCATATACAACTTTTCGTATTTTTTTACAGTTACACTCTGTGAAATATTGTCTTACTTAGCAAGTAGCGATGCTTTACTTTATCAAACAGTCGGCTAACCACAATAGAAAATCTGCACAAGTTAGAGAACAAAAGGTGACACACATTACATATAATATTAACATATATACAAGACTGCTGTATTGGTTACTCACGAACACCTAAATTCGCCATTAAGCCTACAACTTTGAGACCTTAAATGACCTAGTGCGTTCCGCCCTTTTACGCTTAGTTTGGTGGTTTTTTGACCATGTGAACGGGGAGCTACAACCGTTCTCAGCCCATCTGTCGATTTTATGAATCCAATGGCCTCAGTCACAAACTTGCGGAACTTGGTCACATGTTTTTGCCTTTGTTCAACTGACCACTCAGTCCAAACTGTCTTTGAGACCAGGAAACGGCTATGAGATTCTGACAGACGGAAGTCCCCACTACCAACTAAAGCTGACCCTAACTGGCTATAGCCTGTCTTCACTTTATCAAATATGACGTTGACCAACTCAGTGATTGGGCGGGACTTCCACGCAATGACATTTTTCAGCACATGGTTCATTGACTCAGTTATTGTTCGTCCACCTATGAACAAACGGGAGACTGAGGCACGGGACCAAAACCTTTGATCTTAGCAGGGGCTTGAGTTGGCACTGAAAGTAACGTGTGAATGGGGCCCAAACTCTTTGACAGAACACTTCAAAGTCCTAACACATGACACTGAAAGTAATTTCGTCCTGGGCATCTACTATCCCACCTTCCCCGAAAACCTTTTCAACAAGCGTGCGCCTGTCTCGGGCCGTAACCGCGTCGTCCAATAATTTCTGGTTGGCATTTTGTCTAAGGTGTCTTATACATAGGATATGTTCAGAATTGGGGAAGCAGCATTTAATGGCTTTGACCAACGAGCGCTCATCATCTGAACCTATTAACAGCCTATCGAGGTTACAGTCCAATTTGACCTTGATGTGGTTAAGAAAGTCGTAATAGGACGCAAAGTCGCTGTTGTCATGAATGAACATAGGGCCAAGGAAGATTGGATGCTCATTGGATGAAGTTCGTGCCACTGACAACTGCTTAAAACAAGTGACAGTAACGTGCATGTCGCACAAATTGAATGTCTTGTCAATGCCAAGGACAGTCTGGCCAGAACAACAAAAGTTCCTTAAATCCTGCATTTGGTCGTCAGTGTACAGTATGATTGAGGGACTCTTATTGGAGCTATGAATGACCGAACGAACAAATGGATGATTCTGAGCAACCATGTTTTCAAGGTGAATTGTTTGATCAGCGACATTGCGTGAGGGGCCTTGACTTGTGTTATTTGCCTTGGACATTTGCCTTTTGCGGTCCTTAACTTGTTGAATGCTGGACGGACGTGTAACCTCATCAAACTTATTGGTCAGTATACCAAACACCCCAGATGGCTTCTTAGAAGTGAGTTCATTGGACATTTCCTGAATGACATGAGCTGGGGTTCGTACAAATTCTGCATTAGGTATTCGTGAGTTGCTAGACCGGGAAATTTACCGACATACTCGACAATGGCCAGTTTACTGACTATACCACCCTCACTAAACCATGACACCCTCTTTTTGTACGACGAATCCTGCTTCAAAACAGCATAATACCTCTGGACCACAGCAATTTTGTCCTTACTAGGCTGTGGTTCCATTAGTGAATATTCTACCTTCCCTGGATTTTACGTTTTTGGCAAAACATGCCATTCCTCCAGTAAACATTTTTAAGCGTTCCGTCTGTGCCTTACAAATAATGTGTTTTTGGTGAAGCGCCTTTACTAGCATCCCACACACCGCAGTCATCGGTTAAAGTACTACGTCCATTCCCAGCCCGTTTCCTTGAATTTTCCCCATTGTCGACTACGAAGTAACAATTTTCTTTTCGACCCGCAGGCACAGACGGAAACCCATCACTTGAATTAGTCAGTAACTGAATTATCGTCGGTAAATCTAGGAAACTTCCGGACTTCAGCTGTCCGCTCATATCAGATGGAAACTGATCTGAGTTGGGCATCACATTGTCAGTTGAAAATGTTTCGCTCTTTTCAGATATATTTCCATCAGATTCCATGCGGTGTTCTAACTGAATGGGATTTACAGTACATGGCGATTTCAGCTTTTCGCCATAAACAGATGGGGACTGATCTGAATTAGGCATCACATTGTCATGAGAAAATGCTTCGCTCATCGCAGATCTTGATCCACCATTGCACGTGCTGCTTTCTACCTGATTATGTTCTACAAAACATGACGACAAATTTTCAATACGTGTAACGCGCACATTGTCAAATATTTCCTCATCGCTAAGAACAACTGAAGATGAGGAAATTTCATCATCATCATAACCATCATCATCATCATCATCATTATTGTTGAAGATTTTGCCTGAATATGCGGTATCCAAGCGATCAGTGTGGCCATCAGACCCTTTAACCAAGCAAACAAAGTGATTTGGCATGAACTCTGGTAATTTCTTAGGGACATTCATCATAGTCCACATAACACATATCTCCGGGGCAATAGACCGACGGACATCACGACCGAACACATCCCTTGTGAATGGGCCTGAAGAAAACCGTGAACTAGTTTGAGGTGGATAATAGGACTGGATAGGCTGTCGGATAGCCGCACTGATCGCGTTCCTATCTGGATGACGTACTGTATCATTTGCATATTATAGTTTCCCAAATAGACGATTACTCATATCGACATATAGACGTTGCATATATCGACACGTTCAATTAACGTTAATATATGACTATGTACCTTGGTATACGTTAAATTCAAATAATGTTCTGCTCTGGTTATTCATCTTGTGAGTTACGGTTGGAAGGCGCTGGTGCAAAAACAGCTTATTTTTAGAACAGCAACAACATGTAAAATACAAAGTACACATTCAGGGAGCACATCACTAATTAGCTCCATTTAAAACTTTGATCAGCTTGTTAAATTCTTGAAGTATATTATTTTCTGGATTCACAATCAGAATTTAAAAGATATTTACCGTCAAAAAAACACTTTTATTTCAATTTGAATTACCGTACAACATCTCCCGAATGACAAGATCAGTCCCTTTTTATTATTTCTTGCAATATTATAATAATTATACGAAGAAATATTTGATTTCAGAAGTTTAGAGTATTGATCACATCAGCAACAAATATAATGATACTGTACTTAAATGGCCATTTCAAGTTAAACTAAAATTGGAACATCGATATTTAGACAAAAACAACACTATCTTGAAATACTCATGTAGTTTAGTATTAAGAATTGTCTTCTGAGAACATTATGCCAAAATATCGAAATGTTTAACCGTCTCATTCTTAACAAATTAAGTTGGTGAATCCCAAACATCTATTTCAACAGATATTTTCCCTGAATACCATTCTATAACCTCCTATAGAAAACAACAAAATCAATACTCAATGGTATTATTTTGGAAGTCAGAGTGAGTGAAGCACTTGGGAAACCGATTAAAACATACAGCATGAACTTGCAACATGAGCAAAGTATGTCTTATTAACAACATGCTTGACAAAAATGGAGCTTACAGACGTGGTCGACTGGCCGAGGAAAAACTGAGATAAAACCCTCCTTCGGGAAAAAACTCAGAAACCTCTGCCCGTTTGTCATCCAGATTAACAGGATTTGTCTCGTACCACTAGATGTCGGGCCTCATAACCCATAAGCTCCTTAACAAAGATGTATAGAAAAACATATAATTTTTGATTCATATATACGTATTTTATCAATTCATACAAATGTACATTACATGATTATGTTCTTTGAAGAAAAAAGAAAAACATATTTATCATTCATATGATGAAATTGCATAGTAACTGAAAACCTTTCACAATAAACATTTTCTTGTAAAATTTACAATCAATTGAATCGATGTGAACGGATCGGTTCCCCAAAGCTGAATGCCTTTACATTCATATTCGCACGAATTCCTCGTGCTTATCTATCGCCACCTGGCGGTTATTACATTATAAACAAGGGAAATTAATTTCCTTCTAATTCGTTTTACTCAAACGTACGAAATTATATTTCCCTGAATACCATTCTATAACCTCCTATAGAAAACAACAAAATCAATACTTTTCAATGGTATTATTTTGGAAGTCACAGTGAGTGAAGCACTTGGGAAACCGATGAAGTTCAAAGAACGGGTATGAGGATATAAATAACCGAATATTCTTAATATCATGATCTTTTCCAAATATACTCATAATTGACATGGAAATTTAATCTTCCGTTTACAAACTAAATACCGATTTCAAACAATAAAGAAACCTTTACACGTGTCTTTGTTTAATAGATTCACTTAATTAACACCATGTTTTTGACATTCTGTCCTTAACTCCATTGTTGAACACACTTGTTTCTCCAGCAGGTCTTAATCAATGTTCACTGCTTTTAATATCGTCAATGTCAGGAGCAATTTGTCCGAATAATTTCATCTCATATATCCGTATAATATATCAATAAATAGCATATCATGTATAGTCAGTATACATTTCGGATAAAATCATCCTTCATTTCAAATCAATTGAATCTTTTTTCAACAGTTGAAATTGACACAAGCTGGAATGAGTTCTAGCTATGTTAATTATCGAACTGTCTCTTATGGGCTTACTATATAGATTTATACCAAATACATATCATTCATGAATACTGTACTTAAACCAATACAGTTGCAAGAGCGAAAGTCGCAAAACACTTGAGGCACTTCAACCTAATGAAAATGAATATATTGTAATAGTAAAAACTTTAGCAGGCAAAATATCCCTTCTCCCTAAACCGTAAATTGAATCCTACTTTTCCAACTGAATGAATAACTTTCGTTCGAGAATAATACTTTTTGCCATCCACTTCTTTAGCAGTTCCGGGAGAAGATCCACCTTGCCCGCCAAGCCTTCTGGTAAACCATTTGGTAAAATGCCATCCTTATGCATCTGCAAAAATAGACGTTTACACGAAAATGTTTCTGCAAAACCATCATTTATAACTTATTCACATAAATTAGTTCAGTTAACAATCATGGCTTATGAATGATGCTATAACAATATGTTTCAACATATAATAACTGTACTGGTGAAGCCAACGTGTACTACAATTCATTCATTTCTGGCGAAGCCGCCTATGAATGTCTCTCAAGGCGAAGCCGCCTTAGCTCAGCGAAGCCGCTTTTGTACATTTATGCAAAGGGAGGTTATAAAATCCATATTAGTTTTCATCTACAGAATATTCTTCCTTAAAATCAATCAACAATATTTGATATGAATATCCCATTTGGACACAATAATGGCCAAAACATAGCTGACTTCCAATAAAGAACTACCAAAACTCCCTTTACTCGATCAATTTTTAGTTTGCGTATGACTCTAAAAAAGGCATCCGTCCCTGTTGAAGACGGATTCCAAGACCTAGAGAAAAATACTGTCAATTTAGCATTGTGTTCTGATGCAAACCGGTCTACATCTTATATGCCAAACCTCTGAATAACTATGTCCAATATTTCAAACGAGATACCCCAATCATAATAATCACTATTCTAGATAAGTCTGCCCTTTCATTTTGGGATCTCGGTATCCATTCTAACTCAAGCGAGATTGAATTTTTCATACAAACTTTGAAGATACTAATAGCTATATCCTGGAGAATTATTACATTCATATAAATCAACAAAACATCAATATTTACATATAAACTAGTACTGGTGAAACCACCGTGTACTATAATCATTCATTTCTGACTATCCCGCCATGAATCAGTGGATGCCGTTTTAAATAACTTCATAACAGTATCTATATATTAACTAGTACTGGTGATTCCACCGTGTACTAAAATGATTCATCTCTGGCGATTCCGCCATGAATCAGGGTTGCCGTTTTAAATAACTTCATAACAGTATCTTTATATTAACTAGTACTGGTGATTCCACCGTGTACTAAAATGATTCATCACTGGCGATTCCGCCATGAATCAGGGTTGCCGTTTTAAATAACTTCATAACAGTATCTATATATTAACTAGTACGGTGATTCCACCGTGTACTAAAATGATTCATCTCTGGCGATTCCGCCATGAATCAGGGTTGCCGTTTTAAATAACTTCATAACAGTATCTTTATATTAACTAGTACTGGTGATTCCACCGTGTACTAAAATGATTCATCACTGGCGATTCCGCCATGAATCAGCGATGCCGCTTATTATAACTTCATATGTTTCTCATCCGGCCATTCTGTCGTTAAATCATCAATGTTGAATCATCAATGTTGCTTTTATAACTTTATATAATATTTACATACAAACTATTACTGGTAAAACCACCGTGTACTATAACAATTAAGCTCTTTCGATTCCTCCATGAATCGTGTTGATTTTACACATTTAAAACAATATTTACATTTATATACTATATCTGGTATTACCACCGTGTTCTAAAACGAATCAGCTTTTTGACGATTCCGTATGACTCTTCAATATCGTTTGTTAAAAACTTTATAACAATAATTACATATAAACTATTACTGGTGATGCCACCGTGTACTATGACAAAACATCTCTGATGATGCTTCCGTGAATCAGCAATGCCGGTTTTTATAAGTTTATAACAATATTTGCATATTAACAAGTACCTGTATCATGATAATCAGCCACTCCAGACAAAGTACCCCATTCATCATACATGTGTTCTCCATACTATTAAATATCTTTCAAAACCAAAAACTCTTTTTGTAAACAATGTAATTGTTTTACGAAAAAATATCAAATCTGAACATACTCTTTTTCTTTTTAATCATAAATTGCATTAAATAATATCTACAATACAAAACAGTATCGAATACAACCAAAATTTTATGCATGATTATTTTACATTCAAAATCGACATATATCATGTTATTTTACATGAAAAAATAAACCAATTCTGGCAACGTTTTATCTCCAAAGAAACATCAATGACATTCGAATCGTATCTACATCAAAAATTGCAATACTGCCTCTGCTTTGTTTGCATGACTGAATTATAAAAATACAGCGCCTTGCAATACTGCCTGCGCTCTTTAAATAGCTCAACTAGAAAAAATTGGCGCCTTGCAATACTGCGCGCCCGCGCTCTGTGCATATTATGTTTATCTATCATGCATTTTTGTGTCTTGCAATACTGCCTGTGCACACTGTTTTCATATGTCTAAATGAATCAAATACAGCGCCTTGCAATACTGCCCGCGCTCTCTTTAAATATCAAATTGAATCAAAACCAGCGCCTTGCAATACTGCCCGCGCTATGTACATGATTAAAATAAAGTGCTGCGCCTTGCAATACTGCCCGCGCTATTTACATGATTAAAATAGATTTCCGCGCCTTGCAATACTGCCCGCGGTCAAACAAGGACAATACTGTCATATTTCTTAGACCAAGCAACATTAGATCAAATCGTGCAATACTGTTTTTACTATATACAAAGACCATATATCAATACGTAACGTAAATCATTGCCTGTTCATTTACACAGAAAAATCGACTTTTAAAGCCAACATGCGGAATTTCAAATCCGTGTTACCAAACATGCCTTTACCGTTTCTGCATGGGACATAATACTGTCTCCTAGTAGGCAAATCAAACCAATCGGTTACCTCCCTTACAAATGATCCATTCGGACAAATAAACGGCCAAAACAATG
Organism: Mya arenaria; assembly: GCF_026914265.1. Taxonomy (NCBI): domain Eukaryota; kingdom Metazoa; phylum Mollusca; class Bivalvia; order Myida; family Myidae; genus Mya; species Mya arenaria. Next base: position 42,562,734 of record NC_069126.1, read on the forward strand.
CCGATTTCCAGCATGGAACAATCAGAACTCCTGATGCTCTATCAAATGACATTTTCTTGAATACATGTGTAATCATTGTGATCGGGGGCACAAATAGACCAACCCAAATTAGCCCATGCAATCTTTCATGACATTTTGCGAGCAGTTTTATTTAAAAACTTACTACTTTTGATAATCCTTGCGTATACATAGAAATGCCTTTCCACCGAATTTGAAATATTGTGAAAATTAATGTATATACACTTTTATATACAATAAGTACTTGAATATGTCGGTAGTATCACACCATTTACAAACTGAATATTGAATAATAAGTATATGAATTCCTTTTATATCGAACACATTTTACTGACATACACACGGACAGACTCCATAACGCTCCATACGCCTCATCATTGAACTTAAAGCCAATGGCTCTGCCATAATTATCATAATTTGTAATGCTTTGCAGATTTAACAGCATTGCTTAAAATCTTTCTCTTTCAATTCAGAGCTGATTGAATTTTATTTATAATACTTATTTTATGTTGCCTGTATGGCCACAACTATGGGTGACGCTGTCTGGTGATATTATAACAGAAAACCCCAACAGTCGAGGGAAATACACTGGAAGCGTGGCACGTGAACAGGCGATGACATCAACCCAAAAAAGTTGTCACGAGATGACCAGCTTGACCAGCTCATGCGTTCACACCCACGTGGTTGAATCGCGAAATCCTGTAGCCCCGACTTCTTTGTTTTGCATCTTTCTCCAACGTGTAGCTCGCAAAACAGAAATAAAATGTCACCTAAATATTCTTTAATAATATGTCAACGAAAAACACTCTTTATAAGTAAAACTCGAAGCACTAAATATGAAAATAGCGGAAATATTTTCTCTAGAACAAATTTATCGATGCTTTTAAAAACAAGGACATTTTCTCACTAGTAACACAGTACATATGAACTGAATAAACTCATCATTTCTGAATTCTTCACTTTTCTACTACGTATATTGAATAATTATGATCATACATGTAATTCGTAATATCATATAAATCCAACAAACATATTTTCAATACGACTTACCCTCTGCACGAGGATTTAAACCATGCTTTATACGGCCTATTCAGTAAACACGGACTGCTGCATACTGCCCAGTACGACCTCAAATTTAACAATCAATTGAATCGATGTGAACGGATCGGTTCCCCAAAGCTGAATGTATTTATTATCGGAATTGATAATGTAAAATTCGGTTGTGAGGTAGATTTTGTAGGGTACTGTAGTTTATATAAGTTTTACATTTTCCTCGAGGAAGTTACAAGTATCGGGTTATGTACTGATTTGGGAAATCATTCGATAAGCAAGTGGGGTACGGAGAGGATCGTGTCATTGTACACTAGTAGCGTGTTTTATTATTGTGAACACTATTTATTTATTTTTGGACATTGGAAATTTAGAAATTAAATACTTAATATTGCTATTTAATTTAATAAGCCACTGCTAGGCTATGTTTGGGGGGACGGAAAGGCAGTGTTTTGAGGAAGGAGTCGGAGGTCGGTCGTAGCGACACACCGGAAGGAGGAGCTGGCATGCCACGTGGCCAGGGAGAACAAGCTTTGTTTCATTTTCTCGCCGCGCTGGTCCACCGCCAACGGCCACCGTGACGTCAGCGATTTCCGGCCAAGGCTACTTCTCCAGTCCTGCGTTCTCCAATCGAGCGACATCCATGGTCATGGTTAGGGATAGACAGCAGCTTTTTCGCCCTACCACCCTTACCAAGCGAGGTCCAACGCCAACACCAACGCCATCTGTTTCGGTTGCGGACGGAAAGGACACTTCCGGCGGGAGTGCGAGCTGGTCGGCGGGTCGTCTGTCAAACAAGAGAGCGGCATCGGAGGGCCTAAACAATGATAAGTACTTTCATGATGATAGTGACTGTTTGGGTGAAATGAGAATGAGATGAGAAAATAAGGTTTTTATCATCGTATTTCGTAGTTATTTTAAAATAACTTACGTAAAGATATTATTTGAAAATGTGTGTTTCTTATACCATTTACATCTGATGTAAATGAGGTTCGTACACTGTGTGCGAAGTATAACATAATATGTTTAGTCCCTTGGACAGTTCCGCTTGTATCAGATACTTGCGAAGTCGTACTCTGAGTGCGAGGATTATTTTATGCATTGCAGAATATAGATGCAGGTTTTGAAGATCCGTGTTCTTCCGATTTAGTTACGTTTGCTAAAAATGGTCTCATAAGAGAAAATTCTAGACCTGTCGTTCAAAAATGTGCATTTTCTGTAGAAGATTTGAAATGTATTGTACACCATTTTGGAAGTTCAGAGGCATTGGTTGACATTCGTTTTGTAACTATGTGTCTAATAAGTTTTTCAGGTTTTTTAAGATTTAATGAACTGGTTTCTATAAAAAGATCAGATTTATCCATTCTTGAAGATTGTGTTAAAATATTCATAAGTAAAAGCAAAACAGATCAACTACGTCATGGTGAAACGGTGACAATATCTAGAACAAACTCATTGTTGTGTCCAGTATCATATTTGGAAAAATATCTTATAACAGTTGGTATTGAGGAAAGTTCCACAGAATATATTTTTAGAAATATCATGTGTTGTCAAAAATCAAAAAGATGTGTATTATCGGGTGTAAAACCCATGTCGTATAGTAGAGCCAGGGAAAGGTTTTTATCATCGTATTTCGCAGTTATTTTAAAATAACTTACGTAAAGATATTATTTGAAAATGTGTGTTTCTTATACCATTTACATCTGATGTAAATGAGGTTCGTACACTGTGTGCGAAGTATAACATAATATGTTTAGTCCCTTGGACAGTTCCGCTTGTATCAGATACTTGCGAAGTCGTACTCTGAGTGCGAGGATTATTTTATGCATTGCAGAATATAGATCTTTCCGTTCAGGGGGTGCTACGGCGGCTGCTAATGGGGGTGTCCCTGAACGATTGTTCAAAAGGCATGGCAGATGGAAATCTGAAAATGCAAAAGATCGTTATGTCAGGGAATCGGATGACACTAAGAAATTTGTATCTCTTAATCTTGGTTTATAGATTACATGAATTGTTATACAATTTAGGTATATTTCATTCATTGATATATTTTTGACTGTTGTTTACACACCCGTTCTTTTACTGTCGATAAAATACCCCGCTTGTTGGCACACCTATATTGTGTTCCTTTGTTTGTCTTTACTTAAGGTTAAGATAATAAATATTTTATGTTTGGCATAAAATGAAATGAAATGGAAAACATAAATGTATTTATTATCGGAATTGATAATGTAAAATTCGGTTGTGAGGTAGATTTTGTAGGGTACTGTAGTTTATATAAGTTTTACATTTTCCTCGAGGAATTACAAGTATCGGGTTATGTACTGATTTGGGAAATCATTCGATAAGCAAGTGGGGTACGGAGAGGATCGTGTCATTGTACACTAGTAGCGTGTTTTATTGATTACAAAAAATGATATACAAATAGATGATTGTTTCTGTGTTATTAACGCATTTATTTTTCAGTTTGGTATTGTTTGTGTTACCAACGTACGAATGGGAGTTTATTCGTGTAGAGGGCTGTGAGTGGCATTGATTCCGGACATTACTACAATGCAGAAGCATTCATCACTGTGTATAGGAACATTGAGCCATTCACCATGTTATGGCTATTCAGGGAATCAGTGCCTGTGTGAATGTTATTGAATTGTCAGAATATACAAAATAAAATACCCCGCTTGTTGCCACACCTATATTGTGTTCCTTTGTTTGTCTTTACTTAAGGTTAAGATAATAAATATTTTATGTTTGGCATAAAATGAAATGAAATAGAAAACATAAATGCCTTTACATTCATATTCGCACGAATTCCTCGTGCTTATCTATCGCCACCTGGCGGTTATTACATTATAAACAAGGGAAATTAATTTCCTTCTAATTCGTTTTACTCAAACGTAGGAAATTATATTTATTAAGACTTGTACAACGTACATCATCTTCTTAACCACAAATGAATAATAAATTAACAAACACATGGTATGACATAGGTTATACATACTATGAAATAGAATCATAAAAACATTAAAAAAATATTCACATCAGGTGAGGATAAACAAAACTATTAAAATTATAAGTCAATATTTAAAGTTGATCTTCTAATACTCCTTTGTGTAAATAAAAGATTTAATTTCTGGTTCACATGAGCATCCCGTTTTGAACCTGACCGTCATTGGGGTTCAATACACATCGTATTATAGTCATCAGTGACAGCATGGTTCCAAGTACTGGGCCCGTATTCACGTACGTGTCTTAGCCTTAAATGTAGACTTAGGACTCAAGACTCAGACTTTGGGCTGTAAAACGGTATTCACTAATGTTTCTGAGATCAAAGTTTGAGTTCAAAGTCTGAGCCTATAATTTAGAAGCTTTGCAACCTTCAAAGATGGCGGCTGGACATAGAGCTATCGTTAGAGATCGTATGTATCTGAGGCAAGTGCCACGTCCTCGTGTTTTTCGCGATAGGAGTAACCCTCTGGAGGACCTAAGGGAAGAGGATATTTGCTCGTTATCGTTTCCGGCCGGATACGATCTACTTCATTGTTGATTTATGCCAGGCAGCTGCCAGGGACACAGGCAGATGTTTCGTAATACCTTTGGTGTTGTGCGTTTTAAGCTATCTGCGGTTTTTGGCAACAGGAGCTTTCCAGTTGACTGTCGGTGACACTGTCAACCTGAGCCAGCCCACAGTAAGCAGAGTTTGCCGCCAGGTTGGACAGGTGCTTTCTGCTCTTGCAGACCGGTATATCTGCTTCATCTCCGGTGATCGTGTCCGCCAAGTGAAGCAGCAGTTCGGTGCCATGGCTGGTATGTAATATCCACTAAATATTCACTTCTTAAGCTTAAACTTTAAAGGAATTACTCAGCTAAAAAATGTTGTTTACGTCACCTCCATTGAAGGAGAGTATTCCTAGTGGGACGTAAACCTTGTACCCTGTTATGTAGGTTAACCTAAAAATAGCTCACCTATAGTCTTTTTCACTCTTTCTGTCATGAATACATGTATGGTTATGTTTACCTGGTTTTATGTATACATGTATGAAGTAAGCAATGATAAAAAAGGCTTGACAAGTGATTTTTAAGCATGACAATAACTGAGATAAATGAAGTTGTGCCTGTTTGACATATTCCTTCATTTCAATGCAAATATTACTGTTGATATACTGTAAATATTTTAGTAAAATAAGTTGCATGTACAAGGAGTTCTACATGTATTTCATCAGTATTGAAAAAATTAACTAATATATAAAATATTGATAAATGATCCAATTCCTCATTTGATGTAATTAAATGTTCCATGTAAAAGTCTGAGTATGAATTTCAATACATTACAGTTTTACTATGTTTTTTCAGGAGCCATTGATAGTAACAGATGATATACAGTTCCTGTTTTCTGAACACCTAAGACTGGGGCCAATAACAAAAAAATCTTACTTAGTCTCAAATTATACAAGATCATGTTTCAGGCTTTCCCAACGTTGTCGGGGTAATTGATTGCACCCATGTTTCAATAAAGAAGCCATCGGCCAATCCAGAGGATTACATTGGGAGGAAAGGAATTCCTACAATAAATGTTCAGGTAAATTGAATTGAATTGAATTGAATGTTATCCATTTTCCAAGATGTTGAAGTCATTTACCATAACCATCTTAATCCTTGAGTTTGTACTCAATTATAAAGGTATATTTAACATAACATTTATTGAACTGATTTGAATTATATGTAATTTAGCATTTTTGAAATCACAAATATTAAACTGTGTATATTTCAGGCTGTATGTGATGCCTCATATAGGATTACATCAGCAGTAGTGATGTGGCCAGGGAGGACACACGATGCACGAATCTGGCGCCAATGTGCACTCCGAAGGAGGTTTGAAGACGGTATGACCATGTTGTATATGACTTAATCAATGGATACATTGGTACTGTTAAATGAAACCATATGCCTCCTGTCTAGTTATAGCATGCATTCATACAGATATATATAGGCATACTAGATAAAGAAGTTAAAAATACTGGGACAATATGGCTATTTTTTAATTGATATGTTGTGTAGTTGTAACATAATGACACATTTTACCCACAGGTGATATGCAAGGGTTTTTACTTGCTGACAGTGGGTATGCCTGTACAAGGTATATGTTAACCCCCTACATGAATCCTGTGGGAGAGGCACAGGCACGTTACAATGGGGCACTGTGTCGCACAAGGGTCACTGTTGAGCAAACCTTTGGAATTTTGAAGCAACGATTTCAGGTAGATAACATTTACACTTTTTAAAATTTCTCTCTGCTTATGAATATTATACAGATGTATGACAATGTATTAATTATATAAAATATAGTAATATAAAGTAATTTGTTCTTGCAATGTGTTTTTTTCCCAAAAAAATGCATTTCCTTGTTGTCAGGTACTTCGGAGGAAGTTGAATTGTTATCCAGAAAGGGCATGTATGCATATCAGAAACTGCATCACATTGCACAATCTGGGGATCGATCGGAGGGATATCGTTGCTGTTGACCCAATTGACCCCAATGATAACCCCCATTATCATAGAGTTGATGTTGGTGACAACATGGATGGGAGGGCCGCCAGGGAGTACGTGACCAGAATGTACTTTGAGCGATAGGTAAAATCACTTGTAAAACACATTCATTTTATCAATACATACACATGTAATGTTAAATGTGTTGTGCTTTTCTGGCAGAACATCATAGATGGCAATCATAACCTCTTTTTTATTTCAGGTGCCGAGATCCTGGCGTCTATGTACCCATTAGCTTTTAATCATCCTCTGATGCATGCTAACCTGCTTGTAACATAGCATCAAGATGGACGGTGAATGTGTTGTACACCGTTTAAGTTATTAGCAAGGCAACCTTAGCACAAAAGGACCTTGGGGTTCGGGTTAGGAACGCATGGTTTTCATACAGGACGACCAAGCACTAGTTAGCGGAACATGCATGTAAAGTGATAAGTTTAACCTAACAGACTGATTTCCTGTTTTGTTTCTAGTTTTCATTTGAAGTAAGCATATAAATACAACAAAGACATCATTTGATATGTTTCATGTTTTAATTATCTTACCACTATGAACAAGTAACAATGTGGAATGCTTCATATCACAAGTGTTTTCATAAATGAACAGGCCCCAACTTCTCAAGTCTTTATAAAAATGATTAAGTTTATATCACTATTTTTGTTTTCCAATAATTTGCATTATATTTACTTTTTAAGAACTTTTATACTTTAGGTATATGCTGTATGTTAATAACATTTAACTATTTATTTTCAATCCAATTCAAATTGAAAGTAGTTTTGATAAATTGTGACAAGAGCATAAACTCTTAGAAAGTTAACAATGATGACATTAACAATGCTGTTACATTAAAACACTTCTTTTCAATACACCATTATAGTACAAACAAGAGCTGTCACAGAGACAGCGCGCTCGACTATTCGGCCGCTTTTCAGTATCAGGATTGAAAATATATGAGGTAGTACGCAAATTTTGACATAAATTCTTAGTGGAAACAGGGGCTTAATTATGTCAAAATGATTGACACAGTTACCTCCTCCTGTGTACATGTTGCGGGCATGATGGTGAACAAGCATGCAAAGTTTCAAAGCTAGATGTCAATTGAGTTTGAAAATATTTCAGATAGTACGAAAACTTTAATGTAAATTCTAATTAGAAAAAGGGGCATAATTTTGTCAAAATGCTTGATAGAGTTACCTCCTCTTGTGTACACATTTTTGAGGTGGTACACAAACTATTACAATTTTTTTTATCATAAGTGGTTACGCCGACGCTCAGGTGAATAGGATAGCTCTCCTTATTCTTCGAATAGTCGAGTTTAAAACGATGAGGAACAACACTCATATATACACCACAGTTTTAACAAAGCATGTAATTCAAATCATCCATAGGGTTTAGTGTTACAACTAGCTACAATTAAGCAATGAAAGTACAATACATATGCAAACATCACATACAGTTTTAGTTAGGACCGATATCATATCTAATGTACATTTCTATAATATTTGACAACGATCTGTATTATTTGAAACCTAATATTAGTGTTTTATTTTGACTAAATCATTTGTAATGATAATATAAACAACAAAGGTAAGTGACGCTCATGAAAATTGAAAGCCATACTTCCATGGACATACTTTCATACTTTATAAACGATACTATCTATTGTTCAATGTTAAGTAAATTTCGACAAGAACGTAAGTCATTACCTTAATTCTTATTAATTCACCATGCCATTGTTGACAAAAAGAACAAAATCACTTATTGACTGTCCAAATATTGGATAAAATCACCATAAATTCAGATGAAATGTGTTTGTAAATTCCGTTAACATTTCAGACTTTGCATAAAATGACAAACTATCAAAATCAGTTCCAATTAAACAGAGACAGCTGGGTTTTTTTTTCATATAACTGATATGTAATGTTCATAACATATGAATAATATGAGTTGAATTTGATATATATCAACTAAAAAAAATACATAGAGTCAGTGTTGTATATATATATATATATGAAGTCATGCAGTCAAAACACAGGGAAAGCTATCAATAAAAAGTATATACATTTGCATCTATAAAATGATCATTATGAAAATAATCATTAATACAAATTAACAGTGTCAATCATAAAGAGGATACTTTCTCAAACTCCAGATGAACCTTGTGAATTATAAATGAATGAAAACTGTGTAATAATTGGATATTTGAAAAGTAACAAGCAATACCCTTAACTTAATTGCCTGATGACTTTATGGCACCATACATTTTATAAATTTGATATGTATAAACTATATAGCAAACTACATACCTTATGTCCTTAATAAATAATTACTTCAGCAAACTTTACAAAAAATATTTCATTGGACATGGATGAACAATGATGTGTAACATATATATGAAATGTCATCATCAAACTTAGTGGCATAACATATATGGTTTAAAAACTTTAATAGCACATGAATTTCAGGGCATTACTTAATACAACAAGTACATTTTGACTTGATCAAAAATAAAGTCACCTAAGCCAATCATACATGCAATTCAAGACTATACAAAGCTTTAAATATTTGAAGATTGATGTAGGATCTCAAAAGTAAGTTTGAAGAAGTTAGCTTAAACAAGAACATCACCTTCAAATATACAATGAAAAATACAGGGACAAGCCTAAAATGTTTCATAGACAATCTAACAGTGTGCTTGTTACTTTCAAATATCCAATGAATTGGTTGAGCAGAATTATTTATTAAAAGTAAAGGAATCTACAAAAGGATTTCCTGAATGAAAATGGAAGACCTTTGTAAATAATAACTTTTGGCAGCATCAGCCATTTCCTTCAATGAAATAAGTGCATTTTTTTGTTCTAATAATAGGTCCATCTGGAGCTTGATTTTTTTGGTCTCCTCCCTAATCCTGACATTGTCAAGCGATAGGTTTTCTGCAGTTAATTCATTTATTGTGGACTGCTCCGTGGTGACAATTTTTCTTTTTGCTGAAAAACAAAAAAAAACATATTTGTATTTTATACACGACTTAATACATATAATGTTAGTATAGCTATCACATTTATCATTTACTTCAATCATACATTATTTTAAAACAAAATCACTATATGCTGCTTGATAAATTATAGAAAAGATGTTATATCTGCTTTTCTTACAATTATGATATCAAAGCGTAATACTTTCTATTAAACAATTTTCAAGAGGTTCTTTACATGAAAATACTTCGTTTGGTGCCAATATGGTGTACAGTCCCTTGAAAGCAATCAACACGTACAGGAGTGTTAAGCATTTCCTAATAGTTCAAGAAGTTGAACTTAACAGTATTCATGAACACTAGATTATTCACAAGGAAATATATTGGCAAAATAAGAACACTGGCATATCAATACAGTCTATGCATGAAACACCTTATATGTTATTGCTAAAAATAATATCAGATAAGACCTTTTCGAATTTGAGTTAATTTAAGATCTACCACAGCAGATGGTACAAGCACAGGAAGTGAATGCATAAAAAGATCTGTCATAAACTACGACACAAAAAAAGTCTCATTTAATCTTTACTTAAATGAAATTACCTTTCCCGGTCTTTTGTCTGCACGACTTCAATGGACCTGAAAGATATGAAAAAGTTAATTTGTTACGTCGACTATATTTAAGCTGTACTCTCACTCATATACTGACTGTTTTAAAACCTTTTTTATTTCTTGTCTCAGAAAGATAAAAATTTGGCGTGAAATATCTGCAAAAAAGTAAAAAAAGATTGCTGTCAAAACATCAACTTGCAGATTTTCATATTTCTGTTCGAAAAATAATTGCTAAAACTGTTACTAACAGTTTAGGAAAAATAAAATCAGTCGGAATCCTCAAGTATAATAGTAAAAACAAGAGCTGTTACAGGGACAGCGTGCTCGACTATTCTGCCGCTTTTCAGTGAAAGGATTGAAAAGTGTTAGAAATGGATCACTGTAAGATTAGATTTAATTTGGTTACATTGAAAATGTTAACAATTTTGTTGTGTGGTTGTATACAATTGTATTAAGTCTCAATGCAATACATCACGTAGTTGCCGAGATATTATCCTGTTTGTGCTAACATGCAAGACCTTAACCGGATTTTGTGAGATATATTGTACTTGATTTAAGACGAAGGTTAAATGTTTGGGAGCCTGTGTGTAAAATTTCAATGTAATATAAGATGTATTATCTGAGGAATAGACTTATAAGTGGTTACATGCAAAACCTTAACCAGAATTTCTATGTCCAAGAAAGGGGACATTATTTGAATTTATTACAAACAAGTGTTATCTAACTGGTTTAATTTAAGTAGGTGTGATCATTGAATACCATTGTTTAAAGTCTCAATGCAATAACTCAATTTGTATCATGTATGGGTGCTTTTCATAGTAATGAGGCTTTTTCTTTTATCTCTCCTAACTTTTATTCATTTCACTTTCAGTAAGCGTTTTCATGCAAATTATGGGCCAATCAATCTTGTTAAGGGAATTGTTGAGTTTCAAATGGATAGCTTAATCAGCAAAAAGGTTGTGTAAGAATATAATGTTATTTAGAAGAAATAAAATTAAGAGAAATGAGGAAACAATAAAAGTCCAGAAAATGACAGACAAAATAAAAGGTGAAAGGTTAAAATGAGAAGGTATGAACACCCACAGTTGAAGCAGCATCAGTAAAACAACCCCTTCAGAGGGATTCCATGGCATGGGCCTCCACAATTAACCGTCTGGTAAACCGAAGTGAAGGTCTTAAAATAAGTCATTTTGTAGAAAATTACACAATTGGTGATGTCTGTCAGTCATAGTCATAAGAAAAGTAGGCACACCAACTAAATCAAGAAATTTTTTTAAAAATGCAGCTAGTATACACAAGCAATGCTAAGAATATGTGGAGTTGCAAGAAAGGTCTGGCAATTTGAGCGCCTAAAAATAGACCGAAGTAAAACCATGTCAAAGCAAGGTGAACTTAAATCATTGTGGAAACCAAAAATTGAGAATTTTCTTGAATTTAATTCTTGAATAATGCCTAATAAAACAGATACTATTATATTGAGTAGGATGCCAAAGGCAAATAGGGATCTTTTAATTTAGACATGTTCACAAAAGTTCATTTTTGGTTTCAAATTTAGACAAAAATGTGTTGATTTTTTTTTTGATTTTTCTTAAACAACTGAATTATTATGCACATGACTACATACAGGTACCAATTACTGATTATAAATTTAGAAAAACATCTGATTTATGCTAGGTTCTTGTGATAAGACACTTTTATAGATCATCAATATTGATAGAAATGTTTGCAATATTTGGATTTAAGGTCAAAATATTTTTTTATTTGTATTTCCTGATAATTTACCGAAATTATTTCCATGCAATTTGAAGTATTTACTTTCATGTAAAATAGGTGACAATCATGAAAACTGGGTTTGAATTTTCAACCGCTATGTCACACTTTTGCCTCATTTATTTGAAAAGCACCAATATTATATGTGCGTGCACACAAAACCTAAACCAGAATTTCTAAGTCGTACAATAAACTATTTAAATTAAATGCAAACAATAGTTATCTTAATTGGTTAATCAAACAGGTTGAATTGTTAAGTACAATTGTAAGAAGTTTCAATGCAATACTTCAAGAAATTGCTGGGAAATTAAACAAGGTGTGTTGGAAAACCGGCGCTTGGGTGAGTAGCATAGCTCTCCATATTCTTCACATAGCCGAGCTAAAACTGAATGCCATCAGACAAAATTGTGTGATTCTATCAACGTAGCTCATATGATAATGTATGACAACATTTTTTTTCTGTACCAGACAACATTGCACGCATACATTCAGCCTTCCTGCAATACATAACACATTAATGAAAGTGAAAGGGTTTACGGAATTGAATTGCTTCTATTGATTTCATGTTGGGATAAGGAAAAGAATGAAATATTTTACCTCCTGATGTTCGTGGGATAGTGGCCTCAGACGTTGGCTCATCTGCCATGATCATTGAGGCCGGTTTCGAGGCCCGAAAAATTTGTTCAAGGTCTGCAATAATAAAAATCATCTCGAAAGTTTGGCATGGCACGCTGGATTGTTATTTCAACAATGGAAAACTCGTACAACTTCTACCAGTATACATAATGTGATTTGATTTTGTATTTATTATTCAAAGTCATAACAATTTCAACCAAAATATGAACACCTTTAAAATAAAAACTTGTTTCAGTCATCAAAATTAGACTTTTGGATGAACAAGCCCGAACTATTGTTTTATTGCATGAAATCATTTTTATGAACAAGCCCTGCTAAATAAAATTCAGAATTTGAGCAAGCCCGGAAGACATTTTACCAGAGATGAGGGCTTGCTGTTTACTGTCGATCAATTTGACATGAATATACAGTGCATATCAAACATTACACTGATAAAGCTTTTACAAAACATATGTGAATGAAGGATAAAACATATGTGAATGAAGGATAAATACCATCTGAATCAAATCCTCCGCCAATGCCCGTGACAACTTCGTGTGTGGCAAGATGGTCTGCCACACACGACTCTGCCACGGACAATACAGCCGATGGGCCCCCTCCTGTTGGTGGATGCCGCAGCCCACTGACTTTGTTGATGGCTAAACGAAACAAAGATAATATGCAAGAAAATGTACTTTTCTGTCATCTTTTCACACCTGACTGAATTAACAATTAAAGCAACCAAACATCTAGAAATATTTTGTTTTAGTTAATTTAGTTAATGACGTTAGTCACTGACACAGTGAGACTTGACACAATGAGATGCATATAATCATATACATGTATACTTTCAGTAACTTCTGCAATTTTTCGTGGCAAATCTTTTAGATTGTTTCTGCCTCTATGAACTAGTAGCATGGTAAACATATGTTACTTACAACGTCCTTTTACATTTTGAAATTTTTTACGGCACTGTTCCGAAGAACGTGGAGCTGTAAATTCACTGAAATATAACAACATGAGGTGTTTGACTTTTAATTATTTTAACTTCAGTAATTCTTACTAAGTTGAATGTCCACTGGTAATTGTTTCAATGTATATTGCATTCTTATAAAAGTTTAAATATTTTTTTGTATGGATGATTTTCATTCAATTGCCAAATCAATAACAAGTGTATACCATCAATACAATGTTGATACATGTATATTATAAATTAGTACAGTATGTTTCAGTGGAACAATAATGTGGCAGTAATACAGCTATCCATGTTACGTAACTGTTATTTATAATAAAATTGTTGAAAACTGTGTTTAATACCGCATGCAAAATATTAACCTTATGAACAATTATCCTTCATGCCATGCTGTCTCAAAAAGAAATAACAACAAAAACACATGTACAAATAAGGCATAAAGTCTGTTTCAACTATCAAACGTACTGGCTTACAACAGTGGCAATCTCTTGCCACTTTGCCCGGCGTTTAGTTGAAATTTTTTCAACACCACACCCTCTCATCTCTCCGAAAAGAAGATCCCAATTTTCACGTACGAGGCAGCAGAGTCTTACCTCTGCTGCCTCTGTCCATGGGGGACTTTTTTTGACCCTAAAAGAATAACAACGTTATAATATCTAAACTTTCTAGTCCATTGCTAAGGTATCTACGTAAAAAAGAGTTCTCAATGAGAAATTATTCAGTATATGATCAGCATGTAAATTACTTTTTTAACGAAATGCATGATATCAGTATCAATAATTTATAATAGAAAACATTTAAACAATATACCTGTCGAGTCCATTATCCGTCTGTCAGTGATGTAACGGCGCGTGCGAGCACCTGCTGACGTAATCATGGAAAAATACCGCTTGCATCATCGACATAAAGTATTCTCAGCTGAGTCTGAGTCTAAAATCGTTAGTGAATACCAAAATCAAAATAGTCTCAGCATAGCCTGAGTCTGAGACTGAGACTGAGTCTGAGTTTGAGTCAATAAAAAATGTACGTGAATACGGGCCCTGACCGCACGATAAGAATCTGTCACAGCGGGGTGTCATTACTGATAGGTATCAGGCATGGACCAATAACTCACAATGGCATGTCCATATCGATATTGAGACGAGTATTTCATGTATGAATTTAAATGGTATGCTTTATGATATTAAATCTTATTTTAAGCCTTTATTCATTAAATACCCTTTCCTATCATTGTCATGACAAATGTTAAAATATGTTGATAATTCTTATTTAGGTACAGTGATGGTATTTATGTGAAATTGTACAATTTGCATTTCTTTCTTCGCGAGATTGTGCAATGAAACGTACCAAGCGATTCCACATAACAGTTGAGACACATACAAATCGTTATGATACACATAAGAACAATTGTATAAATTAGGCACACAATTGTTAGATATTCTTTTTCTTATGTACAAGTGATTCAAAGGTAATATTTCTACTATTAATACAACCTTATTCATTGTGATTTGACTATAATGTTTTCTGGCTTCATTTGAATGACCGTCCGATACTCGTATTGGGTATCATATGAATTGTAGTTAGAAATTTACATTATATCTGCCGCCATGTATATATGTTTTGTATATGACCTCATTTGCCATGTTTATGGTGTGAGAGAATAAACCGTGTTTGACTTTGAATATAATCAACTCCCGCTTGATACCAATTATTCACCTTTCTCGACACACAACTTGTTCACAATACACAATTATTATTTATCGATTAACTTATACAGCACCATTTTTAACCACACGTTCAAAGGCGCTTTACAACGAAATAAACGGGTAACTTATTACAGGAAATATCAATAACAAATAATACACCTTTAAAACATTTAATATACGATATACTTAAAATACGAATATCAATCAAACACAATAAAATGTGATATTGAACTAGTCGTTAAAACATTAAAATATATGAAATTAAAAGGACTTCCCGGGATTTAGCCATCCCTCTCGTCCGAATTCCACACCCCCCTCCACCCACCAACAACTTTGGCATACAGGACGACCAAAATGAAGCATTAAATATCGGCGTACACACCCTCGCATACTCTTTTGTATACGGTATGGTACGACCCTACCCTCCCTTACCTCTACAATTTGAAATGAGATATGTGAAAGTAGTATTTGAGACTTCTTCGTAGCCACCACCCCCTCCTCCGACTCCCCCACCACTCTCCAACCAACCTCAACCACGACATACAACCCACTTAAACACAATACAGTTTTAAACCATACTGCATACTCTTGTGTATGTACTTAGAAATATGAATGGGGTTCCCTGGGTTTAATCACTCCCTGCCCCACCCCAACTACTCCGACTCCCCCACCCCTCTCCAACCACCAAGATATACAGCATACAACCCACTAAAACACAATGCAGTTTTGAAGGAACGGCGTAAGAACCTCCTCGCATACTCTTCTTTTGTACGAACTTTTGAAAATGAAAGGGGGTCCCGGGTTTTAGTCACCACGACCCCCACCCCACCCTCACCAGGCTTCACCACCCCTCTCCAACCTCCAACAATTACGGCATACAACATTCGAACACAATAAAGTAGTAAATCCGGGCGTATTAAAGAAAACGCTATATACCTCAGAGAATGGAAGGGGATTTCGGTATTTACGGGGATTTCGGGATTTCGGTAATTCCACCGACCGAACTGAAATATGTTTAATTGTTTTGTGATATCACATGCATATTATATGCAATGATGAAAATAAAACTTGAAACTTGCTTATTATCATCATCTAAGCGCTTGTAAGGAAAGTGGCTGCCTTTTACGAAATTTTAAAGGGGATTGAGTTTGAAGACTAATACTGTTGTTCATAAAAATTAAAATCAGGCATTTTGATATTTCGGAACGGAGTTATATTTTCTATATACCAAAGCATAAAATCACTTAAATATTGTTGTATGTAGACCTGTTTACATGGGGATACACTGAGAATTAGAATTTGCTGTACAGTTTCTGACTACAGAAATAGACGAGAATGTGACATTGGATTTGGCTTGTTTGTCTAAAGACAATGAACTTATACCAACATATTGCATACCATTTTAATGGGCATTGACTCCTCTTTTCATGTACCCATTTTAAAATGGAGTGTTTGTATGTTGATTAAGAAACTAAACAAAATGGAATCTACATTGAAATCTGGTAAGTTTGAGTTACATACCTTGTTTCTTTTCTTGTACATCATAGACATCGAATTTCTTCAGATGTGCTGTTTATCTCAATATATGTAACAAAAATGATATTAATCAACATTTGAGACACAAACAATGTGCCAGATGCCTTATGTTTTGCCAGTTTCAGTGACTATTAGAAGCACTACAAAAGGATAGATGCTCATATTAAAATCATGCATATATAAATAAAAAATATATACTAATTTATGTGTATTTTTATTTAACAGTGCAGTGTTTAATACTTTGGAGTCATAGATGAAGAATATTTTTACATTGGTGTAAATCAGTTGACTTATAATGTGGCGTTTAAGGAGTAAAATAAATATTCAAATGTTAAAAAAGTTCCTTAAACATGCATTATGCACCAGATTATGCACCAGTCAATTGTACCACGGCCTTCCAGGTCCGGGGTTATATCGGGGATAACGAGAGAAATGGGCCGTGATTTTATCTTCCAGGTCGCCCCACAGTGCCGAGTGAATGTGGTGGTTTTGTTTTTTCGCCAAAAATAATGGGGAATGGGCCTCACCTTGGGGTGGGGGGAATAAGGTGGGGATTTGACCAGTAGTTTGTCCTCACAGGGCTGGTTTTACCAATAATTGGCCGGACCTGGGTCGGGCATGGTTACAATTGACTAGTGCATTATTGTGGCTTCTTGTGAAAATGACATCTTGTTTTGACTTTATTATACAGATCTATTATACAACAGGCAGTATGGAGTACAAAACAAGTGTGCACAACTTCAAAACAAACATTCTATAAAAGTTTGCGAAAAAAAGAAAAATATACGGAAAATCCATCTTATTTTTATTTATTTTTCTCGACGCTCATTTTTCGACATCTTTTTCTTAATTTTATTCCCTCCTCCTGGCGCTATTTTTTGAAATAATTTCCCGTAAAACGAAAATAATTTCAGGAAACACATGTGTGTCTCTTGCAGTGAAGTAAGGGATACGTTTCATACCCATGTTGTGTCTTGTAGGGGAGTGCGTTAGGAAAGTGCGAGTGATCTGTTGAGTGAGGAAAATGCTAGGGTAGATTCGTTACGACAGACAAGCTTTAGTGTGAAAGAACTTAAGTCTCAATACGGTAGGGACTGGCCGCGTTTTACTCGTGTGTTAAAATAGGCGTCCCAGTAAGAGTTGACAATAAGAAGGCTGTGTCTTCAATTGAAGATTTAATGTCTTATGTAGAATGGAACAACCTAGGGAAATTTAATCGTACGCTTGAAGGTATCCATAACTTTCAGTAGAACGCTGAATCATTTGCTCAAGAAGTGTCAAATGAAACGCTAGGTAGCATTGACCCAATAAAAGCAAGTACACCAACTAAAGAGGAAGACCCCGAGGGCACAGTAATAGACTTAGAAACAGACAGATACAAATACTCATTTGATAAAGACAACACACGAAAAAAGACATCATTCATTTACAGATCACAACCATACCCAAAACCAGGCACAGGGAAATTCAGAAGAGACGAAAAGGGTAGACTGGTCAACCCCGAAGGAAAACTAACATTACCTCAAATGGTCGTAGTCAAAGACAACAAACCAGTATTCGACACACCAATAGCAAAAGAAACAGGCACAGTGCCAGTACTTACATCAGCCAAAACACAAGACAAAGATCTTGACCCCCTAGACAATCTACCAGACCTAAGCGAAATATCATACATACCAGAATAAATGATCAAACAAGGTAAATGAATAGATATAGACAAATTAAATACACAATTACGGGGGTTTATAACAGAAAACCAAATATACAACACAATATTTGACCAATTAGGACCATGCCGAAAGAACGACGACATACAATATTTAGACATCAACGCGGTGACGAATCCAGCAGAGTCAACGGAAATATTAGCAGTAGTATATCCAGAATACCACTATACAGACACCCGCAAAACATACCCAACAACCGCGAGAAAGAGATTGACATATGATATAAGTCTAAAATCGAAAATAGACAAAATGACTGTCAACAATGTACACGTACTGAAATATACTATGAACCCCAAGAATACCAATATAACACCTCATATGGACGCGACGATATCTATAACGACAGACAACACACTACTACGCTTGGGCCACGACGAAATGACAATATATTGGTCAGATCTAGATCATGTCCAGGACGTTGTGACTATTGCAGCATACGTTGTGACAACAGACTACCTGATAAACAACAGTACGACACAGAAATCATTGACGAAAATAATAAACGACCTCAAGACAGAGATCAATACACGAACACACGAACAACAAAAAATACAAGTAGACGTTCAAGGCATTCACGACAACATAGACGACTTAGACACGAGCAACTGGGTCAATACATTGCAGAACACCCTATTCAGTTCAGCCAGACTAGGGGTAGCAATAGCAGGATACATGGCAGACAAAGAATCACAATTTTATAAATAAACATATCAAATGGCAAAAAGAGTAGCTGACGTAGCAGTTGAGGGGTTGCCAGCAGTAAGGGAAACAGTACAATCAATAGAATCAATCGTCAACACAGTACAAAAAGGACTAGACACAGTAAAAGACGTCACAGCAAACATAAAAGACATACAAACAAACACAGCAAAAACAATAGACAACATTCAAACAAAATTAGCTAGATCAACTACAGTCAACGGCAGACAAAAGTCCGACATATCATATTTAAAAACAGCCATACCATCAATAAATGAAAAGGCATTAGAGGTCCAAACACTCCTACAGGCAAACAAAGTAAAACAAGACCAAACAAGAGATGTTTGTCAAACATTATGCCCCCCCCCCCCTGAGCGCCATGTTGTCAGGATTAAATGGACAATTGAATGAAACATGCATGGACCGAAATGACAGCTGATTTGTTACTGTTTTAAGATTATGACCATTAAAGTGTGAGGATAAAGTGTGTTATGACCGTCATGACCTTTGACTCTATGAACTCAAAATCCAGGGTCATCAGCTGGTCACCAGAAACCTAAATGTCAAGTTTGAGGGCCATGGGTGCAGGCATTGTCAAGTTATCACAAGACAAGTTTTTTGTTCAAGGTCACTGTGACCTTGACCTTTAACCTGATGACCCCTTAAATCATAAGGGGTCATCTACAAGTCAGATGCAACTCCAAGTCAAGTTTGAAGGCCATGGGTTCAGGCATTGTTGAGTTATCACTCGGACCACCTTTTACCATTCAAAATCACTGTGACCTTGACCTTTGGCTCTATAAATCCTAAAATCAATAAGGGTGATCTACTGGTCAGGCTTAACATCCATGTCAAGTTTAATGATCATAGGTTCAGGCATTGTTGAGAAATCAGTGGGGGAAGATTTGTTAACTTTTTTGCGTTAAAGGTTACTGTGACATTGACCTTGGCCTGATGACCCCCAAAGTCGATAGGGATCATCTACTGGGCAGGCCCAACCTTCATGTCAAATTTGATGACCATAGGTCCAAAGGTCACTGTGACCTTGACCTTTGACCCCTAAAATCAATAGGGGTCATCTACTGGTCAGGCCCAACCTCCATGTCAAGTTTGAGGGTCATGGGTGCAGGCATTGTTGAGTTATCACTTGGACAACCTTTTATCATTCAAGGTCACTGTGACCTTGACCTTTGGCCCAATGACCCCTTAAATTAATAGGGACAATCTTCTGGCCAGGCTCAATCTCCAAATCAAGTTTGAGGGCCATGGGTGAAGGCATTGTTGAGTTATCACTCGGACAACCTTTTACCATTCCAGGTCACTGTGACCTTGACCTTTGGCCTGATGACCCCCAAAAACCATAGGGGTCATCTCCTGGTCAGGCCAATTCTCCAAGTCAAATCTGAGGGCCATGGGTGCAAGCATTGTTGAGTTATCAATCGGACAACCTTTTACCATTCAAGGTCACTGTGACCTTGACCTTTGGCCCAATGACCCCCAAAAACAATAGGTGTCATCTACTGGTCAGGCCCAACCTCCAAGTCAAGTTTAAGGGCCATGGGTGCAGGCATTGTTGAGTTATCACATGAATAACCTTCTACCATTAACGGTCACTGTGACCTTGACCTTTGACCCATTGAGCCCAAAAAACAATAAGGGTCAGCTACTGGTCATGCCCAACCTCCAAGTCAAGTTTGAGGGCCATGGGTGCAGGCATTGTCACGTTATCACTCGGACAACTTTTTACCATTCAAGGTCACTGTGACCTTGACCTTTGGCCCAATGACACCCAAAAACAATAGGGGTCAACTACTGGTCAGGCCCAACCTCCAAGTCAAGTTTGAGGGCTATGGGTGCAGGCATTGTCACGTTATCGCTCGGACAACCTTTTACCAGTCAAGGTCAAAGTGACCTTGACATTTGGCCTGATGACCCCCAAAAACAATAGGGGTCAACTACTGGTCAGGCCCAACATCCATGTCAAGTTTGAGGGCCATGGGTGCAGGCATTGTTGAGTTATCATTCGGACAAACTTTTACCATTCAAGGTCACTGTGACCTTGACCTTTGGCCCAATGACCCCCAAAAACAATAGGGGTCATCTACTGGTCAGGCCCAACCTCCAAGTCAAGTTTGAGGGCCATGGGTGCAGGCATTGTTGAGTTATCACATGAACAACCTTTTACCATTCAAGGTCACTGTGACCTTGACCTTTGGCCTGATGACCCCCAAAAACAATAGGGGTCAACTACTGGTCAGGCCCAACCTCCAAGTCAAGTTTGAGGGCCATGGGTGCAGGCATTGTCACGTTATCACTCGGACAACCTTTTACAATTCAAGGTCACTGTGACCTTGACCTTTGGCCTGATGACCCACAAAAACAATAGGGGTCAACTACTGGTCAGGCCCAACCTCCATGTCAACTTTGAGGGCCATGGGTGCAGGCATTGTAACGTAATCACTCGGACAACCTTTTACCATTCAAGGTCACTGTGACCTTGACCTTTGGCCTGATGACCCACAAAAACAATAGGGGTCAACTACAAGTCAGGCCCAACCTCCATGTCAAGTTTGAGGGCAATGGGTGCAGGCATTGTTGAGTTATCACTAGGACAAGCTTTAAAAAAAAATTACCATTAAAGGTCACTGTGACCTTGACCTTTGACCCGATGACCCCCAAAATCAATAGGGGTCATCTACTGGTCAGGCTTAACCTTCATGTGAAGTTTGATGACCATACGTCCAGGGATTGTTGAGTTATCACTCGGACAAGCTTTGGTCTACCGACGGACCGACCGACCGACCGACCGACATACCGACATGCCTGTGCAAAGCAATATACCCCTCTTCTTCGAAGGGGGGCATAATAAGCAGTCAAATAAACCAAGCCAGAATGAAACTAGTGATAATACAAAACACATTAACATCAATAGAATCAAAAAACGAAATAACACAGGGTGTCATAACACAACTACAAGAAACATTATCACGACACGAAACAGACATAGGACAACTACAGACGACAGAAGCAAACTTGACAAACATAGAACTGACAACAGAATCAATAATACAAAAACTAAAGACAACGGCCGTCCCAACTGATGGAACTACTTTATTAATACGCGGTAACATAATCCCTAAATAATTTCAGATGAGTTCAACACAAGACCGCATAGCTCAAGAAATAGAGAAATACGTTTCTTAACAAAAACACTCTCAGAGCAGCGGTCGCAAAAAAGGCGAATAACAAGTATGTCAAGGCGAGAGACGGCAATGTCATCACGGAGTACGTAGACTATATAGACAATGAGGAAGAACTGTACAAAACGACGGTCTATAAATATATGACTCCACGGAGTGTGTACACGGAGTTGACAGATGACGAAAGAAAAGCCGTTGACTCAGTAAAGAAATACATAAACAAACATCCGTGTGTCATTTCGTACCATGACGGAGACGCAGATGACAAATGCGAATTTCATGGCAAACACCTCCATATCGCGGTGTTCCCTGTCACCAATGAAACACAGATAGGGAAAAATACAATGTTTAAGAATGCAAAGACCTGCGTCCAATTCATGGGTGGAGTTATAAGGACGCAAACACTGAAACAACCCAACAATTTCCTAAAGTATATGTTAAAGACACCAAAGGAATATATGGGTACAAACAATAACACACTAACAAACAAAATGGACTCCATCAGACACCTGTACAACAAACAGCAACAGATGACACCACCCGAGAAACCACAGGCAACTAAGCTCAGATCACCCAAGTCTAAGGTGTTCGAAGACAGAAAGAGTCTGACCACCGAGATGACAGAGACACTCGTAGAGTACATGACTCGCTATAACACCATAGACAAGCTTAAGCTCTTCGATAAACTGATCCAACAGAAGGATTAAGCGGAGGCGAACACAATGATTCAGATCCTCCGTAATCCACAGAGCAGCAGTATGGTTAAACGGGCTGCACAGGAGGTCGTTCTTCGACGAAAAACGGATACACGGACATACCTCGACAAGTTCATTGAAGAGGATCCGGAGACATCCGAGGAGTTCATGACACCATATGACACCCATATGCTCCTATTGGAATGGTGTAATGAACAGAACATCGACAGCCAGACATTCCTCGGAGCATTATACTTGGTACTCTCATGCAAACTCCCCAAAAAGAACACAGTCTATCTACAGGGTGCCAGTAACGCGGGTAAAACATTCTGGTCAAGCGCAGTACTCCCCGATATGGATCACATCGGGATGCATATCACATCCAAGGAATTCGCGTTCCAGGAGTGCGTAGATAAGGATATAATATTAATATCCGAACTCACAATCACAACACAAGAATCCGCGGAGCAATACAAGCAGGTATTTGCAGAGGAGGAGCTCTACGTGAACGTCAAAGGACAGAAGGGGGAACTACTAAAACGGAAGCCTGTACTTTTGAAGACGAACACCCCGATATGGAAATATATCAGCAATGAGAAACAGGCGTTCACAAACCGGATGTTTTCGTTCCTTAGACTCAGAGAGTCGGACGTATTAAAAAACAGAAAGAATGACAAGAAAGCAAACCCTGAATACTTCAGGATGGTGTTTAGGCTCATAACGCACGCAGCAACAGAAAACCAAATAGAAATAAACGAACAAATAATGTGGGACAAAAACTTTGAGTTTATATATTCTGCCCAAAAAAAAAAAAACTGTCCCCATTAAATGTTGAGGAAAACGGTCAGGAAGACTCAATAGAGACAATTTCACTATTCGACGAAACAGAACTGTCCGAATTCTCTCCAAAGGAATCAAAAGAAATTGACAAATTATTAAATGATAATATCCATACAGAAACGGCCGAAGAATCAATGGAGATCGACCCACCGCAACAACAGTCACAACTACCGGACTATGAGGTGTATTTCGACACACAACAGGATGCGTCGACACAAACCGACGACAAACCTACGACAACTGGACAAACACAAACCGACATACCAAAGACCCCCGAAAAATCAGACAAAAGTAACCAAACCAACTCCTGGGATCTACTCAGCAAAGATACACCCCCGACACCCCCTCAACTCAGAGAATTCATCGACGCAGAGTTTGCACGGATAACGGCTAATCAGACGTCATCACCCATACCGGAAGTTCCAACAACTCCACGGAAACCATCCAAACGGATGAAAATGTTGTCAGAGGCATTACCACCTCTTAAACTGTTTTAAATGTGTAAACAAATGTAATCATTCATAAATCGAGTCCAACGTTTTGTTAAGGTACATCTAACAATTACATGTAATATGTAGTTCAGTAGCTGGTGAGACGGCAATACATTGTATATATTGTATATATGTTAAATAAAAAAAATCCAAAGATATTCGAAAGAATACCTTTACAAATGTCAAACCAACCCGCTGAGAGGACCGCAACACTCTACGGCGGAAGCCGTTGTTATTATTATATCATACCACATACTTACATTTTATTACACATTGTTTACCAACAAAGACCCCCATATCCATGCAGCTGTGTAGCTTACAGCTCTGCATGGATATGGGGGTCTTTGTTGGTAAACAAGGTGTGATTCGTGAGCAAAACATTCAGCAGCATGTGTCCGACATAGAATTGTATGAAACCGCAAACGTGCTTTCCCGCGGTCTGGTCATTGAGCAATGTCAAGGGAATGATCAGTACGTGTCCGGTGTGAGCATCCGAATTTCGGTTCTCCGGAAAGTAAGCAAAACAAAACGTCACAAAGTGCATCCGTTTCGAGTTTATCTCAACAGCAAGTGTCTGCTAACGATTTAAATGTTTTAAATGTGAACGCGCACGAGTATTCCGATAGTCAGGACTATGTATTAACTGCTAGACCCCTTGAAATGGGAAACGTGCTTGTAACGTCCGTTGATATAGGTGAACTTATAGATCATACGGTAACTGATAACAAACAGAGATTGACTCACCAAAAACTCAAAACTAAAAAAACGAATACGCGTCATAATATCATCTCCAGAATCCGACACATCACCTAGGTCATTGGTTCGAATGCCAGATGCGTCGCATCCTTTGGTCACACGGTCCAAGTTTGGCAGAATTAAACAAACACAAGTTAAAGAGACAGAAGATGACGGTTTCTTGATCGAGGACGATGATGTTATTGATCCCTCATATAAACCAGAGTAAAATGTAGGACTTAAGGCACGTATTGAAACAATGAAGGCAAAGCGAGCTAAGGAAATGAACTCAAGTATATCAGATTCTGACACCAGTATATCGGATTCAGAGAGTCAATCAAAGAACAATTCACCCACTGGGACTTTAGCTAAAAGAAAACGTGATATTCAGCAAAAAAAGGAAAGAAGTAGGTTAGCAAATCTCAAACACCACAATTTCATACGTCATAATTTCAAATGAGCATTTGAAAAGGTACTCTTTAACGCTGAAAACTAGGTCCTATTCAGATAAACATCAAGATGCGTGTCGGAAGAATATGCTGAGAACCATGCAATTCTTTTCGAATGATAAAACTCTTGACAATTATGATCCGCGAAATGTGTTAGATACGAAGCGAAGTCATGACTTTTATGATGCGCTTAAGAGTGTAGGTGTAGCTTCTGAGAGAGTAAACAGTTATTGTTTCGCTCTCACGTCTATGATAAAGGACGAGAGTACAAACATTCAAAATCCGCCCAAATTAAGGGACGTGTTTCAATTGGCACAAAAGACGTGTATTGACGAGACTTTAGGTTTGAAAAGTAGATATACGTCTTCATTAAAAGAAAGACGACGTGAATTTGAAAACTCTCCTGTCGACTATAAGAAGACTTAAGCTCAGAACGCGTCTAATCATGATTACTTAAAATACATGAAGAAAGATATTTTTCTATTCGCATTTTCTGCGGTCCGGTCAGTGACCGTCTGCGTTCGAAAACATGGCATTAGACGAGATTAAGATATATGATAAAAGATACCAAAAAGAAAACAAAAAACATCTAGGCTCTAATCCGCTAAGACGCTACTTAGCCACAGACGAACACAAACCGGCACAACATTCATAACGAGAGTGTCTTTTAAAGAAAATTATGGCACATGGCAACCGCTTCTTCTTTATAAGAAAAAACTTAGGCCAGAGCCTGCAGACGAAAAGAGCAAAAGCCTATTGTTTCTCAACTCTAAAAGAAAGCGTATTCGATCCGCGTCGAGCGATTTTCGTGAGGAAAAAGTCTTGCCTCACCATTCTTCCACGGCAATAAGACACGCGTTGGAAACATACAGTAAAAATCAATTTACATATCGTCTACAGGGCTGTATTGCAGGGGTATAAAGTCATTCTTTAAAAAACCGCAAACAAGGTATACGTTGACGACCGGAGAAATGAATTCTATGACGGCATTCGTGCTCTCGATTCAATGTACGAAGAAGTCACTGGGAGGTCTGGTGGATAAACTGTCTGTACACAGTTCTCTAAGCCATCAGAGACTGTAAGATCTACCTCCGAACAAACACCAGGCACATCTTACCTAGTCCCATCAGGCGACAAAGGTTTATTGCCGGGCAAAACAACTAGGTCACAATCTCCTTCACTGTCTGTCTCGTCTGCGGGTTCGGATACAATTCATGGTACTTTGGTTGAAAACAGAAATTAATTCATAAAAATATTTTGGCCTGATATTTAAGCAGACACATAACGCCAAGTGCTGACGAGTACTCAAATCTTGTTAAGAAAAATCCACAATTCAGACTAGGCACAACGGTTAATGACAGTAAAAAATATTCAAAATGCGATTCTAGGATTAGTTATTAAAAAAGAGCTGTCGAAATAGTTGATATAGTTGGTCGAAAAAAATAACTGATGTCAATACTAAGTTTGAGGTTAAGAAATTGGTTTTCTAAAAAAAGCCTAACCGAATGTATAAAATTGTATGAGGAAAATATTGCCCAAAAGAAACGGAATCCCCGAAAAGACTCCAAACGCCTTATTAAGAACAAAACCATTTTGCGCTCTATTGAAAAACAAGAATGGCCCGCAATTTTACAATGTAAAACGGACTTTAAAGGTGCTGGCATCAAAGCAAGCGCTGATATAGAGGCGGGAACTGTTATTTGTGATTATCACGGAGAACTTCTGCCATTCAAAGAAGGCCATAAAAGATATTTAGAAAATACGTCTGACCAAAATATGTACATGTTTAAATTTGATTTTTGCGGTAATGTGTATTATATTGATGCAAATGAAGATCAAAATGCCACCCTGGCAAGACTCTGAAAGGTCGGAATCCAATCCAAACATAAAGCCAGTTTTCTATCATTTAGAAGATGAATCTCCTATCATATTATGTATTTCCTTCAAGCACATAAAAAACGCGAGGAATTATATTTCAACTACGGTTTCAAAAATGACAGTATGTCGGCAAAGTTAGACTGGATGTCAGTGTAAAAGTAAAAGAATTACCATATGCCTGCACCCAGTACTCAAACCTTGTTGAATCCGCTTGCGTTTAAAAATGCCCCTAGCCAGCCCAGCAGCCCCCAAATGGATATAATATTATAGTGTTATAACACATTGTATTCGCGAGTTGAAGTCGCTGCATGCACTTTGTTGTATTTCTTTAAATAAATATAAAGGTAATTATTTTCGTGAATTGAAGTCGCTGGATTTCTTCAAAATACATCAAATGCATAACCTGTACAGATATTGTATCTATCTTGTTTGTATGCGAGTATGAAAGAGATGAACATGGGTTGAAACTTATGACGTGGTTGTGGTTTTGAATCTATTCTTATCAAAAGGGTTGCATATATTGTCAATATTTAGATCTAATTGTAGCAGGAATTTAAAGAAAAGCTTATAGTTACATTCAGTTCTTTTTGGTTGTTTTTGATTGGTTACACATAGTTTTTGGCACTAACCATCTAAATTCAAAATTATGGCCGAAATTGGTTTGCCTCCTCGTGGCTCGGCTGGGAACAAAACACAAAATGTGCAGACTGTCAAAAACAGCAAACAAGCTGGGGATCATTTTCTTGTATAGCTGACAAAAATAAACTTTATCACTAAAAAAATGCAATGATCCTAATCTTGGCTAATATAATTACACTTAATGTGTTTGGGCTAAATGACCCGTTGCAGATTTCTATTTCTCTAAAAACATGAACACATTTTATAGTTATATAAATCATAATATACTTTATTTAAACAATGACGTCACGTGCTCCTCCGTGCAATATTTTATCACGAGCGGGCACACAGGTAGAACCACCGACGTTCCATAAGCCAGCTGGATGGCTTTCTCACATGAAGAAACTTACGCTGACTTTTACAAGGCGGACAAAACCCCTCTTAGCATTTTTATAAGTAATATAAACAAATTACATGTTTATAGCAAATAAACAAAAAAATGATTTTTTTTTTATTTCAAAGTTATTATTCATACATGTAATTATGTTTAAACACCTTTCTATTCACAGATACTGACAATAACAGACATTTAATTGTACAATTAAATTATCAAAGTGTTTTACTTTTTATGTTGGAACAAAGGATATTGTCCGCATTGTAAATTTCATTGTAGCGGGTTTTAACTTATAAAAATGAGGGGTATTGTCCGCCTTGTAAAAGTCGGCGTAAATGGTTTTGTCCTTGTAAAAATGCGAAAAGGGTTTTGCTCGCCTTGTGAATAGCGTTTAGCAAGCAAAAATGCAGAATGAGCTAAGGGGGTTTCGTCTGCAGGGAATTTTGTCTGGGTACTAATTCAAACTTATTATTATATTTGTTCGACATTATCAAACAAGATATATAATATGTACCTGTTTAAGAACTGGGCGATCTGAAACTAAAGTGTTATCTGATAATCTGGTCATTTGCTACGTTTGGATCGTACTAGGTCATGCTGTATGGTTATGAAAGAGTCAAAGATCAATGCATGTTGAGACAATACCTTGCAGTATTTATGTCTTAATATTAGTTATTTAAAACGACTCGTTGTTGTTTGCGTTTTTTTACCCTCGCCACCGGGTAATCCCAAATGGGCGAGCAGTGACTAAAGTTATTTTCGTCTAAAATTATTTCGTCTAAAGATATGTTGTCTAAAGTTGTAGTTGAGTCTAACATTGAGTCGTCTAAGTTGATGTTGTCCTATTATGTTCTGTTAAAAGATTAGCCCAGGGATTCGCGCTGGTCTACCTACCGTGAAATTATGACACGATATAAAAAATTAAGTTTGATTGGCCAAGGGTTTAACCACTAGAAGTCGACGTATACTATACTGGTTCGATGATCTTTTTAGGGTATATAAAATTGTCAATTTATTTTACATTACATTCTTATTAAAACATATAAGTATGTACACAATCATTGAAAATTCGTGGGTTAGTCATCTAGAGCGCCATGAGAATTTAGGCCAGTCTGATGGCAACCTGTATGGTAACGAGACCATCTGGCTTGGAGTACCAGGCCTCACTTGTGCCAGGATAACGGTCGACTTTTTACAGAAGCAACAAGTAGGAAGCCAGATGTTGTAATTCTACACATCGGCGGAAATGATCTGGCTTCCCTACATTTACCAACAGTAGTTGTGGCGAATATTCGTACGATCTGACAGCAGCTTCTGCAACACGGCGCCAAGAGGGTACTGGCCACCGAGACACCACCACGCAGGTTGAGCTTCAAAAGAGACAAAACCAAATTCACCCAAGATGAAAAGATTTGTCACGAAGAGGTTGTGGTGAAGGCAAATGCAACTTTGCGAGCGCAGCTAGGCCTCGACTTCATCCGGGTCACTAAGAAGCTTAAGATTTCCTCGCCACTATGCCCGTGACGGTGTTTATTTGACGCCAGATGGCAACCAAGCACTGTTTTTACAATGTCCTGAGGGGGGTAAGCTTCTGCCAATAAGAAAAAAACAGCCCCTTTAAGGGCCATGCCAATTGTCCAGAAATAGTACCATTCGATCATATTGTCGTTTACTTTGCTTAAAATAACTTAGGCTTGTAAGTAAAATAAACCTTTGTTATTAAAACTTACTTGTTGTGATTTCTCTTGATAAAGGAAACATGCAGTCTTAGTGAATATTTCCTTCCTCGAATCCCCGGCGTTTACCCAGAGTCGAACCAAGTGTGGTCGTTACCGGCTAGTGCGCCAACCACCCCATCAAATCACTTACAATATTATGTAAGCTAGCATTATATTTGTTCATTTCAAACTCACAGTTCACGGTGACGAGGAAGAGTTTGCGTACAATGTACTTAAATGTTTGCAACAAAGTCGGACTTGACGGCCCACACCAGGAGATAGACTGGTGTTGTGAATTACATATACAAGTTTTGCCAATACCAGACTTACCGAAAGTATGACCTACGCGTGCGTATTGCCACACACTGTGCCGAGGGCACCTTTATATATGATAACTGAGAGTAGCTGTTAAGAAAATCTACCGGAATCCCCTGCGAAATAACTTTAAATTTAAAACTTCATATTTATTCAAATGTTTGGAAGTGTTTAAATACCTACCTTACCCATTAAATTACATTGTGAGCGTATGTACGTACATATAATCTGAAAGTTAACATGACGGGGATTCCGGTAGTTTTCCTGTCAGTATTCAACGACTATAATGAGTATAAGTCTGTATTTAAGGAATATGGAATCAACTAGAACTAGGAAATTATAAACATATATCCATACACTAAAAGTGACAAAGATTCCGGTAGTTTCTCGTATTGCCGATTTCAAACATATAACCAAACTACCTGAATACCCAGTGAAATACTAATAATGCTCTTTTCCTAACACTAAAAGTGACAAGTGTTCCGGTAGTTTGCCGATGATAATGATATGACAAAACTACCGGAATCTTCTGTGAAATGCTAAAATAAATTAATTTCAGTACTGTTTGAAGTGTTTTTAAGCTTGACTATAGAATGAAGTAAAGAGATTTAATCTGGAAGTGACAAGGATTCCGATAGTTTACGGATAATAATGATATTGACAAACTACCGGAATCTCACGTGAATTAATAAAGTAACTCAATCCAATACTGTTTCAAGTATTTTAAAGCTTGAATATATAATAAAGTAGAGTTTTTATTGTATATCCTTATACTGAAAGTGTCAAGGATTTTACTCGAAGCTCAGCGACGGAGATTTGAAGGCTGGTACCGCATAGCAAGACAAACATACTGTATCGTTTACATGTGCACTATTTTTCAGGATCATGTATGTATACATTAACAAATTTAAGTAACTGTCATTTACCTAGTAATAAGTGTAAGAATAACCATAATTGATGAGAAAATTCAATTGTATATTGAAGTCGTGAATGAACATCTGATCTACCTATTGACAGTTTGTATAGTAACTATAAGTACCCATTTTTTTAGGTACCATCTGCTGTCCGGTTTTTCAGAAAGGGTGGAATGACCGCGGAGCGACCAGATCCAAAACTCCTGCAGGCCCACCTTATCGTCCTTATCTTGGAGGAAACGACGTTTCAGCAATGTTGTCTCACAGACGGATTACCTGAGATGTTCCTCATCTAAGGGATGCTATCCTGAACGCTGGAGTGCAAGAAGTGTACCTCTGTGGTATCACAGAACGCGGTACCTTCCCGAGGAACTTAGATTTTACGCATAGGAGTTTCAACACCCAGAGGAAAAAGATAAACGGAATCTTTAGAGAAAGCGGCAGATATTTGTGTGCGAAAAAGATAAGATTTCCAAAACATTATTCTAAAGATTTAGTTGATCTAAACGAGATAGGGTGGAAGAAACTATTTTCCTCATTCGTGTTGTTATGTTTTAAATTAAATGTTACGTGTTGTTATTGTTTACAAGAAATACATTTACATCTATATCGATGTATTTGTTATCCCCATTCAACATGAATTACAGCATAAAGGAATAAGAAACAGATTCTGTCTGATATCTATCTATCCGTTCCATATATATAAACAGAACAAAACTAATATGTAATGTCAGTACTCTAATGTTATTCCATTGGAAAACTTTACTTTAAATGCAAAATAAATCATCTATCATTTTATCATTGTGATCATGCCGTTTTGGTGGATAGCTTTATATAAGTTTACATTATATAAACATGTCATTTTCAGATGCAGTGTCGATGGAGTTTCACAGAATTCCTTTGTATAAATTGAAGTAACATACTGCAGACAAAGACGGATTGTATGCCCATGCTAGTAAATTATGTACGCTGACATTACCTATTTTGTGATATGCATAATTCATATCAGTAAGAGTCCACGTGTTTTAATTGTAACAAAACCGTCTTAACGACTATCTTATGTATGCTAGCATTGTATATGTTTTATTTTAAATTCACAGGTCACGGCGACGAGAAAGAGTTTGTGCATGTACAATAAACTAAAAAGTTTGCAAAAAGGTCGGACATGCTATGATAACTGAACATAGATTTGAGCACGCCGCGTTATTACGGCTACCAAACGACGACCAAACCCCACGGGAAATGGTTATTATAATCAAATTCAGCAATGCCTTTGAAATGATACATAAAAAATGTTTGACTCTCTCAATGTTTGGTGTTCGGATACATGATGGAAAACATAAAGAGGGCATGTTGTTGTTAACAGTTACTTTTATAAATGCTCATCGGAAACAAAATCGATGTAAATGTTGTCAATTTTTACCATGTAAACCATATCTGGCTTTGCTTTACCATTATTTTGGGTGGCATTTCATTTCCCAGTGATGTGTGAGCTCGACGTTTTGGTGAATAGCTTTTTAGTTTGCATTACATAAACATCTAACTTTCAGATACATTGTCGATGGAGTTCCTCAGAATTCCCTTGTTTGAATTGTAGTAACTTATTTGAGACAAAGACCGACCTGCATGCCCATGCCAGTGAATAAATAATGTATTCTGGCATAACCTACATATTTCATATGCATAATTCATGGCAGTAAAAATGTTCACGTGATTTGATTATAACAAAACCGTGTAAGTGAATAGATTAGGTATGCTTACTTTATCTTTTTTATTTAAAATTCACAGTTCACGGCGAAAAAAACAATTTGAATGTGCTTAATGTTCAAAAATATTTGCGACAAAGTCTGACGTAATGACACACACCAGGACGGGGGTCAAGAGTTACCAGTGCCAATTCTGCCAGTATCAAACTGGTCGACATTACGACCTGATCGTCCATGTGGCAACACACAGTGACAAGGGCCCCTGTATATGTGATTATATGGGACATAGATGAAGGCATCACGCGTCACTTCGGTGACACAAATAAAAATATTAGTATTTCAAAAACAAATCCGCCTAAATTTTAGGAGCATACAGATCTTCTTCCAAACATATGTCGCTCAAAACTAAACAAAAGACAACCGACCCCTGCAGTAAACTATTATTAAATCACAATCAGCAATGCAATGGCATAAGTATATGAAAGGTTGTTTGTGTCTACCACCTTATAGTGTTCGGATTCATGATGGAGGACAGAAGAGGGCATGTTGTTGTTAACTGTCACTTTTAAAAATGTACATCAGAACAAAAATCGATGTTCATGTTGTCAATTTCTATTATGTTTATTTTTTCTGTTCCATTTTACGGCTTCTTAGTTTTTAGTTTCGATATATATCCATGGATCTATTATTATAGACAATATTATGTATTTCTTGTTTATATTTTATGATCATGTATACAAGTCAAACAGTGAAACAACTGTTTGTCTCCAATGTGTAAACTGTTACGAGCACCCCGCATCACTTCGTCAATACATAAAAGAATACACACCGATTAATGGTTTAATCGTCTATAAAGTGAATCTTGAATTAAATACCTACTTCAGAATGTATTATGTATGTTTGCCATTAATGTTATGCAAAACGAGTACAGTATTGACATTGTCCATTCAGAACAGCAACCATGATATGCAAGAAACTGAGAACCTAAAGATAGCCGCCCTTAGGCTCCTATACGATGCAGCCGTCTAGTTTAAGGAGCAAAAACGTTTCTGAACGATCTTTAAAGCTAATGATGTATTTTAGGAGATATCTTCTACAGAGAAAAGTATGGGGATACCATCAGGATTTACATTGAGGCCATTGAAATGGACATATTTTCCCTAGTAGCATCAGCATGTTATCTTTAAAGGTAATGCTTATGTTTTATTGGATCTTTTTCATTTTGCAGGAAACTCGGAACCATAAAGTAGCCACCCTGAGGTCCCTAGATGATGCACCCTCTGGATTGAGGAGCAGGGTGTATGTGTTTTTAGGACATTGAGGGCCCTCTCCAAGGCTGTTTAGCAGGATGTATGCGAGTTCATATCGATACTAACTGAATAATGCATTTATAAAAAAAATATTAATTACTTAAAACAAGATTATAACGGTGTATTTTATAGCTGAAAAAAAGTATTAAAATAATTTATTATTGTGCAAGTGTTTAAGATTTACGGTGATCTACTTCTATCAACGTTGTACCTTTCTTTCAAATGAACCCTAAGGTATCCTTACTAGAACCTTTGTTTTCGACATTCATTCATCTTTTTTTGATATATCAAAACAATTGTATTAATTGTGACAAATCTTATATGGGAGTATTAGAGTTGATTTTTAAAGCTTATGATGTATTTTAAGAGATGTCTTCTTCAGAGAAAAGTATGGGGATTCCATCAGGGTTTACACTGAGGCCATTGGTATGGATATTTTTTCCGCTAGCAGCCTCGGCGTGTTATCATAATAGGTAATACTTAAAAGAGTCTTCATTATTTTTGATATTAATTGTGACAAATCTTATACGGGAGTATTAGAGTTGATTTTTAAAGCTTATGATGTATTTTAGGAGATGTCTTCTACAGAGATAAAAAGTATGGAGAGGCGATAGAAGCTTATACAGAAGCCATTGAAATTGTTATTTTTCCGCTAGTAGCCTCGGTATGTTATCATAATAGGTAATACTTAAGAGGGCTCTTAGGTAGTAGTCCTGAGGTTCATAGACACCCTGAGGCTCCTAGACGATGTAACTCTCCAGGCTGGGGAGCAGGAGGTATACGAGTTCATATCGATATTAATTTGCAATGCCTAGAAATAGCACAATGTGCTTCAAGTAATTACAGGACAGGACAACTGTCCACGTAAAACCTCAAAGTAAATTTATACAACAGAAAATGATGAAACGCTTGATCTGAACAATTTTGACTTCCAAATAGATGTGCATTGCTTGTATTACATTTATAATATATTTCCCTTTTCTTTAGCTGTTTTGACTGATGATACTATTCATTACATGTCTGCCAATGTATACAAAATATGCCGGACACATTTCGTTAGAATGGTGTTTTAATAAAATTGATCAGGCAAAGTAGATCCATCAGTTGAAGGGGATCTTTAAGTAGAAACGCCTTTAATAAACAGTACGTCACTGCGTGAGATGGCAGACTATTTCACGAGGCTTTCTTCCTTCACCACCTCGTTCCGAAAGCATTCACTTCCCCAAAGCTACGTCTACGAGAATGATTGACAGTTGCCGCTTAACTTGTAGATGATTATACAGAAATATAAGTAATATAATTAAGTAGCTAAAATATACCGCTTACTTTAGATATATTTGTCAAAGATGCCATTATACATATATACCAACATGTACTGCTCAAGGGAACTACGAAGTGAACGCCTGCACAGAGCATTGACAACTGATCATTTCAAATATTAATTATGCTTTTACGAACTCACAGCGCAACGGTAGACGCAACGGTCAACGTTGCAATCTAAATCTACCGGCAGTATTGGTAACGAACCGTTGCACGTTGCATGTTGCACAACGTGTTCGCAAATGACTGGAGAGATTTGTGACTAGGGACTCAGCCATGCAAGCGCTAATGTTGGATTTTGACGTAAGGACGAATTACATTTCATATAAAACAGTTTTTAACAAATAAATCCCTTTTCAACTTGATAAACCGCTGAAAAAAAAACACTTAATAAAGTGTAACTCTGTTATTAAAATAAACAATGCCATGTGAAAAATATAAAATGTGGTTTGTGTTTTCCATAGTATGGTGATCGGATAAACTGAAGGATCTAGAGACGACCCTTTGTTGTATCAAAAAGGCGTGTGACCTGCATCAATAGGTGTGTCAACGAGATCTTTTCGAAAAAGAGGAGATTAAGAAGGTAAGTATATCAGTTGTGTCATAGTTCGTGCATATATTTGAGAAGGTAAGTCTGATGTCTTTTATTTGTCTGTTAAAGGCAATCATGGCGAGTATCAGGACCGTGGTTACAATTGACTGTTGCATAATGATGGTGAGAATAAGAACATTTGTCTCAGAGTACGATTATGATGAGGGTAAGACTTGCAAGTTATATCTGGTACATATTAGATCATACTGTATAGTACAAAACAATGATAGATAACCTAATAATAAAATTTGTAGACATTGTTTTACAGCCTCCAGAATGCGAACATTTAAGATTCGCCAGACCTCAGAGCGAGGCCTTAGTTTTCCAAAAACACTGGTTAAGTAAACTGCATCCGGTTTCATATAAATGTGATTAATTCGAATTACATGAAAACAATACATTTGAAATTTTGTTTGTCTGCTAGTGGCGTCAATTAACATTTGCTTAGAAACCAAATACATGATTATTTTTAACATAAACTAACATTTACAATAAACGATTATTCCAATGCGAAGTCTTAGTATTTCAACATCCAGATTAGAGTTATTCACCTTTATCAGTGTAAAACAACGCATAACAAGTGATGTTTGTCAAACATTATGCCCCCCCCCCCCCTGAGCGCCATGTTGTCATGATTATATGGACAATTGAATGAAATATGCATGGACCGAAATGACAGCTGATTTGTCACTGACATTGGATGCTGTTTAGGCAGTTTTAAGATTATGACCATTCAAGTGTGAGGATATAGTGTGATAGTCATCAGCTGGTCACCAGAAACCTCAATGTAAAGTTTGAGGGCCATGGGTGCAGGCGTTGTCAAGTTATAACACAGTCAAGCTTTTTCGTTCAAGGTCACTGTGTTCTTGACCTTTGACCCGATGACCCCTTTAATTATAAGGGGTCATCTACAAGTCCGATGCAACTCCCAAGTCAAGTTTGAGGGCCATGGGTGCAGATCATTGTCGAGTTATCACTCGGACAACATTTTACCATTCAAGGTCACTGTGACCTTGACTTTTAGCTCTATGAATATTAAAATCAAAAAGGGTAATCTACTGTTCAGGCTTAACATCCATTTCAAGTTTAATGATCATATGTTCAGGCATTCTTGAGATATCACTGGGAGATTTGTTAACTTTTTTGCGTTTAAGGTTACAGTGACATTGACCTTGGCCCGATGACCCCCAAAGTCGATTGGAGTCATCTATTGGTCAGGCCCAACCTTCATATCAAGTTTGATGACCATAGGTCCAGGAATTGTGGAGTTTGCTTTCAAGGTCACTGTGACCTTGACATTTGATCCCTAAAACCAATAGGGACCATCTTCTGGCCATGCCCAACCTCCAAATCAAGTTAAAGGGCCATGGGTGCAGGCATTGTCGAGTAATCACTCGGACAACCTTTTACCTTTCCATGTCACTGTGACATTGACCTTTAGCCCGATAACCCCCAAAAACAATAGGGGTCATCTCCTGGTCAGGTCAATCCTCCAAGTCAAGATTGAGGGCCATGCGTGCAGGTATTGTCGAGTTATCACTCGGACAACTTATTACCATTCAAGGTCACTGTGACCTTGACCGTTGACCCTTTGAAGCCCCTCCCCCCAAAAAAAAAATAGGGTATCATCTACTGGTCAGGCCAAACCTCCAAGATTGAGGGCCATGCGTGCAGGTATTGTCGAGTTATCACTCAGACAACATTTTACCATTCAAGGTCACTGTGACTTTGACCTTTTGTCCGATCATGCCCCAAAATAAAAGGGGTCATCTAGTCAGGACCAACCTCCAAGTGAAGTATGAGGGCCATGGGTCAAGCAGTATCGAGTTATCACTCGGAAAATATTTTACAATTCCAGGTCACTGTGACCTTGACCTTTAGCTCGATGACCTCCAAAAACAATAGGGGTCATCTCCTGGTCAGGCCAATCCTCCAAGTCAAGTTTGAGGGCCACTGGTGCAGGCATTGTCGAGTTATCACTCGGACAACCTTTTAACATTCAAGTTCACTGTGACCTTGACCTTTGGCCCGATGACGCCCCAAAATAATACGGGCATCTACTGGTTAGGCTCAACCTCCAAGTTAAGTATGAGGGCCATGGGTGCAGGTATTGTCGAGTTATCACTTAAACAAAATTTTACCATTCCAGGTCACTGACCTTGACCATTGCCCTGATGACCCCCCAAAACAATCAAAGGGGGCATAACAAACGTTTAACTTGCATATTTTTTACGATCATTACCAAACTTACACAATGATTATGTACAGAATCCATAGGACAAGTTCGGAAAAATAACCAGATCATACCAAAAATAAGTTATGCCTATTTTAACATTAAACATCTAAATATATGCTGGGCTTAATTACTATAATAATAATTGAAAAATGTTTATGGAATGGGGTCAGTAATTCGGTCAAAAAACAGTATTGCCGGCCCTGACAAACTAAATTAAATCTCTTTTCAAAATTATAGAGAAATGTATGTTATTTCAGAGTTTAAAGATTGGGTAGAATATTTAGCTAGATTTCAAACCAATCATGCTTTTTCTTTTATTTTATGTCTTCAAGTCACTTATGTCTGCAATACCCGGCATTGCCGTCCTTAAATGTCTTTTCAAAATTTTACGAAAATGTATGCTATTTTAGAATTTATTAAATATAACATTTAATATTTAGCTAGAATTTAAGCAAATTGAGCATTTTCTTTTGGTTTTTATTTATATCTTCAAGCGAATTATGTTTATATCTTCAAGAGACTTATGTCGGCAAAACCCAGCAATGAAGTCCTTTGCAGACAAACCAAATTCAATCTCTTTACAAGATTAAAGAAAATTCTTGCTAGTTCAGAATTTAAAGATTAAGATATTATAGCTAGAATTCAAATAAATCATGCATTTTCTTTTCTTTTTTTTTAATATCTTCAAGAGATATATCAATGTGCAAAACTCACTATTGCCGCCTCGACAGACAAACCAAATTGAATCTCTTTTCAAATTATAGAGAAATGTATGCTATTTCAAAGTTTAAAGATGTTAATTCCGAATTTAAAGATTATCCATAATTCAAACAAATCATGCATTCTTATATTTCTATGTCTTCAAGACACTTATGTCTGCAAAACCCGGCATTGCCGTCCAAGGCAGACAAACCAGATTGAATATCTTTTCAAAATTATAGAGAAACGCATGTTATTTCATAATTTAAAGATTAAGTTTAAATAAAATAGTTAAGAAATAAAATCGTGTGAAAGCCGACGTTCGCGGTCAATTAACTAAATAGCTAAGCAAGCCTTTTTTCTTCTTCAGAAATTCGAATCTTAGAGGGTACTGGTCACCGAGATAACACCACGCAGGTTTAGCTTCGAAAAACAAAACCAAATTCACCCAATAGGAAACGATTTATGACGAAGAGGCTGTGGTGAAGGCACATGCAACTTTGCGAGCACAGCTAGGCCTCGACTTCATTCGGGTCACTAAGAAGATATTTCCTCGCCACTATGGTCGTGACGGTGTACATTTGACGCCAGATGGCAACCAAGCACTGTTTTACAGTGTGCTGAGGTGGTTAGGCTTCTGCCAATAAGAAAAAACAGCCCTTTAAGGGCCATGCCAATTGTCCAGAAATAGTACTATTCAGTCATAGTGTCGTTTACTTTGCTTAAAATAACTTATGCTTGTAAATAAAATAAACCGTTGTTATTAAAACTTACTTGTTGTGATTTCTCTTGAATGCGGCCATGGTTTTGATTCACAAACCGAAACGTAAAGATATTACAAGTAAGACTCTAGCTTTGAAATGCAAAATGCAATTTTAACCTAGAAATTCCAGATCAAAGTAGTTTTGAGTTAGAAAATCTTGAGGTTTTATAGAGAGGATTGTGTGTGTTGAAAGAAGGTGTTGACGTCTGACACTAATAGACATTCGTTGTTTTGGGGTTCTGTTGGTCCCTTAAATGTCACTTTTAGGTGGAAATACACAATATTTCCGGATTCTCATGAAAAGTATCACCTACCTGAAAACATTGACAAATTACCTGGGACATGAGGCCCCTCCTAATCTGAGTAACCCTTACGAGACTCAAGTGTCATGCAGTAATTGAAATGCACAACGTTACTTGACATTTTCACCTAAAAAAACAGAGGATATTTGAACATCTGGACACAAAAGTTATACCCAAAACACTCAATCAAAACAATGTAATACTTTTTAATGTAGCAACCTTGAAGCTCATAGCCACACTGAGGCTCCAAGACGATGCTGCCCTCTGGATTAAGGAGCAGGGTGTTTTGAAGGACATTGAATGCCCATAGGTAGCAACCCTGAGGCTCCTAGACGATGCTGCCCTCTGAATTAAGGAGCAGGGTGTATGGGATTTATAGGACATTGAGGGACCTTAGGTTGCAACCCTGAGGCTCATAGCCACCCTGAGGCTCCTAGACGATGCTGCCCTCTAGATTAAGGAGCAATGTGTATGGGATTATAAGGATATTAAGGGCCCTTAGGTAGCCACTCCAAGGCTGTTGAGCAGGCCGTATGCGAGTTCATATCGATACTAACTGAATAATGCATTTATAAAAAACAATATTAATTACTTAAAAGTGCTTAAGATTACCTGTGATCTACTTGTATCAACTCATTAGGTAGAAATATGTTGTCTGTACCTCTCTTTCAAATAAAATCTAAGGCTTCCTTTATTAGAACCATTGTTTTCGACATTCATTCATCCTTTTTGATATATTTAAACAATTTTAGAGTTGATTTTTAAAGCTTCTGATGTATTTTAGGAGAGGTATTTTACAGAGATAAAAACTATGGAGATGCCAAAGATGTTTACACAGAGGCCATTGATATGGATATTTGCCCCGAGTAGCCTCGGCGTGTTACCATAATAGGTAATACTTAAAGAGGGCTTTTAGGTAGTAGCCCGGAAGCTCCTAGCCACCCTGGAGCGCTTCTAGACGATGCAACCCTCCAGGCTGAGGAGCAGGACGTATGCGCGCTCATATCGATACTAATTTGTAAGGCATAGAAATAGCACAATGCGCTTCAAGTATTTACAGGACAGGACAACTGTCCAAGTAAAATAACTTATACAATAGAAAATGAGGGAACGCTTAATCTGGAACAATCTTGATTTGTGCATTGCATTACATTCATAATATATTTCCCTTTCCTATAGCTGTTTTGACTTGTGATACTATTCATTAAATGTTTGCCAATGTATTCAAAGTAAGCCTTACACATTTTGTTTGAATGGTGTTGTAATAAAATTGATAAGGCGAAGAAGATCAATCAGTTGAAGGAGGATTTTTAAATAGAATGATAACCAATACGCCAATAATAAACAGTACGTCACTGCGTGAGATGGCAGACTATTTCGGTGGCGTTTCCTTCATTCACCACCTCTTTCCGAAAGCATTTACTACCCCAAAGCTACGTGTACGAGAAGAACGACAGTAGCCGCTAAACTAGTAGATGATTATACAGAAATATAAGTAATGTAATCAAGTAACTAAAATATACCGCTTAATTCAAATATGTTTGTCAAAAATGCCATTATACATTTATACTAATATGAACTGCTCAAGCACGCCTGCACAGAGCATTGACAAGCAGCCAATTGTATAAACAGATTTACCCAGGGTAATTTTTTACCGGCGGTAATTTTTCTGGTAAATTGGCGGTAAGCAATTGTATAAAACAAATTTAAGATTTTACCAAGCTATTTACCGTGGTAATATTTACCCTCCTCCAAGAGGTGGGTAGATTGATTTACCGTCTCAGTTACCAGATTCAAGATGGCCGACCAGACATAAACAAACGCTCGATTCACAACTCATTTTGTCGATTTTAAAGACAAATTGAAACTTTGTGAATAGAAAACTGTTCCATTACATCCATATCAATAGAAGACAGGAATACAGAGGTAAGAAATCGCCAATAACCACTGTCTGAACAAATTAATGCATTAAAAATATTTCAACGAACACATTTCATGTACAAAAACAGTGACACAAAAAATCTGAAGTTTAAGAATGTATTTACCTTGTTTCGCGTTTAAATAATTCCAAAATCTTTCAAAATTCAATGCAATGGTTCGAGACCAACACTTAATTGCAGGTCTTGACCTTACTTTGTTGAAATGTATCCCACTTTGCACATATTTTGAGTATATTGCACATAAATATTTACAATCAAATTGAACCGCCTGTAAACATTGAACAATAAATGACAGCTATGACGTCATTTTCTATGAAAATACCCTCAGTATATAGTCTATTTCTACAGTTTTCTTTTATATAGAGAGGCACAAAATCAAATACTGTAGAGTGCATTGATAATATAAAAGTTTACTATATATTTGATAAAATCAACAGCTGTGGTATGACAACATACCAAAGTATTAGTTTTTGAGTTTGTTAAAATGTATATAAATTATACTGTTACATATACAGTTCTGTGATTAACACATTTATGTTCAATACAATTGTACACAACTATTTCATGACTGTGATAATGATTATGAACAATCATTTTAGGCTTTTCATCAGCGGAAGCCAGCAGAGCCAGTGTGACGTTAGAACATATAACAGAAACATGATTAAAGACACCAAAAGCAGTGAGGTAATAATAAGATGTGTTTTTTTTCTTTTATAAATTATAAGTATACTGTCATTTGAGTGAAAGCAAAATATTAATAACTGGTTTGTTTATTGTGAAAGCCATCTTTCTTACCGACGCTCTTGTTAACTTATCTTTCAAATTTAAAGAAACATTGGCCTCTCGGGAACGCCGTCATCCCCTCCCCCCATATTTCCATATCCCGCGCCAAATATTCATTTATCAGCCAGTTAAGATATGAAGCTGATTTTCACAGACAACATATATTTTTAATGATTACAAAATAATTTTACTTTTCTTTAGATTGCCACCAGTGGAGGACCAAGGTTATATGACAAATTTGCCGTCAAGATAACATCAAAAATGAACTTCATGGAGCCGCTAGTGTATTATATGCTGTTTAACATTGCTGATTCTGGTTATTGGTATCTACATAAGAATTGACTTTGATTTTGAATTTAAAACCATTTATAGTTTAATGAAAATAGAAAATAAATGTTACACTCCTTGTATATTGACTTTGTGCTCCTGTAAAATGGAAATATGGTGACTATATGAGTAAGTACTTCTAACACTTAAATTTGACATACACCATGGGACTGCTTAGTTTTTAAATAGTTAAAACTATAATTAAATAGTGCTGACAATAACTGAAGAGATCATGTTTCATTCTATTTTAAACAGAAACAATGATGACATAAATAAGCAGACACTAAAAATAATTTCATTAAGTTAATTATACATGATTGCACTTTTAGTGCCATGTTGAGGTTACTGCAAGCCTATGGGTAGGAACATAATTATATATATATATATATATATATATATATATATATATATATATATATATATATATATATATATGTTACAAACTAGATCAAAGAAAAGGATTTAAGATCATTTGGTCATTAATAATAAACATAACAGATACTAAAACAAATGTCGCATACCAGTATAGTCTAATAATCTTATGAATTTGCAAAGTAGTTGGATGCAGACTTTAATAAATGGAATTCTTCAAGAATTGACATTTCACATAGGAGATATAGTAAAGATCAAATGCACTTATAATACGTGTCTGTATTGACACTAAAAGAATCAGTGGTGTTTGCTTACATATTTTCCTAA
The DNA here is from genome assembly GCF_026914265.1 of Mya arenaria. Taxonomy (NCBI): domain Eukaryota; kingdom Metazoa; phylum Mollusca; class Bivalvia; order Myida; family Myidae; genus Mya; species Mya arenaria. The sequence continues at coordinate 42,606,879 of NC_069126.1, forward strand.
TTTCAGCAATATTTCAGTTTAAAATATAACAATGGACCCGTAGCTTTAATTAACAAATACATGGAAAACTGAAACAATGGTGCATTTTAGAATGAAGATATGAATTATTGATCACTTTAATTAGAATCAATTCTATGAAACACTGTGCATCATTTCTATAACAAGTTGAAACTGACTATAAATTCCTTAGGTGTCAGCGTGAGAAAAACGGACGATGCCATTAAATTTTATTCAAAGATATTTTTTGTATTTTGTGTAAGCAAGTATAATTGCTTGTCAGTTAATTTCTGTTTTCAAATTATTCAGATATATTTTGTCATTATGACTTGCATATCATTGCAATAATGTTCGCATTTTCCTGCGGTATTCGCTGACCGTTTTGTATGAAGTAATGAGAAACACCCCTTAAAACAGAATAAACCTACCCTTAAACTGTTGCATGTATTTTATTGATTAGCCACTGAGTAGCTTATAAATACTTTGTACTGTTTTGTTGAATATTTACCATGTAACTTTTTGGACCGATTTAATGAATTTTGTCATTAAACCTGCCTTTTAGATTTTTTTTTATAAAAATGGAATGTGGACTTTCATTTTTTTATAAAAAAAGATACCTCCAATCTAACAGCTATGCGGGGAAAATGACGTCACCCATTGCATTATGGGACATTTTGGTAAAATTTACCCTGGTAAATTTACCGCCTTGGTAATTTATTTTATACAACGTATTTACCGCTATGGTAATATTACCACGGAATTTACCGGTGGTTTTACTTACCGAGGTAATTATTTATCATTGTTTATACAAATGGCTGCAGATCACTTCAAATATATCTTTATGCATTTACAAACACACAGCGCAACGGTTAACATTGCAATATATACGAGCCAATTTGGTAATGAACCGTTGCATGTTGCACAACGTGTTCGCAAATGACGTCACTCTATTGCATTATGGAACAGTTTGGTAAAATTTACCTGGGTAAACTTTCACCCTAACCTGGTAAATTTACCGCCTTGGTAATTACTTTTATACAAACGCATTTACCGGCTTAGTAATATTACCACAGATTTCACCTGTGGTTTAACTTACTGAAGTAATTATTTACTATTTACTGCTTATACAATTGGCTGCATTGATCGTTTGCAAAACCTGGTAACTATGTGTACCCATGCTTTTGGTCACTATCTGCTTTCCGTGTTTTTGGAGCGGCCAGGCCCAAAACTCCTGCAAGCACTAAGGGCTTACCAGCCCAATTTATTCTGGAGGGTATCGACGTAACAGCGATATCATCGCAAAGACGGATCGCCGGAGATGCTTCATCTAAGGGATGTCATCCTGTATGCTGGAGTGTAAAAGGTGTATCTCTATGATATAAAATAACGTGGTACCTTCCGATGAATGTATACTTGACGCATAGAAGTTTCAACGCCAAGAAGAAAAAGATAAACGAAACCTTAAGCGGCAGATATTTGTGTGTATAAAATATCAGATTTCCAAAACATTATTCTAAAGATTCAGTTCATCTTAATGAGAAAGGGTAAACTATTTTTCCTCATTCGTGTTCTTATGTTATACGTTAAATGTTACGTGTTGCTATTGTTGACTAGAAATACATTTACATATATATCGATGTATTTGTTTTCCCCATTCAACATGAATTACAGCATAAAGGAATAAGAAACAGATTCTGTCTGATATCTATCCATCCGTTGCATACATATAAAAAAAGCAAACTAAATATGTATTGTCAGTACTCTAATACCATCCCATTGGAAAACTTGAATTTAAATCGGACTCCACACACTTAGACCAGCCCAATTACGTTCATACCCTGATAATGATATCAACCCGGCAATTCATTCCTTAAATAAACCTACTTCGGTAATATCACGTGATAACACCGACCAGCCAATCACGCATTAGGAATGAATTCTACCTGGTATACATACCAATTTATCAGCACTTGTGAGAATGTGCAGCGCAATAAAACATTTAAAATTAATTAATTGGCTGGTTGCGACTGTATATTAAATGATCACTTCATTGAATGCGTTGACATATTAACAAGCCACTTTTGGGATGTATTTAATGGAATTTCAGTGTCTGTTTTTTTTCCAGGAAAAGTGGACAGGTGTCTTTATTCCTCTCCAAAAATGATTATGTTAATGATGTCAATACTTACAGAGGAATTTAACTTGTAAGTTATTTTTCAAAAGTATTTTTATTAGCAAATCGAGTCATTTTGTGAAACGAATGCCACCATTTCGGATGCACAATTCGGATTGTATATTCAATCCACTTTAAATACATGGTCACCATGGTTATATTCAAATCTTGAAGCATCATAGTAAATTCATATAAATGGGGTTTTGTATATCACATTACTTTTATCCTTATTCTAAGGCATCAAATATAAAATCAGTATCATTTTTACTGTACCTTATCCAGTACTTGATAAATAGAAGTTTTCTGTGTATTGACATGACTGTTCGCCAAAGTTCACCATATAGAGCTTCGCGATCGATAAAGCGTCTCACACGTGATATTTATAGTTTATACCTAACTCAATTCGTTTTCAGTGTCATATAATTCCCATTGAATGTGATTAATTTGACCAGTATTTATTGATTAGAGTCAATATCGTCAACGAAAAAAATCATTTTACAAATTATTAAGGTTTTAAAATGCGTGACTCATAAAACAATAAAATGAGACAAGTGATTTAAGGTAGGACAGCTCAACATCAGGTCCCGGCCATAGCGGTTCCGGCTTTCTCCATCAGCGATCCTGGCAGTAACGAGCTATAGAGTCCCGACCTCAGAACTCCCGGCTTTTCTCAAAAATCGTCCCTGGCAGTCACTAGCTACACGGTCCCGACCTTAGAACTCCGGGCTTTTCTCAATCAGCGATCCCGGCAGTAACGAGCTATATAGTCCCGACCTCAGAATTCCCGGCTTTTCTCAATCAGCGATCCCGACAGTAACGAGCTGTAGAGTCCCGACGTAAGAACTCCCGGCTTTTCTTATTCAGCGATCCCGGCAGTAACGAGATATAGTACCCCGACGTAAGAACTCCCGGCTTTTCTCATGCAGCGATCCGGGCAGTTCCTAGCTATTAGGTCCCGACCTCAACGGTCCCTGGTATATCCAATTAGCGATAATTATCAGAAGTCCCGGCTTATTCAAAACATCCTTGGCACCCCAGTGTTCATTTCTTCGAGCTCCTTTCTGGATTCGTCATTGGAACATATGTCCTAATCAGAATACAGGAAACAAAACATAACTGTTGATGAATGAAATTTGATTATCGATTAAGTCAAAACTGTTCATTAACAATGTAACAGCTGTAAGTCACAAACATCGACAAGTCAAAAACATGAATAAAAGCATATACATTGTCTAAGCGAATCATTAAGTTTAAGTACCGACGTAGGCCGAGGTATTTCGAAAGAATCAATGAAACTTACTCTAATGATTCCAATGACCTTGTGTGCGGTTTTTCCGGGGATATTTTTTCTTGTGCGAGGTGTGTCTACCTTGTGCGCGATGTTTCTACGGGTGTGTCTGCCTTGTGTGCCGTGTGTATACAAATGTATCTCTCTTGTGTGTATTCGGTGTTTGTACGGGTTTTGCAACATTATGTTATGTTTATACAATTGTGCCTGCTTTTCGTGATGTGATTGAACGGGTGTGTTTATCTTGCGTGCAATGTTTATACGAGTGTGTCTACATTGTGTGTGGTTTCTATACGAGTGTGTCTACATTGTGTGTGGTGTGTATACGGGTGTGTCTATATTTTGTGTGGTGTGAATACGGGTGTGTCTACATTGTGTTGTGTGTATACGGGTGTGTCTACATTGTGTGTGGGTGTATATGGGTGTCTCTACCTTGTGTGCGGTGTGTATACGGGTGTGTCTACAATGTGTGCGGTGTGTATACGGGTGTGTCTACATTGTGTGCGGTGTGTATACAAGTGTGTCTACATTGTGTGTGGTGAGTATACGGGTGTGTCTACATTGTGTGTGGTGTGTATACGGGTGTGTCTACATTGTGTGCGGTGTGTATACGGGTGTGTCTACATTGTGTGTGGTGTGTATACGGGTGTGTCTACATTGTGTGTGGTGTGTATACGGGTGTGTCTACATTGTGTGCGGTGTGTATACGGGTGTGTTTACATAGTCTGTGGTGTGTATACGAGTGTGTCTACATTGTGTGTGGTTTGTATACGGGTGTGTCTACATTGTGTGCGCTGTGTATACGGGTGTGTCTACATTGTGTGTGGTGTGTATACGGGTGTGTCTACATTGTGTGTGGTGTGTATACAGGTGTGTCTACATTGTGTGTGGAGTATATACGAGTGTGTCTACATTGTGTGTGTGTGTATACGGGTGTGTCTACATTGTGTGTGCTGTGTATACGGGTGTGTCTACATTGTGTGTGGTGTGTATAAGGGGGTTTCTAACTTGTGTGTGGTGTGTATACGAGTGTGTCTACATTGTGTATGATGTATATACGGGAGTGCCTACATTGTGTCCGGTGTGTATACGGGTGTGTCTACATTGTGTATGGTGTGTATACGGGTGTGCCTACATTGTGTCCGGTGTGTATACGGGTGTGCATACATTGTGTATGGTGTGTATACGGTTTGCCTACATTGTGTGCGGTGTGTATACGGGTGTGTCTACATTGTGTGCGGTGTGTATTTGGGTGTGCCTACATTGTGTGTGGTGTGTATACGGGTGTGTCTACCTTGTGTGCGGTGTGTATACGGGTGTGTCTACATTGTGTGCGGTGTGTATACGGGTGTGCCTACATTGTGTGTGGTGTGTATACAGGTGTGTTTACATTGTCTGCGGTGTTTATACGGGTGTGTCTACATTGTGTGCGGTGTTTATACGGGTGTGTCCACATTGTGTTCGGTGTGTATACGGGTGTGCCTACATTGTGTGTGATGTGTATTCCGGAGTGTCTACATTGTGTGCGGTGTGTATCCGGGAGTTTCTACATTGTGTGCGGTGTGTTTACGGATGTTTCCACATTGTGTGCGGTGTGTATACGGGTGTGTCCACATTGTGTGTGGTGCATACGGGTGTGTCTACATTGTGTATGGTGTGTATACGGGAGTGTATACACTTTGTGTGGTTTGTATACGGGTGTGTCTACCTTGTGTGCGGTGTGTATACGGGTGTGTATACATTGTGTGTGGTGTGTATACGGGTGTTTCAAGTCTGCTTGTGGCATGTATACGGGTGTGTCTACATTGTGTGTGGTGTGTACACGGGAGTGTATACATTGTTTGCGGTGTGTATACGGGTGTGTCTACCTTGTGTGCGGTATGTATACGGGTGTGTCTACCTTGTGTGCGGTGTGTATACGGATGTGTCTACATTGTGTGCGGTGTGTCTACCTTGTGTGCGGTGTGTATACGGGTGTGTCTACATTGTGTGCGGTGTGTATACGGGTGTGTCTACCTTGTGTGCGATGTGTATACGAGTTTGTATTGTGTGTAAATGAGTGTGCCTACATTGTGTGTGGTGTGTATACGGTTGTGTCCACATTGTGTGCGGTGTTTATACGGGTGTGTCTACATTGTCTGCGGTGTTTTTACGGGTGTGTCTACATTGTGTGCGGTGTTTTTACGGATGTGTCCACATTGTGTGCGGTGTGTATACGGGAGTGTCTACATTGTGTTCTGTGTTTATACGGGTGTGTCTACATTGTCTGCGGTGTTTATACGGATGTGTCTACATTGTGTGCGGTGTTTATACGGGTGTGTCCACATTGTGTTCGGTGTGTATACGGGTGTGCCTACATTGTGTGTGATGTGTATTCTGAAGTGTCTACATTGTGTGCGGTGTGTATACGGGAGTGTCTACATTGTGTGCGGTGTGTATAACGGTGTTTCCACATTGTGTGCGGTGTGTATACGGGTGTGTCCGCATTGTGTATGGTGTGTATACGGGAGTGTATACACTTTGTGTGGTTTGTATACGGGTGTGTCTACCTTGTGTGCGGTGTGTATACGGGTGTGTCCACATTGTGTGTGGTGTATACGGGTGTGTCTACATTGTGTGTGGTGTGTATACGGGTGTGTCTACATTATGTGTGGTGTGTATACGGGAGTGTATACATTGTGTGCGGTGTGTATACGGGTGTGTATACATTGTGTGCGGTGTGTATACGGGTGTGTCTACATTATGTGTGGTGTGTATACGGGTGTGTCTACATTATGTGTGGTGTGTATACGGGAGTGTATACATTGTGTGCGGTGTGTATACGGGTGTGTATACATTGTGTGCGGTGTGTATACGGGTGTATCTACATTATGTGTGGTGTGTATACGGGTGTGTCTACATTGTGTGTGGTGTGTATACGGGAGTGTATACATTGTGTGCGGTGTGTATACGGGTGTGTCTACCTTGTGTGCGGTGTTTATACGGGTGTGTCCACATTGTGTGTGGTGTTTATACGGGTTTGCCTTCATTGTGTGCGGTGTGTATACGTGTGTGTCTACCTTGTTTGCGGTGTGTATACGGGTGTGTCTACATTGTGAGTGGTGTGTATACGGGTGAGCCTACCTTGTGTGCGGTGTTTAAACGGGTGTGTCTACCTTGTGTGGGGTGTTTATACGGGTGTGTCTACCTTGTGTGCGGTGTGTATACGAATGTGTCTACTTTGTGTGCGCTGTTTATACGGGTGTGTCTACCTTGTGTGTGGTGTATATATGGGTGTGTCAACCTTGTTTGAGGTGTATATACGGGTGTGTCTACCTTGCGTGCGGTGTTTATACGGGTGTGCCTTCATTGTGTGGGTTGTTTATACGGATGTGTCTACATTGTGTGTGGTGTTTATACGGGTGTGTCTACATTGTGTATGGTATGTATACGGGTATGTCTACATTGTGTGTGGTGTATATACTGGTGTGTCTACCTTGTGTGCGGTGTGTACACCGGTGTGTCCACCTTTTGTGTGGTGTGTATACGGGTGTGTCCACATTGTGTGTGGTGTGTATAAGGATGTGTCTACCTTGTGTGTGGTATTTATACGGGTGTGTCAACATTGTGTGTGGTGTGTATACGGGTGTGTCAACATTGTGTGCGGGGTGTGTCTACATTGTGTGTGGTGTGTATACGGGTGTGTCAACATTGTGTGCATTGTGTATTCGGGTGTGTCAACATTGTGTGCGGTGTGTGTCTACATTGTGTGTGGTGTGTATACGGGTGTGTCAACATTGTGTGCGGTGTGTATACGGGTGTGTCTACATTGTGTGTGGTGTATATACGGATGTGTCTTCATTGTGTGTGGTGTTTATACGGGTGTGTCTACCTTGTGTGTGATGTGTATACGGGTGTGTCAACATTGTGTGCGGTGTGTATACGGGTTTGTCTACATTGTGTGCGGTGTATATACGGATGTGTCTTCATTGTGTGCGGTGTGTATACGAGTGTGTCTACATTGTGTGCGGTGTGTATACGGGTGTGTCCACATTTTGTGCGGTGTGTATACGGGTGTGTCTACCTTGTGTGTATTGTGTATACGGGTGTGTCTACATTGTGTGTGGTGTGTATACGGGTGTGTCTACCTTGTGTGCGGTGTGTATACGGGTGTGCCTACATTGTGTGTGGTGTATACAGGTGTGTCTACATTGTATGTAGTGTTTATACGGGTGTGTCTGCCTTGTTTGCGGTGTTCATACGGGTGTGTCTACATTGTGTGCAGTGTATACACGGGTGTGTCTACAATGTGTGCATTGTTTATACGGGTGTGTCTACATTGTGTGCAGTGTTAATACTGGTGTGTCTACCTTGTTTGCTGTGTTTATACGAGTGTGTCTACATTATTTGTGGTGTTTATACGGGTGTGTCTACCTTGTGTGCGGTGTTTATATGAGTGTGTTTACCTTGTGTGCTGTGTTTATACGAGTGTGTCTGCCTTGTGTGTGGTGTTTATACTGGTGTGTTTGTCTTGTTTGCTGTGTTTATACGGGTGTGTCTTCTTTGTGTGCGGTGTTTATACGAGTTTGTCTTCCTTGTGTGCAGTGTTTAAACGGGTGTGTCTACATTGTGTGCTGTGTTTATTCGAGTGTGTCAACATCTGTGCGCTGTTTATACCAGAATGTGTACATTGTTTGCGGTGTTTATACGAGTGTGTCTACCATGAGTGCGGTGTTTATACTGGTGTGTCTACCATGGGTGCGGTGTTTATACCAGAATGTCTATATTTTGTGCGGTGTTTATACTGTTGTGTCTACCTTGTGTGCGGTGTTTATACGAGTGTGTCTACCTTTTTTGCTGTGTTTATACGGGTGTGTCTGCCTTGTGTGCGGTGTTTATACGGGAGTGTCTACCTTGTGTGCGGTGTTTATACTTGTGTGTCTACATTGTGTGCAGTGTGTATACGGGTGTGTCTACATTGTGTGTAGTGTTTATACTGGTGTGTCTACCATAAGTGCGGTGTTTATACTGATGTGTCTACCATGAGTGCGGTGTTTATATGAGTGTGTCTACCTTGTGTGGTGTTTATACTTGTGTGTCTGCCTTGTTTGCTGTGTTTATACTGGTGTGTCTTCCTTGTGTGCGGTGTTTATACGGGAGTGTCTACCTTGTGTGCGGTGTTTATACGAGTGTGTCTACATTGTGTGCAGTGTGTACACGGGTGTGTCTACAAGGTGTGTATTGTTTATACGGGTGTGTCTACATTGTGTGCAGTGTTTATACGGGTGTGTCTACCTTGTGTATGGTGTGTATACGAGTGTGTCTACCTTGTTTGCGGTGTTTATACGAGTGTGTCTACATTATTTGTTGTGTTTATACGGGTGTGTCTACCTTGTGTGCGGTGTTTATATGAGTGTGTTTACCTTGTGTGCGGTGTTTATACTAGTGTGTCTACCTTGTGTGTGGTGTTTATACTGGTGTGTCTGCCTTGTTTACTGTGTTTATATGGGTGTGTCTGCCTTGTGTGCAGTGTTTATACGAGTGTGTCTACCTTGTGTGCGGTGTTTATACGAGTGTGTCTGCCTTGTGTGCAGTGTTTATACGAGTGTGTCTGCCTTGTGTGCGGTGTTTATACGAGTGTGTCTGCCTTGTGTGCAGTGTTTATACGAGTGTGTCTGCCTTGTGTGCGGTGTTTATACGAGTGTGTCTGCCTTGTGTGCGGTGTTTATACGAGTGTGTCTGCCTTGTGTGCTGTGTTTATACGAGTGTGTCTGCCTTGTGTGCAGTGTTTATACGAGTGTTTGTACCTTGTGTGCGGTGTTTATACGAGTGTGTCTACCTTGTGTGCAGTGTTTATACTGGTGTGTCTGCCTTGTGTGCTGTGTTTATACGAGTGTGTCTGCCTTGTGTGCAGTGTTTATACGAGTGTTTCTACCTTGTGTGTGGTGTTTATACGAGTGTGTCTACCTTTTGTGCAGTGTTTATACTGGTGTGTCTGCCTTGTGTGCTGTGTTTATACGAGTGTGTCTGCCTTGTGTGCTGTGTTTATACGAGTGTGTCTGCCTTGTGTGCTGTGTTTATACGAGTGTGTCTGCCTTGTGTGCTGTGTTTATACGAGTGTGTTTACCTTGTGTGAGGTGTTTAAACGGGTGTGTCTACATTGTGTGTAGTGTGTATACGGGTGTGTCTACATTTGTGCGCTGTTAATACCAGAATGTGTACATTGTTTGCGGTGTTTATACGAGTGTGTCTACCTTGTGTGTGGTGTATATACTGGTGTGTCTGCCTTGTGTGCTGTGTTTATACGAGTGTGTCTGCCTTGTGTGCGGTGTTTATACTGGTGTGTCTGCCTTGTGTGCTGTGTTTATACGAGTGTGTCTGCCTTGTGTGCGGTGTTTATACTGGTGTGTCTGCCTTGTGTGCTGTGTTTATACGAGTGTGTCTGCCTTGTGTGCTGTGTTTATACGAGTGTTTCTGCCTTGTGTGCGGTGTTTATACTGGTGTGTGTACCTTGTGTGTGGTGTTTATACGAATGTGTCTGCCTTGTTTGCGGTGTTTAAACTGGTGTGTCTGCCTTGTGTGCTGTGTTTATACGAGTGTGTCTGCCTTGTGTGCTGTGTTTATACGAGTGTGTCTGCCTTGTGTGCTGTGTTTATACGAGTGTGTCTACCTTGTGTGCAGTGTTTAAACGGGTGTGTCTACCATGAGTGCGGTGTTTATACTGGTGTGTCTACCATGAGTGCGGTGTTTAAACGGGTGTGTCTTCATTGTGTGCTGTGTTTATTCGAGTGTGTCTACATTTGTGCGCTGTTTATACCAGAATGTGTACATTGTTTGCGGTGTTTATACGAGTGTGTCTACCATGAGTGCGGTGTTTATACTGGTGTGTCTACCATGGGTGTGGTGTTTATACCAGAATGTCTATATTTTGTACGGTGTTTATACGGTTGTGTCTACCTTGTGTGCGATGTTTATACGGGTGTGTCTACCTTTTTTGCTGTGTTTATATGAGTGTGTCTGCCTTGTGTGCGGTGTTTATACGGGAGTGTCTAATTTGTGTGCGGTGTTTATACGAGTGTGTCTACATTGTGTGCAGTGTGTATACGGGTGTTTCTACATTGTGTGTAGTATTTATACTGATGTGTCTACCATAAGTGCGGTGTTTATACTGATGTGTCTACCATGAGTGCGGTGTTTATACTGATGTGTCTACCATGAGTGCGGTGTTTATACGGGTGTGTCTACCATGAGTGCGGTTTTTATACGGGTGTGTCTACCATGAGTGCGGTTTTTATACGGGTGTGTCTACCATGAGTGCGGTGTTTATACGGGTGTGTCTACCATGAGTGCGGTTTTTATACGGGTGTGTCTACCATGAGTGCGGTGTTTATACAGGTGTGTCTACCATGAGTGCGGTTTTTATACGGGTGTGTCTACCATGAGTGCGGTTTTTATACGGGTGTGTCTACCATGAGTGCGGTGTTTATACGGGTGTGTCTACCATGAGTGCGGTGTTTATACGGGTGTGTCTACCATGAGTGCGGTGTTTATACGGGTGTGTCTACCATGAGTGCGGTGTTTATACGGGTGTGTCTACCATGAGTGCGGTTTTTATACGGGTGTGTCTACCATGAGTGCGGTTTTTATACGGGTGTGTCTACCATGAGTGCGGTGTTTATACGGATGTGTCTACCATGAGTGCGGTGTTTATACTGGTGTGTCTACCATGAGTGCGGTGTTAATACGGGTGTGTCTACCTTGTTAGCGGTGTTTATACTGGTGTGTCTACCATGAGTGCGGTGTTTATACGAGAATGTCTACATTGTGTGCGGTGTTTATACGGTTGTGTCTACCTTGTGTGCGGTGTTTATACGGGTGTGTCTACCTTGTGTGCGGTGTTTATACGTGTTTGTCTACATTGTGTTCGGTGTTTATACGGGTGTGTCTACCTTGTTTGCGGTGTTTATACGGGTGTGTTTACCTTGTGTGCAGTGTTTCAACGGGTGTTTCACATGGTAATGCATTAAAATTCAAATAAATACATGTACCTATGTTAGTTGCCGTTTATATTTATTTTACATATATCATCATTTAAACAGTTAAATATTAATTTTATTTCACTGATTGATCTCTATGAACGCCCGGAAAGCATATGATAAAAAATATTAAAACTATACTTCATAATGGACATTCAATCGTTCTTAAGTTGCACTCTCACATATCGAACGTTTTGACAACTGTTTTATATTTTCTTCCGAAACGAGTCATTTTTTGCAAAATTCCATGGAAATCAGTTCAATAAGGCTGCTGACAAAAATAAGATCGCAGATATTTATATTTAAGTTCAAAAAATGATGTTTTATGCATTTTTCTTAAATTGTTAGTAACTGTTTAAGCCATAAAACATTAATTTTCGAACGGAAATGTGAACATCTGCGATCTGATCTTTTGTCAGCCGTCTTTTATCATTGGTTTACAGATACGTACGCAAAAATTTGGCCTTTCCAAGACAAAATATAAAAAAAAGTTGTAAAATGGTATATCTGTAAGAGTGCAGCTTTAAACATACTCCAAAAAGTGTTTAAGGCTCTCTGACGTCACCTTTTTCCCATAATTAGGTGATAGGTGGCGCTGTTTTTCATTGTGAAGCGCGCTGCCAGTCGAGCGGTTATTATTTATAGTTTAAATTTAATAGATTAAATTTCTTTCTTTAAATAACATTGACAATTAATTTATTAAAAGTCAATATCCAGTGCTATCAATTCACTAGTTTTATTCTTGTCACATAATCATAAGTAAATAAATAAATTGAGAGTCAATACAATATCATAAAGAACTAGATACAAAAAATGGCACAAGTTAAATAAACAAAAAATATTAAACTTTAATACCATAAATATGCAATTGCGCACATGTTTGGTTTTACTTTCAAATTTGTAAAGCCCAATTAATCGCGTGAACGGATTAACGCGTCGGTCAATTGTGGATGATCATTGTTTATTGTTTCCGATTACGTTTCAGTAATTTTAAACTCCGGATTAAACAAAATACGAGATCGTTTATTGATTAGGAACAATAGCTTAAGAACAGCTAAACTGAATACAAAAAGTGTTGAAATTGCAAAATGAATTTTATTTTTTGTGATCTATTATGTGAAAGTGTTTGTAAACTATTACACACAGTGTATATATTTATATTTCTTCTACTGCGACTTCTATACGAATCCGTGAGGTTTTAACCATTTTTAATAATTTCAGACTTTTAAGATTTAAAAATAAGTGTATCATTTTATAAACGTGTATATGGACTTTTAATCTTAAACACAGGCATATAATGTAGATATTCAAAGAAAATGAACGAAACAAATAATTAATCATTGATTGAAGATGGATGCTGGACTATTAAACTCTGATACTTCAATTGCTGAAGACGTCTTGGGCATACAGAAATCGTTGGACGACCTAAAAGACAATTTGTGTCTACAGCAAGATGTCGTTGCGCGAGATTTCGAAACACGATTACGTCACGCTTATGATGACGTCATAACTGATATAAATCAAATACGAGACAGGGTAAACTGTCTAGGCAGCGGATACGCGTCGGAATCGGAACTACTTTCATGTAATCCAAAACGTTCCAATAAAACTAACGCCAATGAATTTAAATACAAAAAGAATAAGGTTAAAAAATCAAATTTAAGATACAGCAGGTCTGTGGATTTTTCTGAAACCATAGATTTGACAGATGGTCTCAAACGATTTATTCCGATTGAACGAAGATTCGGTCAAAGTCTACGAAGTTTGTGTGCGAGTTCAGTGAGTATTTGGTCGAGTGTGAAGTGTAGAGCGCACGTGCCAGGATACGGATGTTGTTTCCATGGAGACGGAAAAACGCTGCCCTATCGATCATACACTCCTTGGTATGCTGAACGAAGGTAAATATAATATTATTAAAGCAATGAACAATATTATTTCGAGGGGTGAATGCGAAAATATTCTAAGTGACATTAAATAAAGAAGAAGATAGAACCTTTTCGCTTTCACTCCTCGATTTATTCATACACGAATCAGTTTAAAGTAATTGTTAGATGACATGGAGTAAATTCTTAATGGATATGAATGGGCGGGTGAGCGAAGCGAACGAGCCCTTCTTACTCATTAAGAAATTACTGCAGGTCATATAACTGACTAAGAATACAACCTCATTAGCTGATACATTGGCAATGCAAAATCTGACGCAGGGAGTGTGTATTGGATGAGTGACAGTAGGTGGACCTTTAAACACCCGTGAAAGGTGAACTTCTTAATGATTAAGTCTAGCACTTAATGATTTCGTATCTGGAATTCCATTGGCTTATAATGTAGGTTGTGTTCTAAATAGTTTTAATTTTTGTAATATTATTAAATGTTTAATCTCATTCAGATGCAATTTTGATTTTACAGAGATTGTTTTCATGTTTGGAGCATTAATAACAGCATGAAATTATTCAATCGATGGACATCGTGCATTAAAAACATTAACTGTAACTATTTAACCCTAAACTGTCTGTTAAAGGGACAAGACACCAGATGGTCCCAAAATTGGCAAATACAGTATGACTTAAAAAAAGTAGTTAGTTTGAGGCCGATTATACATCACTTTACATGATTACAAGACTATTTCGTTGTTTTCTCAGCTGAGTTTACCCGTTTAAAAATAGCGTATCATGGTTTCCGAGTTATGCACCAGTCAATTGCAACCACATCCAACCCCCCCACCCCCACCCCCAGGTCCGGGGGTATACCGGGGATAGCCAGGGAAATGGGCCGTGTTTTTACCTTTCAGGTGGCCCCGCTGTGCCGGGTGAATGCGGTGGTTTTGTCTTCGCGCAAAATTTAGCGGGGAATTTGCCTTACCTAGGCTCCCTGGGGTGCGGGGGCATTTGGCGGGATTTGACCATCTGTTCGTCCCCGAAGGGCGGAGATTTTATCCGGGGTTGGCTGGACCGAAAGAAAAAGTCCCCGCTATTCCCCGGACCTGGGGGGGGGCGTGGTTACAATTGACTGGTGCATTAATAGTGTAACTTAAGCATGTGAAAGTCTGGTGATTAGTACATATACATATACCGACGCTATTTTCAAATTTACTTGAATTTACGTTGTACACAAACCAAGTAAATTTAGCAATGGAAACATACGCAAAAACTGAGAAAGTTACACGCGTCGTTATTTTTATTGCTATTGTCTGATGTCTAGTCCCATTAAGATCCCCGAACTGTAAAAGTAGTTAAAAACATTTGTGACGCTTTAGAGTCCGATCAGTATCAACTGCAAGCTTCGACAGCGTGCTAGACCACGATTGCCCATGGAGTTCCTGTGATGACGTCACAGATGACAACGCATTTTGTGACGTCAGTCATGACTGGAGAGTTAAGGTCGCTCCTCATATGTGGGAAGGTTGGCCAGTGCCAGGAGTAGGACCATGTGAATTGGAAAAGGCCCGGATGTTACTCAAAAGTATGTTGAAATATTCATTGAAGCCATATCGCGACATCAGTCTGAGCACCTCCGCCACTTTCCATCGAAAATGACCTCAAATACGACGTCATAACAATTTAAATTTCAACACGCTGCAAGTCGATCGCGTAGTAATATAAACTTTGACATCTAGCCCAAAGATTCTTCTCTTATGAATCATAATCATTTATGCAATTATAAACTTTATTGGGAATCAATTTAAACTTAGTAATAAAAGATACACATATAAACACTACAAATAACCATTATTACTACTATTATTATTATTTTTACATACACCGACATACATCCGAGGTTGTTTTCGATGCAATATTGTCGAGGTTTTTCGAATGACCGTTACTTGTGAGGTTGGTGTGTTTTTAAAAAAAATGTGAGCTGATGTTCTTACAAACTCGTGTTAAATTGACACTTCCGATGCCTTAATACCATCATTAATACCATCATTTCTCAGAAGAAATATTTCGATGCGTGTGTGGTCTGATTGTGGAGCTATTAAGATGTTTTTTATCCATTGTCGTTTGTGCATTGGTCTTGAGCTACTTAAGAGGTTTTATTTTTGAAATTTCGACAACAGGCCCCAATTTCTCGAAACTTCTTAAGTTTAACAGGCCTAAGTAGCTTATTTCAATTAGCCAAAATACATACTGAAATTGAATTTTGATAAATGAAAAATGGTTTATTGTGATTATCTTAAATATTATAAGTACGAGGTTTACCGAGTTTCCGCAAAACACCCTGCGCGAGTGTCGGGATGAACCTATCTTACACGAGCGGCTATGGTAGATGCTTTTTCTCACACCTCAGTTAAACAAAATTAAGTAAAAATGTATTTTTTGCTGGAACTCTTTTGTGCTTAGTGAAAATAAGTGTGTATGGATGTGCGATAGCACGTGGTTGCCATGGATATGCGCGCAGTGATCCAGTTAATGTTAATAGTCAATCGGTCTTTTTAAATAGATCTAAGGAGGATAAAGGATTATTTCTTGAATGGTGCTTGAAAACTGTTTTATGGTGACATTTGAAGCGAGAAATAATTAATTAGCGTTCTAAATATTACCATAAGACAAGATTTCCTTGATGCTACTGACGACAGTCTTCAACAAGGGAGGTAATTACAATGTGGTGACCATTAAAAAAGGAGTTCCATACGGGCATTTTATCTTCGCCCGTGGGCAAGATAAGAATATCTAGCATTGTTAAGTTATTGGATCTACTTATCTGAGGTGGGAGAAAAGGTATATCTAAAGTATAAAAACTCTTAAAGAAGTTAACATTACGCAATTCACTGAAAACCAAAAATATTGATATTAGCTTAATCTTGTTATAAGGGACTTAAGCAGTTTCGAGAAATTCGGGCCTGGGATTGACCCTGTAATTTTCATTGTCTTATTGTTTTTTTATTAGATATTTTGAATTTTGAATACAACCTGTTAACCTGCACTTAACTTTTCTAATCATAAAGTTTGTAAACAACTATCTTGTCTCGTGCCATCATTCTGTCATATATCCTTTCATTTTTAACAGGGTTCAAAGAAATGAAACACGAAATCCTAGTTGCCCACAACGAATGTCGAAAACTGCACGGGTCACGGGAAGTCGTCAAGTCCAAATCTTTGTCACGTGACGCTCAGAGGTGGGCGGAAGCAGTAGCTGCGCGCGGATATGCGCAGTACAGCGATACTTCCGGTACGATTAAAAACTTTCAGTAAAATATATAAATAACTGTATTAAATTGCATCTTTAATACAACCAAAACTCGATATATCGAAGTTATTGGGACTAAAGGAAATATTTCGAGATAACAAACATTCGATATAACCGAAATACAAAGTAACCAAAACATAGTTCGATATATCGAGTTTGATCTTTGATTACCGTTTTTGTTTCCTATTGTCGTAGTTTCTTCGTTGTCGTCGAAATTTTTCAATAGTGGATAATAGTAATTTTATCTGTTTTTCAATCGTCTCCAAAATGTTCACTGCCAATGGACAAACTATTTTCTTCCTTTTCATTTTTTTACTTCTTTATCTTCTGTTTCTTGTACCGACAAGACGAATTAATGTACTCTTATTGAGCGTCTGGTAAACAGTTATCTGTTAAAGTTAACAACGTTGTTCCTGTCATTGTTGTTAAACTTAGAAATATTAATGATCTGAAAGTTTATTCGATAAACTTGTGATCTGAAGTATTTTTACAAGATCTGAGAGAACCATTCACATATACCTGTTTTATCTACATGTATGAGCACATCTTAAAAAAATAAAGCTCAAAAAGTTAACAACGATCTCATTAATAACATTGTTAACTTTAACAAAGTCCTGAACATTCCGCCCATTGACTCAAATTAACAATTCGAAAAATATTATAATCCCGACCTACCTAATATTATAATAACGCAATGAAATCAGAAACCATAAAAAAAATGGTCTTCGTCTGTTACATGTCCCAGATCAAATATCAAGACACATAAATAAACAGGTGTTGAGAGACACTTATCAGATTATTCAGCTCAGTGGCGGCACAAGGGATTTATGTGTGTGTGTTTGGGGGGGGGGGGGGTACACGTATAAATTCGTTTATGCAATTTAACTCTTTATTAAAGAATATTTTCTGATACTTATAAAACAAAACTGTATAAATGTAGTGTTTTAGGAATCAATTTAAAGTCAATATGAGGTGGTTTCAGGGTTCATCTGCTGGCCCACTGAGGGGGAGGAGGGTATGGTACCTTGTGTCCCCCAAGCCTCTAGACCCACACTGCTGCCTCCCAGAGTGCTTTTAGTTGTTTGTGGTGTTGACATACATTAAACATAATGGCCAACTATTTTCTTTTTACAAGCTGAAACCTTAGTCCTGTATAAATGGTAATGTGTATAAGGTATCACACCACTAATATCACTTAAAGGGTCGGGTAATGTAACCTGGTTTCTCGAACCTTTCAGTCTTCGCGCAAGAGCAATGTTATCTCCAACCCCATTAAAAATAATTTTGTTTCATTACTCTGTATACCCAATAGCGTTACGCAGTGACTTTAAAGAGATCCTAGTATTTTCATTAATGTAGGTATATTATTCATTACTTTTCTAATTTTTTGTTTCAGATCGAGGCGAAAACATTTTGGTTTTAGATCTTGAATCGGAAATAAATTTAACCGGAAATGACGTAGTCCACACATGGTATAGAGAAAGCAAGAATTACTCATACTACCAAAATTGCTGGCAAAGAGGTAAAATTATCATCGTCATCTCCATCGTTGTCGTTGTCATCGTTGTTGTCGTCATCTTCTTCGACATAAACATCATCATCATCATCATCATCATCGTCGTCGTCGTCGTCGTCGTCGTCGTCAACTCTATTTAACAGTGAAATAACCATAGGCATTTTTCTTCGACTTTTGTATTGAGATCATTAACCTACAATCAAAATCAATGCGAAGTTTATGTGCACGCGATTGCCTGACATCAATGTGGGCTACAAGTATTCTTTGGCTTAACATGGCGATTAATTTATGACCCGAGAGATCAGTGTGCGGATTATAAAGGATTTTCGTTGCGAAATGATAAATGCGTGTGAGATTGCAGATATGGTGAAAGATATCTTCACTATACAAACGCAATGGCCTACTGTGTGATATAGGTTAAACCAAAAAACGTTTCGCGAATAAGTACGATAAAGGCGCTGCTACGATGAAATGGTTCGGCCGCATTGTCAATATCATAAAAAGCTGGAATAATTCTCACACCAAAAAGCGGCTGAATTATATATGCTTCCGTACCTAGATATTAATGTGTTCGATTGGGTGGGTGTGTAAGCTTATTTATACTCGCACTCGGGCCTCGCCCATTCGGCCAGTGCTCTGTTAAGATTGTTAGTCATTTTAGGTTTTTGAAGCATAGTGTACAGACATAATGTGACCCTGGTTAGAGCTACCCTGGTTCTTTAACGTGCACCAGTGTATAGCACTATCACACGGGACCCCCATTTAACGTCCCTCCCGGAAGACGATTAGTTTTTTTAGCGATGCGACGGGGGATCGAACCTGCGACCCCGTGTTCGATTGTCAATGTGTTAATGGTTAAGTACTGTATGTTAAACATGTGTCGGGGTTAGAAGCGCGAATCCGAATATGGCTTCCCTTGCACCTCATATCCCATATTCGGTCACTTAACACCCCGTAACGTATACATCACGTCAAACAGTCGGTTAACATTGATCAATTGATGGGGAGTGTTTCATTTACTTATGTTTTCACTAAAATTATAATCAATGGAATTAGAACAAATACGCCATTTTGGTACGATAAAAAGATAGTAAACACAATAAAATTATGCAAAAAAATATGGGGTCACCACGTGACCAGTCCTGGACCAATGGTGTTGCGTCATTCATGTTGGAGCGTGACACGATATCACGTGGTGCAATGTTATTAACGAGCTTACGACAACCATCAAGAATTTCATTAACATATTGAGTGAGTGTCACAAGTTAATTAGAAAGTTTTACTATCAAAATGAAAGAAACTTTGTAATAAACTGACTATTCAAGCTCTTAGTTTCAAAATAAGTATTAGGGGTAACTTAAATAAACTTTGATCTGTGTAAATATCACAAAAGGCATTACATCTATTCTTTTATTTCCTCAAATGTTTTCACTTTCAATATATACGAAAATATGTAGCAAAATAATTTGACTATGGCACTAAGGTCATTTCAATGTACGACATATTAAAAATTGAATATGACCTTTGTGAAAACGGCCCCAGAAACTATTATGGCGAAACAGCGTTCGAACGATACGTGTGTAGAAAAGATTGGCCTAGTGCGTATTCTATGATCTGAGCCCCTTGGGATCTCTTAGCAACCCTTTGTTTTATATACTTAGTCTCTAATAACCTTGTTCAACGGGAAGTTTATTCACCCAATATGCTAGAAATAGATATACTTATAAGCGCAGTCCATAGCTTCTGTAAGGAACTAATCCCCAATTATTTCACATTGTTGTGAAACCTCTGTACACTACACATGTGTATCCATGGTGATTATTTTAACACCGCGTTTCCTGTTAAGGGTTGTACTGATTACAGTGTCAGCTAGGCTAACAGTCATTATCGGAAGTCACGGGGGAGCTCTTTGTGTCAACAAGAAATACCCATGTGCTGTTAGTTTACATTATATAGTTTTACGACCTTTGTGGAGAAAGTTATGATAGCACATACTAAGTCACTCTCGTTGGGCACAAGGTTGCACGAGAGTGTGGTCTTGCGTTGAGGGAAAAATCGGAAAACCCGGAGAAAACCAACATGTCCGGCTTGGTGACTAATCAAACGCACATGCGCCTAGTCCGGGAATCGAAACCGACCGGGTCGCCTTGGTGAAAAGCGAGTGCGCTTTCCACTCCGCTAACCGGACAACTATGTTTTGCTGTAAATCGGTATCAGCTATTTGTTGTTATCAATAGATTTATAGTGCTTCAACAATTCTATATTAGCGCATTTAAAAATAAAAGCATAATAATGTGGTAAAAATGCCTTACTGATTTGATTGTTTTTATTTCTTTTAGGAACGTCGAATTTCACGCAGTTGATCTGGAAATCTACGACAGAAATCGGCGTTGGAATTTCCAAGTTCCCTTATCACGATACACTGGTCGTAGTCGTCCAATATTCTCCTCCTGGTAACCACAATATACCAAAAGAATTCCAGGAAAATGTTTGCCCACCAAAACCTATTAGGGGACCAAAGGAATTAAAGGAAAATATATGCCCGCCGATTCACACCAGTGCACCAAATGAATTCCAGAAAAATGCAAGTCCGTCCACGCAGTCGGAAAAACAAAAAGCATCAGAGAAAATTGAGTGTGTCCCAAAACACAAACACACACCGAAAGAATGCCAGGAAAATACAAACCCGTCGAAGCATACTGGAGTTTCTAAGCAATATCAGAATAATTTAAAAAGGAACCAACAAATACAGGAACCAAAACAATACCATGCTAGTGGGATTGAAACTATTGCAAATGAATCTGATAGACAAGATCTTGCAAAGGAAAACACAAACGAAGAAAAAGAAAGAATAGAAAATATCGCAGAACGAGAAAATAGTATAGATCATGTTGGTTTTGAACCTGCTGTGTTTGATAAAGCACAACCTGAAGACAATGCAAGTCTGATTACGAGAACCACTGGTTTTTCGACAGTGAAGAACGATAACGTGTTTGTCAATTCAGATTCTGCACGTGATAAAGCAACTCCCATGACTGGTGAACATAATGACGGTGTCATAAGTTGTATGAAAAACGCCATCAAAAACGCCCCAATAGATGGTGAAAGTCCGACTAAACCTAGACGGAAAAGGGTTATTCTATCAATATAATGTAATATATTTACAGATCGTGACGTTTTAGATGCATTTGATGTATTTTGTGCTTGTTAACGAATAAAGTCTGATTTTGTCTGTTGACATTAGTCGTGGTTATCATGACTGTAACAGCTTAATATGCTGAATGGTCACTATTGATAATTATGTTTAATCACTGCCCGCCATGTTGTTGTTTTTTTTAAAGTGAGCTAGTTTTCGGATGGAACAAACCGTCGAAACCGCCTTCGGAGGGGGTTTCATTTTATGTAAAACTGTAAAAACAAATACTCAGTTCGTTAAACAATTATTAAACCAAAACCCAGTTTATTACCAACAAAAGCCTTAAGTTAAAGATTAATGTCCGAATGTTCCTGATTTAGCCAAATCGACATATGTTGCGCATGGAACATTTGATAAAGCTATTATCATAATCCTGTCACAGGTGGCGTCAAGTCATGATAAGCCTATTTTCAAGTCGAAATGATTACATAATTGAGCAATCATAAGTCTTAGAACACTACATGTTAATTCCTCGTTAAATGCGTGAATGTATATGTGTGCGTGCCAGCGTGCGTGCGTGTGTGAATTTATGTACATTTAAGTATGTTGTAGACCAGCGCCAGAAAATAAAGTGTTCCTTTAAGCTAATGGTGAAAAACACATTCAAATAAAAAAAATCAATACAGAAGTTTAAACGTTATTTCTTTTACAACGATTGTACATAAAGCTTAATAATGCTAAGTAACTCTCGTTTGCACGATGTTGCGCGAGAATGTAGTCTTGAGTGCACTGAGAAAACCCACTTCTCGGTCTTGGTGACCACAAACCAAACTCACATACGCCAAGGCCGAGAATCGAACACGTTCGCCCGGGACGCCTTGGTGAGAATCCTGTGTGCTATCCATTACACTAAACGGACTACCTTTATGTCTTTATTATTATTATTATTATTATTATTATTATTATTATTATTATTATTATTATTATGTCTTTACTTTAACATTATACAATAGCTTCATAATAAGGAGGTAATAAAATTCATATCAAATTTCGATAAGATTCCAAAAGTTGCATTTCCATAAGGTTGTTTACAGTCGTAGGGGTAAAAATACATCGTTCCAAATATTTGCTCTAATTTACATATTCAAATCATCAAGTGTCATCATTTTATTTTTTCACGGCCACTAAAAGCCAGCTCCCTCCTTGTGCAAAGAAAATGAGCTGTCGACACTTCCGTGTTGCAGATGTGCTCTGTGTTTACTTATACACAGGTGAATATGATTTATATTTTATTTGATAGTTTTAGCAAACGGACATATTTTGAAAATCATAAATGTGGTACCGTGTAAAAACAAATGTACTGCATGCTGGCTACGATTTCGTTTCAATAATGTGCGACCTGTGGTGCCAGAAAAATTGTCGACAGCTCATTCTCTTTTCACCATCGTTAAGTGGTAGAGCTGGCGTTTAGTGGTCGTGTCTTTTTTAGAAAACAACGCTAAAAAACAATGGTACTCATATCAACAATCGAAAAGAATCTCCCGTTAATAGATATACCCCTTTATTTCCATAAAACGGAAATGAAACAAAAAGCAATTTCCATATCAAGGAAATGAAATGAACATTTTTTTAGCAATGTCATTCCCAATCAAATGTTTTATTCACCATTTTAAAAAACTTTGCGTTTTTCGGAGCAAAATATTCTTTAAGCGTATTTAGCGTGCCTTCACTAACATATGGGTGCTTCCGGCCCTTGCCTCCTTTCATACACCAAGGTTCATCATTTCCTAGTTCAAAACAAAATTTTCCTTTCTTTTCATTTAAGACGAACATTGAACTTTTAAAGAAAGTACCTATTTTTAGAAACCGTTCTACTTTGTTTAATTCTTTGGCGGGCTCCGATTCAAATTTATGACCATCAATAAACAACATTTGGTTCAGACGAAAATATTTTAACCACATACGCATATAATATTGATAGTCGGAATACTTGGTGACGTTACAAACCGCTTCTTCGTTAACGGTCATCTTGCCGTGATCACCTTGTTTGAAAACTATATCATCTACCGTTTTATTCTTGTCAATTTCTGATCTTGCCCGATACATTGCGATCGCAGAAATTGCTCTTTCAACCGGATTTTTCACGATGAAAATCAGTTTAATGTCAGGCGCCCACTGCTGTATTCTGTTAGCAACAAATTCCTGGTAAAAATATGCAGGATCTTTTTCTATTGTTATTTGCTGTTTAAAACTACATGGCATCTTCTCTTTATACTTATCAAAGCTGTTCTTCCATTTGATAACCCCAGCACTTTGCACAACTGATTTCTTGGAGAGTCCCTTTAAATAATTTGTGTAGCTTACGTCAGCATCTGGGTCTTTATCAAAGAACCTTGGCTCCGGAGGATGAAGACATCCAGCAATCTGTGGATGTTTATCCAGAAAGAACAACAATGCATAAGTTCCACATTTTTGTATACCGATTATAATCGCTTGAGGAAAACGCTTGACACATTTGCCTGTCAGTTTTGGAATCGGGTGGAAATCGGACTTCTCTCGGAGTGCTTCATATGTGTCTGAACCGACATTGCTAGATGCCAACGTGTCGGTTTCTGAATCTAAATTATCCTGTGCAGCGTTATAAATCCTGTCCATTTCTCTATCTAAATGTTCCTGTGACATCTCCCTTCGAAAATTGTATAAAAGAAAATCCATATATGCTGGCGCTAGGAGCATGAAGAACAATAGTAGAACTATAAAAAGTAATGTTGCCATGCAATGCATTTTTTTCGGTGCCATTTTATTGAAACGTATGTTAACTGTTTACAAGCCAAATGAATAACTATTTGTGAGCCGTGCTGGTACTAGAGTGTTATAAGATTATATAAGAAGAAATATTATGTTTCACAAAATCTCATGATTTTCGCATGGGTGAGTTGGATAAGAGATGATGTAAGAGTGACATCTTGGAAGGTCACAGCTTTTTAGTCTCTCGTTTAGTCATTAGGCGTCATAGATTTTCATTGAAACTCAACATACCGTTGAATGTATGTATGGGCATTTTGAAGGCAGGCAGGCGGGCGGGCGGGCGGACGGACAGGCAGACAGACAGATAGACAAGTAAACAAAAATATAAAATGAAGATATAAATGCATGTAAACTAGTGAAATAGCGAGGTGGGGGATCGCTATGGCCCTCATAGGATTCCGTACAAAACGCACTCATGTGAACACAAAATTCCATTAGGTCCGCGAACAATAAAATGGACTTCGAACTTGAACGTATAAAACAAAAGCCATTTAAAGAGCCGGATCAATTAATTACTGAAAACCATGCCTTTGTAAATACGACTACAAACACAGTTATCGTAAAATCAATCCTTTAATGTCCAGCATACCTTTGACTTTTGCCCATTGATGTGAAATAAAAAATCCTAACTATTGGATTGGATTCTCCCACGCCAATTGAGGCTAATTGGTCAAAGTGCTTATTGTTTCTGAGAAGCGGTTAACGATACTTGTTTTTGAATGGTTGTAATAAATACGAAACCATCAATATGAAACCATTTAGATTTTTGAGTCTAGACAATATGTTAAAAATTTACGATATTTCAAAATTGAATTGTCAAGTGCAAATATTTAAAAAGTGATAGTCTGATTCTCAGAGAAAATATGGTTTCACATAACCTCCGCTTTTAAACGAGCAATTTGCTTGGCGGCAGAAATATCTTTGTTAAAATTAGAGACGCATGACCAATTTAGAGGGTTAGTGCTGGCCCCAATTTCTCGAAACTTCTTAAGCTTAACAGGCTTAAGAAGCTTATTTCAATATGGCAAAATACATACTAAAAATGCATTTTTATAAATGAAAAATGGTTTATTGTGATTATCAATATGTTTATTTCTATCTAAAGCATAAAAACTCATAAAGAAAAAAATATTACGCAAATTATTAAAAGACAAAAATAGTGCGCTTAGCTTAATCCTGTTATAATAGACTTAAGAAGTTTCGAGAAAGTGGGTCCTGGTTGACAACGAGGGCCAAAAAATGGTCTTAATGTTTTCACTAACATCTCCAAACAAAGGGTAGGTTACTAAGGTAGAAATAACTTTTTTTTCATTTTTAAAGAACCGAGATTCTACACCAAACCGATCTTTATTAGGGTATATCACTATTTAAGAACATTTCGAATATACAGTTGAAACCTGTTGGCTTGATCTCCCAGGGACCAGCAGAAAATACCTCGAGTCTCGGAAAATTTCGACCCAAGCGGTAATGCTTACCGTCAGTTAGGGACAACGAGGAATTCGAGCTAAGCGAGTTCGAGCAAACGGATTCGAATGTTAAATGGTCAAAATTAAACATGTTCACTTTTAAAGAAATAACGAAAAAAATACACACTTTAGCAAAGAGAAGAATATGGTCGGTCGGGTAAGTGGAAAAATACTTTTAATTCAGTTATACTTTTGACCCAAATGGTATGCCTGGCCATGTCAGTGTCATACACTTCCCAATCTCATCCACTGCCTCAACTTATCATCGGTCACAAAAACATTAGCCCTATCCTGTATCAACTAACTACAAATTCTGATACCCCCACTGTATATATACGTTAACATAGCAAATTCTTGCATAATTTAAGTTTGAGTAAGTAATATGATTGCCAGACAAGATATTCTTTTGGTTATTTTGTATGATAAGTGTCCATTTAACTAAAGTTTGAATGAGTAATATGGTTACAAAAAAGAAACTCTGATCTTTTGGTATTTCTTAAAAAAAATGTCTGGAATATTTTAAGTTTGAATACATACAATGATAACAGACAAGAGTCTCTTTTTGTGTTTTTAAACGATAAGTGGAAATGCCAAGCGTTTTAAAAATACCATACCGTTACCCTCTTTATTCTTCATACTTCTTTAAAATTCTTTGTAATACAGTCGAAACCCGTCGGCGTATTGTTATCCGGTTAGTGCGGTGGTAAGCTCTTCTGACCTAGGCGACCTGGGTTCTAATCCCGGCCTGGGTGCATGTGAGTTTGGTTTGTTGTCACCAAGCTGTACAAATAAGTTTCCTCCGGGTACTCCGGTTTCCCGCACAACACGAGACCACACTCTCGCGTAGCATTGTGCCAGCGAGAGTGACTAATATAATGTTGTTATTTTAGGTTACACACCACCATTGTCATTTCCTCTATAATTCAATGTGAAATGATTATTTTTAGACAACATTTAAAGGCATTTCGAGCGAATGCAGACTATGATAAACATATATATTCTGGAAGTACAAGCTTTAAATTACTTTTTAAGCCAATAAAAGGGGGGGGGGGTCAAGTTATTCCTAAGAAAAATCCCTCCACTTGAAAAACAAACTCAAAAATTGCACAGTCCGCCATGACAGTTCTTCCAAACTGACCTTTCAACTATAGGGCAGCAGTTTATGCTTAAATCTCTATTTTAAATGATAAATCAAGCAATAATATATACTCAAGGTATAACGGTTTCAGAAATAATGATATTTTTGATTTACAGTGTATTGAGCATGTGAAAACATGTATATCAGTCATAAAAACATTATTTTTTATTGAGAATTTTCCACACAATGGAAGTTTATATGACGCAATGGTGACGTCATACCTATAACTTGTTTCACAATCGTTCCAAATTGTATACATTTAAACTAAACCCGTCAACTCGATATCGTTATTCTCGATTTCCTCTTTGGCTCGAACTGAATATTAAGAACAGATTTTGTTTTACATAAACGTGTTTTTTTCGTTTATGCGGTGATTTTCAACGCATAAACGTGTATGCGGCGAAGCTCAACGCATAAAGCAGAAATTGCTTATATGGGGCGTCACTGTGCCTTTTTGCCACATAAAGAGGATAAACTTAACCATTTATTATAAAGCTAAAAAATATTTCAACAAAAACGATGGTGATGACGTTGTTGTTGATGATGATGATGATGATGATGATGATGATGATGATGATTACTGTCATTTTAAAGAAAATATGGAAAAAGTTGGCAGGCAAGTTGAGCCAAAATGGAAGTTGAAAATAATACCCTTGGAGTGTTCAAATGACTAGTGCATAAAAACACAATCAATGAAAGAAAGAAGTCCATGATGACCCTATTATCACTTTGAATTGACGTTGAAAGTATGTACGTGGAGTTAGCGGTCTAACGGCCTAGCGGCCTAGCGGCCCAGCGGCGTGATGTTAGCGGCCTAGCGGCGTGAAGTTAGCGGCCTAGCGGCCTGGCTGCCTAAAATGCTATCCTATTTCAAAGCATGTATACATGCATTTTCTTATAAAACAAAGAAATATTAACTGATTTTTTAAGAACACACTATCACCCTGAGGCGATTATCAACATTTTTTTCAAAAAAGTCGAACAAGCAGTCAGCTTTTCAAAGCATGTGATCATGCCTCTCCTTCTAATTTTTGTTTATATATTTTCTGTTTGTATGCCCAAATTATCACTCTTAAGCAATTATATACATTTTTTTTCAAAAAAGTCGATCGATCACCTCAGCGGCCTAGCGGCGTGAAGTTAGCGGCCTGGCGGCCTAGCGGAATAGCGGCCTAAAATGGTTTCCTATTTCAAAGTATGTATACATGCGTTTTCTTCCAAAACAATGATAAATCTATGGTTAAACAATATTGCTAAATATAGAAAAAATGAAAATGCTGATATTCGCTATAATGGATTTTTTAGGCAGCTTGGTCGAGTTTTGGGCAAAATGCAGACATTCGCTAAAGGATGGTGATTTGTGAATAGAAACCATGTATTTGTCATTTTTTTAAGAAGAAAAGGCATGTATAAATGGTTTATAATAGAAACCAATTTAAGGCGGCTAGGCCGCTAGTCCGCCAGGCCGCTAACTTCACGCCGCTGGGCCGCTATGCCGCTGAACTGCTTGATCGACTATTTTGAAAAAAAAGAAGATAGTTGCTTAAGAGTGATAATTCGTGCATAAAAACAGTAAACATATCATTGTTTGAGAAGAACAGGCATGTTTGATGCTTTGAAATAGCTGACTGCTTTATCGACGTTTTTGAAAAAAAAATGATAATAGCTTCAATGTGTTAATTTGTGCATAAAAACAGTTAATATGTCATTGTTGTAGGAGAAAATGCATGTAAACTTGCTTTGAAATAGGATTCAATTTCAGGCCGCTAGGCCGCTAGGCCGCAAGGCCGCCAACTTTATGCCGCTAGTCCGCCAGGCCGCTAGGCCGCTACCTTCAAGCCGCTACGCCGCTACCTTCACGCCGCTAGGCCGCTTACTTCACGTACAAGTTGAAAGTGCGCATTGTCAAGGGTACTTGCCCGTCAGTCTGACAATAAGGCGAGAATATATGTTACGTCATAGGACGATTCAGTGTTTTGATTGTCCCAAATGACGGTGTCGTAACGTAATTCCAGCCTTTAGTCGGGTTAAACGTCATTTCAAACGTTTTCGCAAAAAGATCAATTGGTTTGGTTCACATTTAAACCGATCTTACTAAATCTTTGTCGGAATTTACGTCTCTAAAAGTCTAGTTCAAAGCTTGGTTAAGTGGACACAAAAAACTAAGACCGATCTTGATGAAACTTTATCAACCACTATTGTACTAGTATGTGTTTTAATTGCTTTTTATGCGGCGAAAGTGTATTTTTTGCCACATAAAAAAATCCTTTTTATGCGTTGAAAATCACCGCATAAACGAAAAAAAAAACACGTTTATGCGGCGATGCTGTTATGCGGCGTTACAGGGCATTCCATCGCTGATATTATTCACTGTTATGTTCTATTTCAAACGCATAGGTAAACATTTTTCTTTCTTGTCACGTAAAAGATAAAAGTCGATATCAAAACAGCATAAACAATATACGATGCCCTGTAAAATGTATGTTTAGTCCACCCACTTACTTTAAACTTAAATAAAGTTTTGATAAGTAGGTGCAAAAGTGGTTTATATGTATAAAACGTGTCCTTAACTTCAGCGGGTATTTCATTACCTTTTTTGCTGTTTACTCTTACACACGAACAAAAAACATGTAATTTCAAGTGTATTGCGACAGTATGATTGGAAAATCTCAAGGTTAAAAACAAATTGCCAATTTATCTTTAATGTTATATGTACATTGGAAGTAGCTGTATCAACAGCGTATGTGGCATCATTAGCAGTAGCAACAGCAACAGTGGTATCATCAGCATTAGCAACAGCAACAGTGGTATCATCAGCAGTAGCAACAGCAACAGTGGTATCATCAGCAGTAGCAACAGCAACAGTTGTATCATCAGCATTAGCAACAGCAACAATGATATCAGCAGGTGTATCAACTGCAGTAGTGCTAGTAGTGGCTGTAGCAGCTGAGGTAATGATGATACCAGTTGAAGCACCAGTAGCAATGGTATCTTCAACAGTACCAACAGCAGCATTAGCTGTAACAACGACACGATACGCAGCTTTATATGAATCATTATCATCATAATCATCATCATTATCATCAGCATCATCAGCATCATCATCATTATCATCATCATCATCATCATCATCTTCATCATAATCATCATCATTAGCAGCAGTAGAAGTAGCAGCAGCAACAACAAGAACAGCAGCAGCGGCAGTATCATCAGAAGTAGAAGAAAAATGAATATAGGCAGGTGCATGAGAAGTAGTAGTATTTAAAGTGAAAGCCACTACTGCAACAACAGCATCAGTTCAACCATCACTATCGTTAACAACAGCAGGAGTGCTATAGGTGGGTATCATCAGCAGAAACACCGGTACAAGCAGCTACATAATCAACAACATCAATTAAAAAATCAGCATCGGTGGTACCTACAGCAACCCCTTAATAGTTTAGTAGCATAAGCAGCAGAAAGACTGCTGCTAGCAGCTGCATCAGCAACAAAAATAACAGTTTAAACATCAACATAATTCATAGCGGCAGCAACCCCTAAGATATGTGTGTAGCATAAGCAGCAGTAGGACTACCAGCAGCTGCATCAACAACAACAACAGTATTAACGCCTGATTTATTCGTAGCAGCAGTAGAACTTTTGGGGAAAAAATGAAAGCATTATCAGTAGAAGCACTTGTACCAGCAGCTGCATCAACAAGTGTTTCAGTATAAACATATTTTTCTACAGCAGCAACATTAAAGTTATGAACATGACTAGCATTATCAACAGTATAATCGTAAGCAGCAGCTGTAGTAACGCTATTGGTGTAAATAGCAACGCAAGTACCACTGAACACTCTAACACAGATTGGAATCATGGGAATAAAACAGGGGTGAAACAAGTGTTGTAAATAATAGCAAAGATCAAAGCGCTGCCTGTGTTTATTTGTGCGCGGATTATAGGAATAAATCAGTGACTTCAAACACAGCCTTGCTTGTGACTCTGTCAGCCAGATGCCATTTGCATAATGTGACAATTATTTTGTATTTTGTCGGTAAATAGCGGAGACATATTGAAACTTTTTTTGCTGTTTTCTTGTTTGATTGGGTTTTGTAAAAGGTAAGATGGGCGTTTTGTTCTACGACAGAAGTCTTATTTCGCTGCATTTTTTTCTATTTTATATTACTCTATGTGTACACAAGTTGTCTTCATTCTTTTTAAAAAAAATGATGATCTTGCACGAAACAGCTGCCAATAACTGAGAAGATTTATTATTCATATCTATTTTTACAAAGGCCTAGTTTAAAGAATATCTGGCTTGTTAATCCCCTACGCATCCCCTGTTTTTTTCACATGCATTCGGAACACCTCGGCCATTTTCTATCGAAAACAACCTCTGATGAATATGGGCGGTTTACGATGTCAGAAATATTTGCATTTAATTACGCTGCAGGTAGATCGCGTCGTATTTTAAGGTTAGCAGTTAAACTTAATGGCTTTACTCTTGGGAATCGTAATAACGCGTTCAATAAAACACTTCACTAGCAATCAATTTAACCATAGTGATACAAAATACACGTAAAAACAATACAATTTATTAATAATATTATTTCAAAATGTAACGCTTAAACTTATCTAACTACTTCAACCGATGTACGTACATACATCCGAGGTTGTTTTCGATGAAAATGGCCGAGATGGTCCGAATGTTTTAATCTGGTGTCACTGCAGTGTGTCAAATTACCTTCGTAACTTTAATAGGCTAATTCACATTTAGGGCTGTGTTCAAAGAAAAGGGACTGCATCAGAAATGCTTTGACGTTTGGCAACGAGAGCCAGATACCGATCAATAAACAACCCTTTACGGTACACATGATTTGTAAGGGCCGGGGTGGGCCAGCCTGGGGTCACCTGGGGCTCGTGGTCGGTTGGGTTTGAGGTTCACTTAAAGACTACTTAAACTAAACATCTACGGTCAACATTTTTCATAATCGATCACAAGTACACTAGTTTAATGTTTAAATCATAAGGATTCTGCTACAAATAATGAAATGGACATGCTATTGCTTACAACAGTTCAAAGTAATTGTACCGACGTTTTATGTTCACAATGGCAGGCGACGAGCCCGTAATTTCCATTGTGAGTGCTCACTTTCGCAAGTTATTGGCAAAATCAAATAAGGCTAAGCATTTTCTATTGTTGGTGCCTGTGTAAATAGCTTCATGTGATATAAAGTTTTGAAAATTGGAATGTAATATGCAGAACAAATGTCAAAATCGTTATTACGTCATTAGGGATTACTTTTTTCCCGTCCATACCATGTTGTTTTTTTTCTTCTTTTTTTATAGTTTGTCATCTTTGTTCCAAATATCATTGTATTTGATCAGGAATTTTACATAACATTTAGGATCTCTGGTATGATACGGACTTTTTTCGAAAATATCATTATTACAATAAAAAGAAACTCTTTTGTATAAGTCAAAATGACAAATTAAAAATAAAAGCTATTTTATTTTAGCATTTTTTTACCACTGAATAGACGACGATTTAAACTTATGCCAACGTCTCAAAATAGTCATTCAACGTTAATTACATCTTCTCAGGATGGCAAATCGTTAAACCTATATATTCTTTTCATGGCCTTGTTTCATCAGAAAGTGGATTAATCTAAGCTGATGCCATCATCACAAATTGAGTTATATCCTTAAATGTTCTCTTTTCAAAGTGCCAAATGTGGGACCTGTCTAGATGTCATTCCTCGCAGGTCTCGCGGCATTTAGGGTACGAAACTACTCCTTTGCCAAATATCCCATCAACTGTTGGGGGTTAAACTCCCTCTTTGAATTAAAAATTGTGTTTTTTTAAGTCACACTTGAGGATGAAATGGGATCAAGCCATAATGCAACCACTACAAGGCGTGGGCAGACCTTTATAAACTCAACAACAACATCAAAGTGCCAAAGCGAATGTGGAACTTTAATTGCCTTTCCTTTGGCCTTAAATAGCCGTCAAAGAGAGGATGTAAAATAAAAACTTATATCATCGTCACATATTGGGTAAACATCATTCCCGATCCATATTCCGTAATTTTCTGTTAAACAAACAAACAAACAAACACACTGTGAAACCTATTTTTTTCCTTGGCCTTATTTAAGCAAAGAGAGGATGAATATAAAACCGATGGCATCGCCACAAATAGGGTAAACATCATCTCCGATTGTTAAAGCGACTGTTTGTACAGCCCGTTATGGTTTAACAAACCGGGCAACATACATCAATTGGAGTATATTAGGTTAATATTAGGCTTGCGGTTCTTGACTTAGTGATAACAACCAGCGGAGGAGAGTGCTTTCTGATATAATCCATTATGCTGGTATTCGATGTAATGGTTAATTAGTGTCTTTGGATGTAACTTCACTTGAATGTATGGATTTCTTATTTCATAGACGTAGGTTTCGATTTATTGTAATATGTTATTTTTCTACGTATTTTGTTTTATATTAATTTGTTTAAATGTAATTCTTTTTCATTTAAAAGAATTACGAATTGAAAATAATTGATCATTATGATGATGATTATGATGATGTTGGTGATGATGATGATGGTGATGATGATGATTATGATGATGATGATGATGATGATGATGATGATGATGATGGTGATGATGGTGATAATGATGATTATGATGATGATGATGATGATGATGATGATGATGATGATGATGATGATGATGATGATGATGATGATGATGATGATGATGATGATGACAATTATGAATATTATTATTATTATTATTATTATTATTATTATTATTATTATTATTATTATCATTATTATTATTATTATTATAAATAATAATAATAATAATAATAATAATAATAATAATAATAATAATAATAATATTTTTTTATTTTTATGATTATCATCATCACCATTATTTTTATCATTATTATTACTATCATTTATGTTTATAACCATCACTCATAATACTTCGTCTATCTATAATAAACAGCCTTTGAACATATTCAGCTACAAAATATATTCATGTATCTATGTAAGTAATCGAATATTTGCAAGCTAGAAATGAAATAGCATAAAAATGTAAAAATGCAACTTCTTATCTTCACAAGGGGAGGATTTTTATTGCTGAGTCCAATTTTATTGCTAAAGCTCTGATATTTATTATCAATGTAAATCAACTACAAAATGCAAATTAGAAGTATATATCTGGGGATATGGATGCATGGTTTTAACAGGTTTAGGTTTTACATAATTGTTTTTAAGATATCAAATTGTATCCATGCCATGGTTGATTTAGTGATGGATTAATACTTTTTTACTCTGAGGCTATTCTATTTAATTGTTCTTTTAATTGATTGATTGACTGATTAACTGACCGGTTGATTGATTGATTGAAAGACCGATTGATTAATCATTGACTGACCTATTGGTTGATTTATTGATTAATCTATTGACTGATTGATTGGTCGATTGATTAATTTACTGACTGATCGATTGATAAATTTATTGATTGATTGATTGAATGATTGATTAATTGACTGACTCATCGATTAATTGATTAATCGATTGAATATTCATTGATTGACCAATTGGTTGATTGATTGATTGATTGATTGATTGATTGATTGATTGATTGATCGATCGATTGATTAATTTTATGACTGATCGAATGATTGATCGATTGATTGATTGATTGATTGATTGAACGATTTAATCATTTATTGCTTATTGTATCTTTTTTTTCAAAGAACTATTCACGTACTTTTCATTTCTGTTTTCTACGATAGTTTTACATTATATTTTAGCTTTACATAATTTACGTAAATTAAAGATTGATAACGATTTTAGTACCATAAATCTAATAACCTTTCCTTGTTTTGACAAATTGTGAAGAAAACATCATCTGTCAATATATAAAAAAAATGAAAAATTGAATGAAAATATAAAAAGAGATATATTATTCAATATGACAATGATTAATCGCATTATGGCATACGTCTAATTAATAGATTAAATGGTCTCTAACATCGGGCTAAGTGCGGATTTTTATATAACTTAAAGATAATTATTGTATTCATTTTATTTGTAAACCTTTTTAATGCTAAGTTTCATTGCATTCAGATTTCATTATAATTAATGAGTCTAGCGACCGCCGCTGACGATGTTTTATCAATACACAAAATTTGGGTATAACATACGTTTTTAAAAGTTGAGTATTTGAGCACTTCGTTTCGATTGTTAATTATCAATTCGCTTTTTGAGTTTAAACAGATATCGTGAGAAGTAGGTTGATCGTGTGTAAGAAAGCTATCTGCGAAGCATTTTATTGAAATAAGTTTTTATTACAAGCTAGGATTGTTCCGTCGTCTTAATAAAAAAGTTTTGTTTATTAAGATTGAGTTTGAAACACAATTTTATCTAAAATGAAAAATCCCTTCGTAATGGTTAAAGCTTGTTTGTATGTTCAAGCAAAAACGATTTGTTTGATGCGACGTTTACTATTGTGTAAACTACCCACAAAGTGTGCCAGCCACTGTTGATGTATACCGGTTCACCTGATTTAAGTCAATAACGGCTGACTGCTGATTAACTTAAATAAATAATCTGGTAAATTATGAGTATAATTATTCTGACTTTTAATTGGACAAAGAATGTGTTGCCCACTTATTTTCCATTTCTATTTGATACAAGCTATTAAAGGAAAGAGCGTCAATAAGTGAATGCCAACGTTCGTCTGTTTTTCTTCATCGTTATAACAAGGGGAAAACCCGACAATTTTACACTTTGACAGACCTTGTATTAGATAAAAAAGCTTACTTTCTTTATGCACAGCGCTAAATGCCTATCGAGTGCCTCTATACTAAACTATGCGCATGCGCGAGCTTCTAAAGTTCTTGATAAAAATAAAATGGCTACTTTGTATTTTGGTGGTTATTTTCGTTACAAAATGGACATTTGGTGGATGTAATCTTATCATGGATTTTCTAATATCAGAGCTGTTCTAAATGATTAAATGTGAATTCGTGCGGCGATTCAATTGGAGGTTGGGGGGGGGGGGTCTTTGTTCTTTGTCAGTAAAGATCGTATGGCGTAAGATCGTAATATCGAGGCGTAACTCCATTTTGGGCGTTAGCTGCGTTTTAATAAAAGTATCGTTATAATTATATCACATCATTTCTGCCGATGGTATAACCCGGGCGCTTTTCAGCAGCGTTAATGTTTACGACTAAGATAATCTTTTTAAAACGGGACCCTGAACACGACAGCATCTTATTGGCCTCATCAAATACAAAAAAGCAAAACAAAGATTTAAATCTTGCACCTCTAATAATCAGACATTCCTTTTCTTTTTCAGTTTATTGAAAATCAGCCTGTCGGGAATCGAAAAGTATGACAAACTACCTGGTTCTATAAGACTTTGACAAGCAAAGGAAAGACGACTTTGCACTTGCACTATTATTGAAGACGAATTCCACAATTTAGGAACATTCTGACGCTTTAATCAAAATAACACTTGATAGTTGTGTTATTTTATATGTATATTTGTATACTTTAATAATGTTCTATCATACATGAATAATCGATATATCGGACAAAAGTCCATATAAACCTGCTGAAAAATGACAAACTTGTGAACGACGTCTTTGCTACTAGATTAGTTTCTGAATTTCATCTGTGTGAAAATGGCAAATACATTTGAAAAAGTGTTAAATGTAATTGGAAAGAAACCAGATCTTCGACAAGATTTTGAAATCCAGGATTTGTTACCATGGTTACGGAAGAAGTCCAAGTTGTTCTCCACATTAAAAACAGGTAAAAGTCGGCTTTTTTTTTCAAATGCAGGCATTCATATTTCATTTGCAATCGTATGGTTTCTGAAACGTTTCCTTGTTACCCGATAAACTGAATATGGGTGTACTATCCATTCGAAGCCATGCAGTGTATCCCTTGAAATAGAAATTGTGGGGCTGTTGTTTACGAAGCTATAGTCTACACATTTAGACATTGTAGTGATAATTTTATCAATGACAAATATGTTGTTGTAGTATTTTGAAACAGGTGACAGGACTCAATTTAGAGGAATAACAGTAATGACAACCCCCAAAAAGCCACACCCCCACCCCAGCCACGACAAACACTTAGCCCTCAAACATACACCCACACTATTCCCGTTAAACTGTCCAAGTTAACTTTTTAGTATTAAAGGCGGAAATGAAATATGAATAGAACTCAATAGGAAAATTGTTTGATATTAATCTACAAATATCTTTCTGTTTTGGGGGAGCGCTTGTCAAAAAAATGCACCTGCCTCCGAAACGCGACCATGTTCAATGCAAAATCCTGGACCGCTGCTATTCCATGACTAATATTTGTTTATTAAATTGTTGGCGCGTGTTACTGAAGATTGCATTCGCAGTTCTAAAAAAAGACAAAATAGAAACCTTAGTCAATATTATCAAAGACTACCATAGCAAATTTTCAACGTGTATTATAATGGTTACTCATTCAGCAAACGTCTGGTTGACATGACACAGCGGAAACAATCCGAGTCATTGACACATATTAAGAGTAAGGCCATCATTAACAATTAGTTTGAGAAGTTGCGAAACATTTCCTGAACGCGTACGTATCGATGGTTGTTCATTCAAATAGCGTCTAGGTCATAGGATGTAGCGGAAACAATCCGAGTCATTGACACAGATTTATAGTTAGGTCATCTTAAGCAATTAGTTTGAAAAGTTGCTAAACATTACCTGTACGCGTACAGACAATTGTGAAAGAGCCACATCACCATGGACACCATCAAGTTTATACTGACGCCAAATTAAAGCAACACATTCATTAAACACGAGCGCCGTGGAGGGAACGCCTACGCGTACAGTCAAACCCCGTTGGCTCGAATTCCTCGTTGGCTCGAATTCCTCGTTGGCTCGAATTCATCGTTGGCTCGAACTTGATGTAAGGACCGTTTTCTTTATACTGAAAGTTAGCATTCCCGTTTGCTTGACTTGTCCGAGGCTCGAGGTAAATTCGCCGGTCCTTGGAAGTTCGAGCCAACGGGGTTCGACTGTACCTGTTTTGTTTTTCAGTCGAACAAATGGCATAATTTAGCCTTATAGTCAAGATTCTGGCAATATTTGTATCAAATTGCATTCATATATCATCAACGTTTATAGCGTTATGGCCGAGTTTCTGGCAATAAAAGTACCAAATTTCATTCAAATATCATCAATGGTCTTTAAGTTAGATCAAAATTAAAAATGTTTGCACTCCGACGACGAAGCCGACGCCGATGAGCTTGACGGGTCACTGTAAACAAATAATTGTTGAAGGTGTGGCCTTGAAGTTACCGTTTGAACAGCTGAAGCCGATACACTGCTTATCAACAGGAACAAGCGGAAATAATTTGAGTAACTGACACAGAAATACAGAAATAGAAGTTATCGTTTTTCGATTGTTAGTGACCGTTACTGACCAATGCGAACAAAAACAAAAATGTCATCGCTCGGACATTCCACTTAACACGGACATGTGTGACATTGTTCGTATTGACATGGGGCTTATGTGATAATCTGGCCTTATCGCCCTGGCTGATAAATGATACTTTAAAATCTCAATTTCATGTAGCGGACTTCTTTGATAGCCAATTTAGGTTGCAGATAGTGGAATTTTAAGACGTTCAGAAATTTCTGTAATTTTATTTTGTTTGAAATGTATTTACAATTATAATACCTTTAAAGTTATATTTTTAATAATAATAATCATCAGGTCAATAATAAAACATTCGGAACACCTCGGCCACTCTCCATCGAAAACAACCTCTTTGTATATGGACGGTTTGCTATGTCAGAAATCTTAACA
The DNA here is from genome assembly GCF_026914265.1 of Mya arenaria. NCBI lineage: Eukaryota > Metazoa > Mollusca > Bivalvia > Myida > Myidae > Mya > Mya arenaria. The sequence goes on from NC_069126.1 coordinate 42,645,466, forward strand.
TTTAACTACGCTGCAAGTAGATCGCGTAGTAATTTCAATTAAGCAGTTCAACAAAATGACTTTACTCTTGGGAATCCAAATTAGTGATGCAAGAAAACACTTAACTTGCAATCAATTTTAACTAAGTATTACAAATGCACAACACAATTAATTAGGACTTTTATCCAATAGTCTTTGAATTACTTCTACTGATGTACCGGCATACATCCGAGGTTGTTTTCAATGGGAAATGACCGAGGTAATCCGACTGATATTAAATTTAATGACATGGGGAAGGCGTGTTTAAAACATAAATATAATTACCTAATAGCTTTTACATACTACTCAAAACTTGTACTTTAGAAATAATTGACCATGAAAAAAGTTGAAAAGTTCAAATCAACCCCTTGACTTTTTGAAATGTTTTGAAAATAGGACAGAAAAAAACGATTAATTATTTGCAAAATAACCTAATCTGTTATCGAATCCGGAAAAAAATCAAGTTGAATGTTGACATGGGTTAAGCTGTTAATACAATATTAACGCAAGTTCCTTGTGTTATCTTTGACAATTGTGGAATGGCGAAATAATGATTAAGGTCGATGACTGTTGAATCATGGAAATCATTCTAGCATTCCTCTATTGTCTGATACCATTATTAGGGTCAATTTATCTGCTGAAAAGTTGCGCAATGTAAAAAACCGCATCTAATCTGCGTAGTATAATGTATGAATTCCGTATTTTTATAAGGAAATTTGCTATATAATAAGTATGAAATCGGCGCTACCCGGCTACCGATTGAATTGCTTAGTATAACAAGATTTAGTAATAAATTCCAGAGTGTTGTCGCGAATGTCTCCATTTTAAGCACTACAAGCATGCGCGAATTGCTAAATACTACGATACTATAACAAAGCAATTGCTTTAACTGAAAATTCGGCATTTCGATTTCATCAAATGCTTTTAAAATTATGGAATCAGAATCTGTCGGGCGATCAAAATGGCAGCGATATGAGTATAAGACAAAACTATAAAGACATGTTGCACAACGTTTGTTGACGCCATTAAATGTAAAATTAAATAAAGATAAGGTGTAAGATAAAGCCGATGGAGGTGTGGGGTAGGAGGATGGAGGTACATGTAATGCACCAGTCAATTGTAACCACGGTCCCCAAGGTGCGGGGAATAGCGGGGACTTTGACTTCCGGTCCAGCCAAGCCCGGGCAAAATCCCCGCCCTGGGGACGAACCGTCGGTAAAACCCCCGCCAAATGCCCCCGCACTACAGGGACTCTAGGTAAGGCCCATTCTCCTCTATATTTGGGGCGAAGACAAAACCACCGCATTCACTCGGCACTGCGGGGCCACCTGGCAGGTAAAAACGCGGCCCATTTCCCCGGCTATCCCCGGTATACCCCCGGACCTTGGGGGGGGGGGGGCGTGGTTGCAAGTGACTGGTGCATAAAGTAACCCCGCGAAGACTTAAGTGCCCTTTTAAAAGTTGACTTCAAAGACAATATTTGAGCATATATCAACATTTGTTGAATGGTTCCTGCCGTCAGTATCTTAGTTTAAAATAATTCAAATGAATTGCCAGACTTTATTCGATCAAAAATTTTATTTTACAAAACATGGGCGAGTCCCTTGAAATTGCCTTTAGTGTTATAGTTTTAAATCACTTACGATATAAAATTAATGTACTCAAATTCTTAACGAAAATAAATATTGACAGTGATATAAAGGTCGTGGCTTTTACGAGCAAATATCGATGTTTATAAGCTGTTGATATTTCATGTATAATTACGACAAGAGTCTCAATCACCAAGCCTTAGCGAAAACATGTCGAAAGAGTTTTGTTTTTCTGAAACAATAAGTAATAAAACACTGCATTTTAGCGCATGTATTGAGTATTCGGTGGAGGTTTGGTGCGCCAACTCCCCGAAAATTGACAAAGTTAACATTTTTTTATCATTGTTGAAGACTTTGTATAATGCATCACACAATAATGTACCATTACAGGCTAACTATAGCCAAACATTTCTCGGGAGTGGACTCCAAAAATAATGACACACACTTTAATCAAGTATTTTGGGTTATGTGTGAAGCGTCGTATTCCCGAAATTACACCCCCTCTAGCTCGACACTATAGATCCGTCCCTTATTTCCAAGCAGACTCTTATTATAATTGTTTGAAATATATTGGTTTCACAATACAACATTTTAAAGGAATTGTTACCAGTGAGTCATCGAATACCCCCCCCCCTTCAGGTTGTGAGCGGCATATCATTTAAAACTTCCTTTATTTAGTGGGAGCGGGGACGGGTTGGGTTGTGGGAAATTCCCCTATTACAGCCGCCTTACGTCATTTCCTGATACCAACCCGACGATACTATTGGCTGCATCCACTTTATTGGTCAGTTATTAAAAAAGAAATCCGATTAGCTACATCGTTCTTACATCCAATTAAGACCAATATTAAAAACCACACCAGAACACTAAACACTACTTGAGCTCAGACTGTTGTGGAAATCTCCGCTATGGGTACAAATCCCGATTCAAGTACTTTCGCTCTAGATTTTTCTTCTCAGAAGCAAATGTACGCAGCTACTTACTGCTATTAGACATAAAAGTAGTGTCGGTGAGTACGTTAACAAATCATGCAACTCGCATACTGTTCAAATATATTATTCGAGCTAAGGCGGGACACTTAAATAAAACCATCAAATTATAAAAACTTAACTGAGATTTTATGATAGGTCTTACTGAATTCAGAACATCGTTTTTTTATGTGCTGCAGTTCTCCTTATTATAAAATGAATTAATTATTTATGATAAACCACACAGAAAGATTTAATGATACTAGGTAAGAACTTTGAGCTATATTTTCCTAATATGAGTTTATTTTTCATGATATTTAAAGTGTTCTTGTATATTTAACTACTCTCTGATTTACTATAAACGTCGTCAAATTTTGCTCTTTTACGGAACTGATATACATAAATGATATGACAATAATCCCCATGCAAGCTATTGAACCTATTTGATTTTGTTTACAAAAGTCCATAAATTAATAAATCCAAGCACTTTAAGTACATTAACCCCTTTAACTGGACGTATAAGTCTGATCTCAAGTGGAAAATCAAGTGCTTTATCGTAAATCCGCAATCAAAAAACCGCAAAATTAATTCGTAAAGAAAGATTAATACTTTGTAATTAGTGTTAAGGACTGTTCAGTTGATTTATAACGGCTGTGGGGATATCATATAAAATATATCTTAATATTTGATGACGCTTATAAACAAAAAGTCTTTCACCACGATTTCCCCTATTGAGTATAAGTAATGTCACGTTTATATGATGAAATTGTCGAGCGCTTCCCCCAACATTCTTCGAAAGTGGTCAAGCATGTCCGTTAACTAACTTGCACTTTTACTCCCAAAAAAGATTTACCACAATTAATCACATTTTTTTAATATTCCAAAAAGGATAATTAAATGTCGAAACAAATTGTTCTTATGAAGGATACCGAGTTTAATTAGAAAGAAATCAGCATAAAATACAGTATTTCTTCCTTATGAGACTTTAGTAGACCACAGTAAATCTTTTAGCATTCACCAATCATTTTATATGTTTGGGCATTCTGCTAATAAAAACACAGTTACAATCTAGTTATCAGATTATTTTTTTTCCATAAATGCATTATTTAGTAAGAAGCTGAAGTTTTATCTGTCAAAATTGATGTTTTTCATACATGTGTATGTATTCATTTTGAATAAGAGCGTCACTTTAAAAGAAAAGTAAACTTATTGCATCTGAAACTATTTCTACTGAGCATACCATACAAAAAGTGTATACTTTTTAGCTTTTTGGCTAAAAGGTTATGGAAGGGTACTGGACCCTATTCTTTTTGTAGCACCCTAAAGCCCTCATGGGGACCAGTAATATTCACCCTTCTGTCATCATAGAATTATATGCTTACGGTCATAAACTATTTCTTCTGTTTTGATTGAAACTTAAATAAAAATGATTATGATAAATTTCATATAAGCTTGACATTTTTTGCCAGTTAAAAACCTAATATTACTTCAATTAAGCATACTTCTTAACATGTCTTTAAAGTTGAAATTCTTCAAAGCCCGACACAATGTACCCATTTTTCGCTTTGCTGCAGCACCATGTGTGTGTTTTTAAACCTGGTTAAAACACTATGTGTTCATTGAAAGCCCCCAATATTTCACGTTGTCAAAGCTAATTAATATGTATTCCGCCTCCTACCCCACCCTCATACTTGTTTAAATAGTTTAAGCAAATGCTATGCAAAATGTTCTAGTTTTCATTTTCCATTGACGCACTTCATATATATTTCTAATTGGGTTCAACTTACTTAAACCTTGCTTCAGTTTGTTTAAAGCTGCACTCTCACAGATTTACCATTTTTACAACTTTTTTATTTTTTGTCTTGGAAAGAGCAAATTTTTGCGTAAATATCTGCAAACCAATAATAAAAGAGTGCTGACAAAAAATCAGATCGCAGATTTTTATAATTCCGTTCGAAAAATAATATTTTATGGCTTACTAACGGTTTAAGAAAACTGCATAATCATCAATTTTTGAACTTAAATATAAAAATCTGCGATCTTATTTTTTGTCAGCGGTCTTATATAACTGGTTTTCATGGAATTCGCAAAGATTGGCCTGTTCCAGGACATTAAATAAAAACAGTTGTCCAAACGTTCTATATGTGAGAATGCAGCTTTAAATTAAGCATACTTCTTAACAAATTCAAATTCTTCACAGCCCGACGCAATGTGCCCATTTTTCGCTTTGCTGCAGCACCATGTTTTTTTTTTAAAAAACCTGGTTAAAACCCTATTTTTTCATTGAAAACCCCCACCCTTTCCCGTTGTCAAAGCTAATTAATATGTATTCCGCCTCCTACCCCACCCTCATACTTGTTTAAATAGCTTAAACAAATGTTATGCAAACTGATCTACTTTTCATTTTTCACTGACGCACTTCATAGATAGTTCTAATTGGGTTCAACTTACTAAAACCTTGCTTAAATTTGTTGAAGAGAACTTTATCTACTTTTATTTATACCACTTAACGAATGATGCCAAACATTTGATAAATATTTATTTTATGTAAATTACTGAATTTCAAGGTAAAGTCAAACTATCGATCCGTTTGAAACTTCCATGGAAAACAATCATTAATGCAGATGCTTATTGGAGAATCGATACGGACTGCACCGATTCGGAAGTGCATACTCATTGTAACATGCCGTATTTCTTTTAATTGACTCATGACAGTGAATCAAAGCATGGTTATGCTATCTCAGACCATTGGTTACTTTCCGTATTAATCGGGTTTGAAGCTGAATGGTTTGTAATTTAAAACATACATTCTGAACATGCTGGAGATCTAAAAACGACAGTAGCATGATACGGGATAAGAAAACGACAGTAGCATGATACGGGATCAGAAAACGACAGTAGCGTGATATGGGATCATTAAACGACATTAGCATAATACGGGATCGGAATACGACACTAGTATGATACGGGATCAGAAAACGTCAGTAGCATGATACGGGATAAGAAAACGACAGTAGCATGATACGGGATAAGAAAACGACAGTAGCATGATACGGGATCAGAAAACGACAGAAGCATGATACGGGATAAGAAAACGACAGTAGCATGATACGGGATAAGAAAACGACAGTAGCATGATACGGGATAAGAAAACGACAGTAACATGATATGGGATCATTAAACGACTGTAGCATAATACGGGATCGGAATACGACACTAGTATGATACGGGATCAGAAAACGACAGTAACATGATATGGGATCATTAAACGACATTAGCATAATACGGGATCGGAATACGACACTAGTATGATACGGGATCAGAAAACGACACTAGCATGATACGGGATCAGAAAACGACGGTAGCATGATACGGGATCAGAAAACGACACTAGCATTATACGGGATCAGAAAACGACAGTAGCATGATACGGGATCAGAAAACGACACTAGTATTATACGGGATCAGAAAACGATACTAGCATGATACGGAATCAGAAAACGACACTAGCATGATACGGGATCAGAAATCGATATTATCATGATACGGAATAAGAAAACGACACTAGCATGATACGGGATCGGAATACGACACTAGTATGATACGGGATCAGAAAACGACAGTAGCATGATACGGGATCAGAAAACGACAGTAGCATAATACGGGATCAGAAAACAAATCTTACTTGATCTTCTGTTTTGTTTACATTTTCACCGCATTGTTTGTACACCTTAACCGCATAAGGTCACTCCGTCGAATACACAGTGGTTACGTTCAACTAATATACATGTATAGTTTTTTTTATCTAACTTTATTTAATGTGTAATACACATGGAACCTTCCTATCATATATAGTGTAGAGGTCATGAAGCACTAAAAATCAGTGTTTTTGCGTACAAATTGGTCAATTGTCTAAAGGAAATATAGGGAATTTATTAAGTAATCTGTGAACAATACTTGCACCATAAGGGATCAACAAAATGAATTCGTTTCAGTATTTAGTTTATAAAAACATTAATAAAGCAAAAATAAAGAATAACCTTCTAAGCGCTTTTTACCAGCAAGAGTGCATGTGCAAATCGCTAAATTACTAACGTTCCAAACCAATTTTTGACTTAAAAGAACTTTAAGTCTAATTCCGACTTCGTGTGTAATGAAATCATTATCCATCCGTTGATCCACTTGGGGAAGACATGAACGTTAACATTAAACAAATGAATTAACTTGTGTAAAATGCGGATCACCACGAAAAAACTGTAGAGAAAGCGGTACCTGAAATGGCAGAATTCAATAAACAATATCATAAGTTTGTGTAAAATGCGGACCACCACGAATAAACAGTAAAGTAAGTGAATACCGACAGGGCAGAATGCACTAAACAATAGTATTAGCTCGTGTAAAATGCGGATCACCTAGAATAAACGTTAGAGAGGGTGGTTACCGACTTGACAGAATGCAATTAACAAATTTATTAGCGTGTGTAAGATGCGGATCACCACAACTAAACGGTAGGGAAAGCGTAATGATTTCTCTGTTATGTAATACCGACTGAAAATAAAATTTGGTTTGATTTGATTTGGTATCCGACAGGGCAGAATGCACTAAACAATATTGTTAGCGTGTGTAAAATGCGGATCACCACGAATGAACCACAAATAAAAGGTACAGAAAGCGGTAACCGACTTGGAAGAATGCACTTTTAAGAATATGGTTTTAATTTATGAATGTTTTCGTCTAAACAACGATTTAATTAACAAACTCGAATATCAGTGCATTTAGTTGAAATGCAAATGAAACTGCATGCATATTCAAAGTATATACCACAGTTTATTTCTTATACCGTTATAAAAAAAACAACCGTCTCCATTATCAACAACAACAATGACAACCATATAAAAAACAACAGCGGCAGCAACAACAGCAGCATGAAATCAAAACCACAACTAAAATTGACAAAAATAATAACAGCAGGATTAACACCAAAGCAATCATCATCATCATCATCATCATCATCATCATCATCATCATCATCATCATCATCATCATCATTATCATCATAATTATAATCATCATCATCATCATCATCATCATCATCATCATCATCATCATCATCATCATCATCATCATCATCATCATCATCATCATAACCACCACAACCATCACCACCACCACCACCACCACCACCATCATCATCACCACCATCATCATCATCATCATCATCATCATCATCATCATCATCATCATCATCATATGATCATCACCACCACCACCACAACCACCACCACAACCACCATCATCATCATCATCATCATCATCATCATCATCATCATCATCATCATCGTCATCATCATCATCATCATCATCATCATCATCATCATCATCATCATCATCATCATCATCATCACACACACAACAATTATCAAAACTACTACAAACAACGACAACAACTATTTAAAAAAGTCAAAAAGCTTATTTATAATTTGAACACGGTATTCTATGATATACATGTATATAATTTAAAGCAATGTCCTGAAATATCTATAAATATTTATTATGTACTATAACTCTACTACACTTCAGGAAAATAAATCAAACCATAAAATTAGCTTAGCAAATTTATTTAAGTTAAGTGATAAAACACGCCATTTGCCTTGTTAATAAAGAAACATTGATGCAGTTATAGGTAAACATATATTTGATTTTAGCTCAATAGCGGTAATAAATTTTGAATTCAAGATTTATTTCGGTAGCCAAGTTTCACAAACATGGACAGTTCATTTCGAGGTGTTATGTTTGTACACTGCTTAGTGTACTTATACTTTTGTGAGACGTTTGACATATTTATAGATGTACTTTATGATTCAACTTCCACACCTGTTAAACATTTTCCGAATAACAAATGAAAAAAAAAACGACACTGTATTCTATTTTGGTTAAGAAGTGTTTAATTAAATCAACTTGAAGTGACAGACAGAAAGAAACCCAGATATTTAGTCTGGTATGCAGGCAGCGTGCAAGCCAAACAGACGGACGGGTATTAAACAGGCAGGCAGGCAAATTCTGAAAACATACATCCATTTTTTTCTTTATAGCAACGGCCAATTGTAAAAGTGACTGAAAGCTCTTTAATTTCAAATGGTAGAACTAAAAGTCAGGGTTAAATTTGAAAGCATCTTCCAGCCTGAGGCAAGTTTCTGTTGTCTGTGTCGTGGTTTTTGGTATCACCATTCTGTCCGCAATGGATTAATCAAGATAATAAAATAAATAATTTATTTTGTTAATATCAATTACGTTAATATACCCAACGTTTCCAGGCAATTAAATCGCTTAACGGCCTTCAGTGAGTACCACGCTTATGCACCAGTCAATTGTAACCACGCCCCCCCCCCCGCCCCGGGTCCGGGGAATAGCGGGGACTTTGACTTTCGGTCCAGCCGTGGTTACAATTGACTGGTGCATTATTTGTTAAGATTTACATCTTAAAATAGATGACGCCATGATTTGGTTCCCCGCCTGCTGGAAACTGGTTAAAATCCAATTACTTAAAACGTAGTATAAGATTATAAATACATACCGATTTGACCTAAACGGCAGCTGAAACTTAAAGCTACTGCAATGATAGCTATTAATCACAATTTCTTACATATTCTGTCAAAAACATGATATATTAGTTCGCCACAGCCCGATACGATGGGCCGATTATTCAGACCTCTGTTAAAGTTAACAACATGATTAAGAACAACGTTGTTAACTTTCAAACTTGAACTATTTCGTGATGTTCTCATATACTTAAAAAAGAACAAGTACAGCTCCAATATGTGTCTATGATCGTGTTAGAAATACAGTTGAACCCCGTTGGCTCGAACATGCTTGGCTCGATATTCTTGTTTGCTCGAGCTCGATGTATTAGACCGATTTTTTATACTGACGGTAAGCATTCTCGCTTGGCTCGAGTTCCCCAAGACTCAAGGTATATGCTCCAGCCAACGAGGTATGACATCACTGCAGATCAAAAGAGCATCTATTTAACTTACAGAGCAATGAATACTTTAAAGCTGCACTCTCACAGATATACCATTTTTACATTTTTTTTATTTTTTTGTCTTGGAAAGAGCAAATTTTTGCGTAAATATCTGCAAACCAATGATATAAGATTGCTGACAAAAAATCAGATCGTAGATTTTCATATTTCCGTTCGAAAATAATGTTTTATGGCTTAAACCGTTACTGACGGTTTAGGAAAAATGCATAAAACATCAATTTTTTAACTTAAATGTAAAATTCTGCGATCTATTTTTTGTCAGCAGTCTTATATAACTGGTTTCCATGGATTTTTGCAAAAAAATGGCTCGTTCCAAGACAAAAAATAAAACAGTTGTCAAAACCTTCAATCTGTGAGAGTGCAGCTATAAAGTTAACATTCATGTTGTTAACCGAGTTGTTAACTTTTACTTATATTTTAACATTCGGCCCAATGTACTCTTTTTACCTTTATCCCATTTTCTGCACTGACCTTCCCTTTTTAAAATCCGCTAAAACCTCTATAATTACAGACTAACCGTGGTTTGTTTAATTTATGCAACCAGATATAAGATTGACGGGCTATATTTGTTTAATACACATCAAATATGTGAACAGTATAGCAATGCTTTTGGCGTGTTGAAGGTGCAAATATTAACGTCATGTACATAACTATATACACCTAATGACATTGACTGATTAAATATGTTATAGTTCATATCTGTTAAATTTTCGTCTGAACTATTGCATGACTTCAACATAATAAGTAGACAACATATCGATTTTCTATCAATCGGAACTCCTCGGCCATTTTCTGGCGAAAACAACCGCGGATGTATATGGACAGTTTACACTGTCATAACTATTTACATTTAGTCGATTTTCAAAGCTTTATTTTTATTTTTGAAAAATTCAACACGAATTTTTTTCTCGGACTTGAATTTAAATAAAAGCAACAATGTTTGTTACACGAACAATATTTAAACGAAAACAAAAAGAAAAGGGTCCAAATGATAATTGCATATGATTTATTTTTTTGAAAAATGGTTCTTTTTTTTAAAATGAGCATTGTTAAAAATGTATAGAAATAATAACAAGGTTGAACAGTTACTTTAAGTAGCTTTATGAATACAGTTCCTTGAATACATCGCCAGTGTGTGTATACCACGTGATAAATTGCGTCATAAATGCTACGTCGGAAGGCAATATTTTGATTTGAAAAAAGACTTTAAACAAACATATCTTCACTATTTATTTACCATTTTAAATGAAACATAGCGCAGTCTACGCAGCTTACGGAGCCCTGCCTTCGGTCTTTTACCAGAGATTGATTGAGAGTTAAGTTTCTTCGTACACTTCGACAAAACTTTTCTCAAAACGACCGTCTGACGGAGCACTGTCAAAACATTATTTTGGATACAGGTTTGTCTAAGTGTTTGGTGAAACTTATCACCCTATCGAGCTCCGGTAATAAAACAAATGTGGGGCTCTTTAAGCGGCATAGACTGCCCTTTGTTTCATTTAAAATGGTGTAGTATAAGAAAAGTAATCTTTGTTTTAAGTCTTCATTTTAAGCAAAATATTGCCTCACGACGTTGCAACTATGACGTAATTTATCACGTGGTATACACACACTAATCGCATCTGACCGAATCGTGCAATATCGAATTTACTTCAGGATTTTGAAGTTATACAGCCCTACAGATCCACCGACTATCTTAAGATTCCCTATTTATTACAAAAATACAAGATTTTGAATAATTCTTTTATTTAGTAACAGGCTCTTGTCTATGCAGATAATAAATAAACATTTAATTGTTTAGTTTTTGTTTACAACGCTGGTTTATGTATTCTTAAATTTCTAATTCATCATTTATATCGTAAACTTAAAAAAACGACTGTATTTTTTTTTCTTTTTTTTTGATAATATATTTTTTTTATGATATGAATGCTTGGTCGCTAGGCGAAAGAACAGAGTCACAGAACGCTAAACAAAATTAATACTAAGTTTTGGCACGTTTTTTTTTTCAAGACGTGACATTTGATTAAACATAATGTAGCTACAAAGTTTGTCTTTTAATAATTATAAGACCTGTATTTGCGATAATGTTTTATTCAATGTGTTGCAGTTCATCTATTAAATTGCATATTAACAAGGTGTTATAGATCTCAATTGGTAATATTAATTAAACACATGTATGCAATATTGGGTTAAAATAGAATAAAATGCATGCTCGAAAGAAGAGTAGAGTAAAGCGTCTTTCATCTGCATGCTACAAGTATTTGTTAAATATTTCAAGCATATAATTTCTAATTCATAATAATTTCAAAAATTAGTCCGTGTCATCCGCAACATCGGTCATGATTGAATATTGATGAAAGCCATTTGTTTGGTGCATGAAAAGAGCATTATGTAGCTATTTTAGGGTTTATTTCACAGCGCTGTGATATTTTGTATCCTAACACCAGGAATTTGCAATATCAAAATTTATATAGTTTAGCACCAGAGGAAAAATAACGAGTGTTTAACAATTTATCGATTTAGCGCAAATAGTTTTAAATAAATGCTTAAGAAAGCATTTTAAGATACAATTCAAGTCGATGCAGGTAGTTCAAGAACTAGTCGAGTTAGCAAGTATAGACTTTTTAAATGAACGGTTGTCGAAGTGGATGGAAATTAGAGCAGTTTTTCGTAAAGTTATTTTTTTTACTTGGAGTTTAACAATTTATCGAATTTACAAATAAAGACGCTTAAAAAGGGCAAATTATTTATATTATAAAATTCAATGAATAGAATGACAGTTTTGTGTTTATCGTATCTTATTATATATTTGACTGCCCAAAGACGAGATTCCCTCAATTTATCGAAGTCACAAATCAAAATATTCAATAGGCCATTAAAGCTGCACTCTCACAGATTGAACGTTTTGACAACTTTTTTATTTGTTGCCTTTGAACGAGCCAATTTTTGCGAAACTCTATGGAAGCCAGTTATTTAAGACTGCTGACAATAAATCAGAACTCAGATTTTGATATCTAAGTCCAAAAATTGATGTTATATGCATTTTTCTTAAACCGTTAGTAACGGTTTAAGCCATAACTCATTATTTTTCGAACGGAATTAAAAAATCTACTATCTGACTTTTTGTCAGCAATCTTATATAATTGGTTTTCAGATATTTACGCAAAAATTTGCTCTTTCCAAGACAAAAAATAAAGTTGATAAAATGGTCAATCTGTGAGAGTGCAGCTTTAAGGTGCGCAATGTTACTCGAGGAAAATGATGACAGTTTCTGATCATTCTTTTAAACTCTGCTGAGAGTTCAAGAATTTCACAAATTAACACATGTAAAAGGCTTTAATTTGCAGTTAGGGTTTTCATGTACAATACAGCTTGATAATGATGAACATTTTCTCGTAAAGATATTGCAAAAACTTTTTAAGTATATTTATTATGTATCATACCGCCCCAAACATTGCTACGTATGGAAGCGTATATCGTATATACTGATTATGCGATAATGTAGTCAGGTCGACTTGCGGTTAAGTCGATAAGTGTTATTCATACGCGCTTCCATAGATACGTGTTACATAAAGCTTATATGTTAAATGGTTTTGAATGCCTTCGGTTACTTTAATCTTTTAAAGCTGCATTATGGAGCACATACTGGTTGATATTGTTGTCAGGTAAAAGAACGACCAATCGCCTTTTTCTCAGACAAAAAAAAACACAAACAGTTAAGAATCTTTTACATTGTTCCTAATTTACAGTAATTGATTTAAAAGAATGAAATCAAAATTAATTCTGCTATGTTTTCGCTAGGTAGCCCCGTTCTGGTAAACATAATGTGACGTTATGAATGTGTTCTCTCTTTGGTCGGCGCGTTGTTTTCTTTTTTATCGCGCAAAGGGGGATACATTGCCTATTTGGTGATATGAAACAGCGACATTTGTACTAATCTGGATAAATAAAGATGTTCCGCCCCCTTTGAGCTGGACAAGAGTCAAAACTCACTATATGGAAGTCGCTGGGACCCCGGGAAATACTTCGAGATAACGAACAATCAATGTAAACGAAACACAAAACATGTCTAACTAAACCAAACACATTCGAAAACAGTTCGATATAACCAGAATATCGAGATAACAGACTTCGACATAGCGAGTTTAAACTATATTATAAAGAGTAGCCCCAGGATTGAGTGGGGTGGGGCGGGGGTATCTAATGTTACCATTGAGAAAGAGCCACCGCTGGTCTTCAATTTTTAATTAAAAGTTTGAAAACAATATTTCAAACGAATTAATAAATATCTTAGATTTGAGAAATAACACTTATACATATCGAATCTACCTGTCGTATTTGAAGTAGATCTACACCACGTTCCCAGATTAGGCATAATAATATGTTTTGATAAAAACACTTTACGTGACATACAATCTAGCTAAGGACCACTTGTGCTGATAAATGAATGAAGGTTTTAATAAAATAGACTAGTTTGTTTTTAAATAGCTATAACACAGCTAGCTATCTATGTCATTAATTCTAATTGCAACTCTAACAGCGCTGCATTCCATGGATTATTAATACTTTTGAGTTGCAATATATTCTGAACGGAATTGCCATTTGTGATAAATTACGACATTCGATCTGTGTGAACAATGTCATTTAATCCTCGTGATTGCATGCTAAGGCTTATTTTGAAATGTCTGGTATTAAAGATAAATACGTTTTAAAATCGTTAAAGACAAAGTGCTATCATTTCTCCTTCAGATTATTCCCATTTTGTAAAGTATACAAAACAGTTTAAATACAATGTCGATATAAAGCGGTATTCATAAAACTTCTTAAGTCCATTTCTATTCTCAAGTACATTTTTTTTAACTTCAGTCAGTTTTTTAACTTAAGTCAGTTTTCTACCTTCAGTCAGTTTTTTAAGTTCAGTCAGTTTTTTAACTTAAGTCAGTTTTTTTAACTTCAGTCAGTTTTTTAACATTCAGTTTTTTAACTTAAGTCCGTTTTTTTAACTTCAGTCAGTTTTTTAACAGTCAGTTTTTAACTTAAGTCAGTTTTTTTTAACTTCAGTCAGTTTTTTAACTTCAGTCAGTTTTTTAACTTAAGTCAGTTTTTAAACTTCAGTCAGTTTTTTAACAGTCAGTTTTTTTAACTTAAGTCAGTTTTATAACTTAAGTCAGTTTTTTAACTTCAGTCAGTTTTTTTTAACAGTCAGTTTTTTAACTTCAGTCAGTTTTTTTTAACTTAAGTCAGTTTTTAAACAGTCAGTTTTTTTAACTTAAGTCAGTTTTTTAACTTAAGTCAGTTTTTTAACAGTCAGTTTTTTAACTTTAGTCAGTTTTTTCAACTTCAGTCAGTTTTTTAACAGTCAGTTTTTTAACAGTCAGTTTTTTTAACTTAAGTCAGTTTTTTAACAGTCAGTTTTTTAACTTAAGTCAGTTTTTTAACTTCAGTCAGTTTTTTAAAAAAGTCATAGTGTTTCAGCATAAAAGTATCTAATGTTGATAATACCTTTGAAACTAAACTATTTCTAACATTGTATATAACAAAGTTATTTTTATCATATGATAAGAGAGATGATTTACTTCGGAAAACGCCTTAAGATGTATTATGAATACCGGCAAAAGTACGAACTTTTTGATAAAAATCATTCACAAAAAAAATATGTCTTATATAACTTAGTTATTTAAATCATAAGAGAAGTTATTAACTTAGGAAAACGCCTTAATATGTATTATGAATACCTGCAAAAGTACGAACATTTTGATAAAAATCATTCAAAAAAAAAATGTCTTATATAACTTAGTTATTTAAATCATTAGAGAAGTTATTAACTTAGGAAAACGCCTTAAGATGTATTATGAATACCTGCAAAAGTACGAACTTTTTGATAAAAATCATTCACAAAAAAATATGTCTTATATAACTTTGTTATTTAAATCATTAGAGAAGTTATTAACTTAGGAAAACGCCTTAAGATGTATTATGAATACCTGCAAAAGTACGAACATTTTGATAAAAATCATTCACAAAAAAATATGTCTTATATAACTTTGTTTTTTAAATCATAAGAGAAGTTATTAACTTAGGAAAACGCCTTAAGATTAGAAATTACTTAAGATGTTTTATATATTCCGGCGCAAGTGCGAACAATCGGCACAGTGTGTTCAAACAACTCGTATTTCAATAAGGCCGAACATATTGTTTGTTTCTGAATGTACGCCTTTTTCGTTGTACATTTTGACCATCGTATTTATATTCGTATAATTAAATAAGGATTTATTCTTATGTCTGGCGTTCATGCAGTATCAACGCATGGGCGCGATTTGGGAAATCCATGAATCCTCATATTTACATTTTCCCCTTTTTCATAACTGTTTTTGGTGCTTATGGTTTGGTTCGTTTCATATGCGCGAGTCCCAGATCTTTCTTGCAAAACTCCATCAACGGAGGTCACGAAAAGTCGACAAGTTCATACAACTTGATATTGTTGCCGAAAAAATAAGAAATATGTTTAAGACTTGAACGAATTATTTGAGTTATTTTGCTTAAAATGGTTTCCGTATCGGTTTAAAGGAAAAAAAGCGAAAACAGATGAAAATCTTGTGATACTTATGGAATATCTGATCAATGTTTCGTGAACCGGAATAGTTTTTGTTCTTTTTGTTCAAGCTCCTAGCAAATGTATTTGTTTTCCGTGTCATATTCGAATGATCACAAACGAAAATTTAATTAGATAGGATTTCCTTTTGTTTTACCACTAAAACCAATACTTGTAGATTGGATTTTCATTTCACTGTCTCGTTTTTCTAATGGCCCTTTTGTTATTGTAAATTGCTATTCGTTGCCAGTCAGTTTTTCTCGTTCCATTCTGATGCAGATATCATTCATCATCTATTCTGCATCACTCATAATGCGGAAACATAACGATAAACATCATTATCTGATTTGTAAGCGTAAATTTCTGTCACAACTCGCATCAGTCGTCATCATATTATGGTACAGTTTGATTTCTTTTTTAGTTTAAACATTATATATTTTACAACGATTGTGAAGAAAGTTAACATAACTTATACTTATAGTTTATACTTCTCGTTGGATGTTCCGCGATAGTGTGGTCTTGTGTTGTGGGGGAAACCGGAGTACCTGGAGACAACCCACTTGTCCGGCTTGATGACCACTTACTAAACTCACATGCGCTTAAGCACCCGTATAGTTAATCTAAAAAACGGGATTCTGCTTTTAATTTTACGATTCTACAGGAATGGTTATCAGGGAATGAGCACTTTTAAACAGCGGTTCAAGATATCTTATTGAACAAGGCCATGGCCAACAGGTGGTAGTTGATGATGGGTCAGGAATGTCGATCGATTTCTTTTTTAGAAACAATTTCAAATACAATTAATGCCTTATCCCTGACCGATACTGCCACCATTGGTTCAACATATCGAACATATGGCGATAAATGAAACATTTGTGTATTTTCAGAATATCTAAAAGACATTGTCAGGAGTTGTAGCGTTGGGAAATACAAACGTGATGACGTCATCATAAAACAAGGAGAAATCGGAGATTGGTAAGGATTATTTTTGAAAACCGGACAGGCATTTCCTGGGAAAATGGCCGTGTCATAACATCAACCCACTTCGGTTATGAAAATAACATTATGGCATTTCAATAAACTGATATCAATACATTGTAATATTCGTCAAAACACGGTATTTAGATAAAAACTATTTGACGTCAAAATTGATATAAAATTGATGATATCATAACGTCAGTAAACCAGATCGCACGTGTTTTGTTTTGCGAAATGTACAAAAAACACTTTATACGTTCAATAAAAATCCATAAATAGTCATTGAAATGACGTCATTTTTCTAGATGACGTTAGAAAAAAATGGGAACCAAGCAGCCCTTAATTTGAATTCATTTGTTTGTACATTCATCCAGTATTTGACCAAATTAAAATACAAGAACTATGATTTGTATCTTTAGCACACAAATGAATATATTTACCAATCGATTGCACAGGTTTTTGGGTGTTTTAACAGTCATCTTGTAACTATATTTGCAGTTTCTACATCATCCTAGCAGGCAAAATCTCCATCTTTATCCTTAACAAGGACCGGGATGGCGGTAACGACGGCGAGGAGAAAGATGCTTTTGGGGCCATCGGGACGCTCAATAAAGACGGCGTCCTTGATCGATCGAAGCTCGGGAACTTTGTGACGAGTCTTGGTAAGGAAATGTAATCAATTTATCAATCGAAATAATTGATAATGCATTGATACTATGTTTTCTTAGAAACGGACTTATGGAATTAGAAGGACTCGTTTTAATAGAATCCGGCCTATAACCAAATCTATATCTCTTGGCCTGTCAAAATTCTTTCGATCGGCAATAACCCGCTTTTAATGACCCATTTATGCCAGTTCCCCCTCCCAGGTTCAAACATTGATAGATGCATTAAGGCAGTCAAAGAATCATTAGGATGACATGTTACCCCGAATGTCTTTCGTTACCTTCGAAATGTTCTGATTTCTCCCGGATATCGCCTTTGAAAGTTTCAAGAGACGCCTTACAAATGCATGCGTATGCCAAGGATTGTAATCATTACGTGTATCATTTGCCAAAGTGCTAGTAATGCGATATGATCTAAACGATTATTAGCGGAAAATTGTCTGAATGCCATGATAACAACAAATGCGATGATTAAAACACTGAAAAAATATTAACATGATTGAAGAGACTTTTAGCATGACTGTTATTTAACAACAACAACATTTACAACAACAACAACAACGGCAACTTAAACGACGACGACAACAACAAAAACAAAAATAACAATTACCATCTATTTTTCAGGAACCGGTTTTCCGTTTGGCGAAGTTGCGCTCGTTTCCGACGATGCCATCCGAACAGCTACGATCGTTGCCGAAGAGGATACGGACTTACTCGTCGTCGATCGGGCGCTGTACAATAGAGCAGTTCGCGACGTACTGGCTGCGGAATTTGAAGAAAAACAAGCATTTATTAAGACAAATGACCTGTTTTCTTCATGGACACCGAAATACAAGAAGCAGTTGACGATGGCCATGTATAAAGAGATTTATTGTTACGATTCTGTCCTGGTGAAACAGGGGGACCAGGTGAACAACATATATTTCATAATCAGGTAAGATATTTCTTATTGAAAACTTGTACTTAATAATGATACACACATCCCCCTTAAAAGTATATAAAGTATATGTATTCCTTACATCGGCTACTTACCCGGTATTGTCCGCTAACAACGACATTAATAATCTAGTTAAGGACACGCGTGGCACAGTATGTGTTGTAGGGTAGTTTTTATATAAAGATAGGCTTAATGTATTGCCGAATCAGTTAAATACCATCAGATTTCTGGCACAGCTGGTTTAGGTTGGTCTGTTTTTCAAATAAATTAATCGAGATGTTACCATAGCTTGGTTGGTAACGTTGTTGTCGCCGTTGTGCAAAAACTACACCTTTGTCGTAACTTAAAACCGTTCAATCTGCAAAGGAATTTGGCACACAAATCGCCGTAGGCAATATGTTTACTGATAACTTTAGCTACAATAATAATTGCGTTATTGCCAATTTTCAATTAAAAACATCGGACAAGAAGCAAGCGTTCAAATTTCGGCGCTCTTGTTTATATACCTTTTAGATACACATACGAATAAAATGGAAGACTCGGGCGGCTTTTCCTTTGTGATTGTCCTGAATGAAGACTAAGCATAAAATATTTCCTTTCAAAAGGAGGACATAGGAAAGCAATATTATAAGCTCTGCTTTCGTTTTTATTTGTTACAATATACATAAACGCAAAGTGTATAATGCTGCAATCTGGTGTTTGCTATATATGCTAGATAAACTATCAAGCTTGAGCAAGCGGGGTTTTACTATAAATAAACGATTAAGTTCAACAATTACCAGGGATCAACTTTTGAAAACGTGTCTATAGTTCGAATCTGTGATTTTATCGATCATTTCTGTTCAGCGGACGTACTTTACTGACAAACCACTATGCTTTAAAATAGTTTGTATCTGTGTTTTAAGTACAAACGATGTTTTTTTTCAGTGGCCAGGTCGAGATACGAGCTGACACGAGCCAACATCCAACTCAGTACCCAAAACTGTACAAGCTACTTGAAGATGAAAGAGAAAAGTAAGATTTTAAACACATTTAGTCCAATATGAATTAATTCATTCAATTTTTTAAAGCGGGGTTGATATTTTATTTTGTATTTTGATAAAGATGACTGTTTCACCGTTGAATATGTGTTCATGCTCTGTCTCATTGCATAAGACACCATATTCATGTACATCTAGACGAACTGCGAATACGATCGTAACTATTCTCCTTTCGTACATGTGACTGTTATACATAGACGTTGGTGGACATTTTCGGACCAATACTAAGATACAAACCCTGTATTGTTTGAGTGAATACAAATTAAGGGGAGGCGGAAAAAATGGGGCGGGCGGGGATAAAATCCTACCAAATAATTTAAAGTCGCCTTACCGAGATTGCGAAACGCTAATTGTACTTGATCATATGTACTTGTACATACTCGTACCAGTCAAATTGCAGTTAAAGATGCACTCAGATAAGATTGATCACAATTAATTTAATGGTTTAAATATACCAAAAAGGATAAATATTAAATAAATATCAAAACAGTTGTTCTTATAAAGGATACCGAGTTAAATTTGAAAGAAATGTGCAGAAAATACGGTATTTCTGTCTTATGAGACGATAGTAAATCACAGTAAATCTTTTAGCACTCAACAATCATTTAATTTTTTTTGCGTTTTCAGCTTTTAAATAGACGGTTAAAATCTTGCTGTCAGTAATATTATTATTAATATTTTCCAGAAATGCTTTCTTTTGTAAGAAGTTAAAGGTTTATCCCTCAAAATGCATGTGTAGGTATTGATTTTGAATAAGAGTGTCACTTTAAGTCTATTTAAAGCACAAAAGCAACTTATTTAATTTTGATGCATTATTTATTTTATGTTTAAATTTATAGCTACGTAGCCACAAATGTCCCTGTCGAAGTATCGCCAATATATGTTTATCTTTCTACAAACAATGCGTGGTATTCAATATACAACTTAATTCAATCTTTTAGTCATACATCATTGACCCAATTCACTGTATTGGTCCGTTATTTATATCCAGCAATCCGATTAGCTACATCGTTCTTAGATTCATTTAAGACAAATATCGAATACCACCCTAATTTGCTTTTTTCGATCATTTAATTCAAATTGGTTAAACATAATAATACATTGAAAAAAATTGTGCATACTTCTTTACTTTCTACCTTTAAAGCTGCACTCTCACAGATTTAACGTTTTGACAACTTTTTTATTTCTTGTCTTGGAATGAGCCAATTTTTGCGAAAATCCATGGAAACCAGTTATATAAGACTGCTGACAAAAAATCAGATCGCAGATTTTGATATAAAAGTTTTAAAAAAATTTTTTCAGCAGTCTTATATCATTGGTTTGCAGACATTACTACAAAAATTTGCTCTTTCCAAGACAAAAAATAAAAAAAAGTTGTTAAAATGGTCAGTCTGTGAGAGTGCAGCTTTAAAGGGCGTTTGCAATATCGCTTTTTCCACCAGTACCACTAGGCCTATCAGCTTTTTCCTCGTGATTTTGTAGCTTCATTACCGGACACCTTTCACGAGTCTAATCATACTGTATGACGTCGATGACATTTGTAAATGTTTATAAAATATTTTTTTAGACCATGTTATAAAATTATGTATGCAAAAACGTGATGCTGATGAATTATGGTTTTAAAACTACAAAAATACGTTATGTTTCCCATTTGCGAACTTGTCGTACTCTTTAGATGATTTTTCCGCCTCCGAATTTTCGTCCAAAACTCGTCGCTAACAAAATACGGCGTTACACTGCATACTTGTACTAAAAGAATAATTATGAAGTCATACAAATTTACAAATTGCTATCATGTTCTTTGTGTCTGATGTTTTCAGACTTATTAAGCAGAAAAGACACAAAAAGCAGCACGAAACAGAAAATGTCCAAAATATCCCTCCGTCACTGAAGAAAAAAGAATCTACCATCAGGAAACACAAAATGTGCTTCCTCGGCATGAACGAGTCTTTAGGTAAGAACTTGTGGGTTAATTAATTATATTTGAAAATAAATTTCGAGAAAGGAACTAGATTGGACGTGTGCAACTCTGAAATATATTATTAAAAGCTGATTCTGTAAACTCAAATGAACACCTCTATCGCTCCGTTAAGTTCGAATTACAGTAAGTATGCTGTCGTTTAAAAAGCTTAACCAGAAAGAAGTGTTTCCTCACAAACTTTTGCGCATTATGTATTTTTACGCCCAATTACAATTAATTTAAAGAAAAAAACATAAAATACTTTAACATGTATTTTTTAGCATTAGCTTTTCATATACTAAATCAGCTTGTGCGATACCATTTTGAATAGTATCCTGTGAGGATATGTATTATGCAAATATTAAGTCAATCGCATGGTCATACATCATTGACTTCATTCACTTAATAGGTCCGTTGTTAATAGAAAGCAATCCGATTAGCTACATCCTTCTAAGATCACATTTAGACACACCACTTCAAATGAGAAAGGGTCGCTAGGCAGTAGTACGACTTGTTGGAGTCAATTGTATCATAATATATTACAAGCAGGGTTGTATAATTTGATACTGATACATTATTGAACGAAAAACTATACTAAAATAATATTGTTTTAGGGGAAGTGGAAGTTTTGATGGACATGGACACATACATGACCACTGCCGTCTGCACGGAAAAGACCGAAGTTATCGTGCTTGAAATGAAACATTACGAACGCTTGTTCGTTAAAAAGCACCAACGGACCATTGACGCAATGAGACGTCGCCTTGAGGTGAAGCTTAACACGAAGACGTCAGTATTGAAAGAGTATGACGCCATACCGCTGTTGAAATTGCTTCAACTGAAGTTAAGCCTTTTGCACAATCCACCTCAGACACCGGAAGACAAGAAAAAACGAAATGAAACGTCAGTCCAGGTTGCCGAGAAACTCTTCTTTAACCACCAGGGTAAGGGTTTGTAAAGGTCAGGGTAGGGAATAACGTGACTTTAAGGGGTTCTCACATTGGTCAACACAGGTCACAACCAGTGTAAACAAACAAGTAAATGACGTTAATTTCTAAATAACTTTTTTAACTGAAAATATAAGAAATTAATTTCTATACCTTTAAAAGACTTTGCAAATTTCTGCTCTTACACGTGTGAATTATTTTAGTTATGTTTGTATTTCAAAGATGCAATCCTTAGCAGAAATATCAATTTGACGGAATTTTATAGAACGATGCATCTCTGAAATATAGGCTTTGAAATATTTCCATATCATTTCTGTCAAAGAATTATTTAAAAAATAACGTTACTTACTTGTTTGACCCGTGGTAACCTATGTGAAAACCGCTTTAAGTCTCATGATTCCTCGCCCCGACGGTACTTGTCAGATAATTTCTTTATTATTTTACGATTCTTGATAATTTCATTTCAATGGTGTGAGAGTTTAATTATACTTGCACACGGGGCTTCCATTTAACGTCCCTTCCTGAAGAATATGAGTATTTAGTGGTGCGGCGGGCAATCAAACATGCAAGCCCTGGATTAACGGGCAAGTAAGTTATCATTTGACCATGGATCCGAAACTTCATTCAAATAGTTCACGCTGCTTTCTTTTTTAGGCCCTCTACTTGATATGGACGGACCCGGAAGCGTATTTTACATGATTCGAGCTAGGGAGAAATCCCGACTAAGGCTGCAGCAACACCGGAAGGACCGCCAGGAAGCCCGAAAAAACAACCATTTTAACGCTCACCTCCATTCCATTCGTCTTCCACAATCCCTTTTAATGGCCGCCCAAATTGCAATTGAAAACGAGGCCGGAAATGACCCTCATTTTGACTTGCCTGAAATATCTTTACCTCCTCCTTCGACACGCATTGAGGTTGCGAAACGTCCTCAAAACAGTGAAATTGACGTAGTTGCGAGTCAAAACAGAGCCGAGTTGGAAATAATTCCCGACCCAAAAGGCGACGGTGACAAAATTAACGAAAATGGTGACATTGTGAAAGAAAAAGCTCAGGAAAATGTTGACCTGCTTCCAGAATCATTGCTCAGGTCATTCAGGCGCATTCAGAGTGCAACAAAGAGTACTTCCAGTCGTTCAGTTGACCATGATCAGAAAAATGGTACGGTAGAAATAAAGCACGAACACAGAATTCGATCGTTACCGTCCTCACCTAGGCTAAGAATAGAACGGTGTAAAACTGAAACGAAGTTGCAAAGGTTGGAAACCAAGGTGGAAGAATGGTTGAAGAAAGATAACCCTAAGGCATCCGCACACGTATCAAAATTAAGGAGAATACAGCTGGAGGTAAAGCACCTATACGCTTATCATATCCTCTGTTGTTTTTTTATCAAATAATATTTTTTCTTTCGAATTCTTGTCTCCGCATATGTGTTTTATGCATGGGACTTCTAATTCTGATCAATTGTTTTCATGTCAACGAGGTTTGTATATGTATGAAACTTGTTCCTTTCAGCAGAAAGTCTTATCAGGTATTTAATGTGTGAATAGTTGGTCTAACGACTCGGATGAGGTAACGATTTGCAGTGATTAAAATTGTGTGTTTTTGTGAACATGAAGGAAATAACAAGAACTAATTACAGTGTATGATCATTTGTTTGTATTGTTACTAACATTTTGTGTGCTATTTTCGGCGAACAACTTCGGAATATCCGCGTTTTCAGTCATGGCTGAAGCCTTTGAAAGGGAAGCAACCTTTATTGACATTAGAAAAATGTGAGTCATAGGTAGCTCCCCTTTAAAAAGCTTCATCCATAACATTAGATTTTGTGTATGAAACAAACGTTGTATTTTTATATGTAGATGGAACTTTGAGGTTAATAGTGATTTTAACAATTTCTCATCACAAACTCATCACTTTAGAATAGAAGTATTGGTTTAACACGGTATAAGTGTTAGAAAAAGTGATAACTTTCCAATATTTTCGAATACAAGCGTAGCTGAGTTATTGTCATTACTCAGGGAGTCATGGGTAGCTTCCCTTTGAAAAGTTATATCCATAGCAGTATATTATGTATAAGAAACAAATGGGGCGTTTATATATACTTATACAATTTTCAGGTTAACAGTTATTTAATTTAATCAATTTCTCATAAAATATCATGATTTTATAATATGAAGTATTGGTCTAACACAATGTGAGTGCAAGAACAGAAATAACTTACCAATATTTTTGAATAAAAGCGAAGCTGAATTCCAGCCATGATTCAGGCATAAATTTCGCTATTGATTTGTCGTAAACTCCCTTGGAGCATTTAAAGCGAAATTTGGACTACCTCTTTGTATATCAACCTATTGACACCATCTCTAATTTGATAACACATACTAACGATGCAACAGTTATAATAGAACGCCTTTGGTTAAGTGACAATAAAAGTCTAAAAGTCAAATAAATCATGAGTGTCTTGGATGTATTAAATAGTTTTTATAAACAAAGAGATAACCATGTCAAATGTACTTTGACTTTTTGATTGAAGAGAACTAGAACCCGCTGTATTTTTAAATATATTCATGAATTCCATACAACTAAATACTAATCCGAATATATTCTTATCCAATTTTGATTACAAACATAAAATATTGACTTTCATTTTTTACAGGAAATGGAAACACCCCCAAAGCCTGGAAATAAAATCGTAGTAAGACGACGGTCAAGAGGAGTGCGCAATGATAAGACTACGCATACCGGAATCGGAAGTTCAGAATTTACCGGAAGTGCACTATTTCCCGAAAAATCGTTTTTTTCGCCGCAAAGGTCAAACACAAATGTGACTTCTTTTGCTAATTCAAACAAAGAAGATCGATCGCTTGACAGATTTAAAATACTCCTCACCAACTAGAAATTATTTAAATGATCATTGATTTCGAAAAAGGTTGAGTATTCTGCTTCCTGTGTGTATTAAGAAAACAATTTCTACAAAATGCCAAAATATGTGTGATATTTTTGTTCTACTTACATAATTATCATTAATCATTAACCTAATAATCATTTTAAATACAAATTGCTTCGTAGATTGTATTCAAAGTAGTTTTATTTACAAGTCATGTTGTTGTTTTTAAAATTTCGTATCGAACTACTTTTAAATATATATATATATACCTTTTATTATTCACATTTTAAAATGTACTGACATTGAAAATAAAATAAAGCAGCTAGTTTTTATGTTATGTATTTATTTTCACCGAAATCTTAAATTGATAACTTGTAATAAATAAAAACAATTATGTACAATGAACGAACACTATTGGAGCAAGTTATTTTTTCCAATTATGTTCTTTCATAAATTTTAACGCTTGAATTGAGTAATGTACAGTGTGTGTATACCACGTGATAAATGACGTCATACATGCTACGTCGGAAGGCAAAAAATGCTTAAAATGAAGACTTAAATCAAAGATAACTTTTCATTCACAACACTTTTTTGAATGAAACAAAGGGCAGTCTATGCCGCTTAAAGAGCCCCGCATTTGTTTTATTACCAATTTGATGAGGTCATTAGTTTCTTCAAACACTTAGACATACCTGTTTCCAAAATAATGTTTTGACAGTGCTCCGTCAGACGGCACATTATGAAATGTTTTGTCGAAGTGTTTTAAGAAACTAAACTCTTAATCAAATTCTGGTAAAAGACTGAAGGTGGGGCTCCGTAAATAGCGTAGACTGCGCTATGTTTCATTTAAAATGGTGAAGAAATAGTGAAGTTATCTTTGTTTAAAGTTGTTGTTTTTTCAAATCAAAATATTGCCTTCCGACGTACCATTTAAAAGGCATTTTATCACGTGGTATAAACACACACTGATGTATGGACGGTCAAAAATGATAACGAACAACTGATATATCATACTGGTATATTGACAGATTTTTTTGCAATTCCCTGAATTGTCTGATAATACACATGGAAGGTGTTCATTAAAGACAAATAGTTAAACTTCAACTTATATTCCTTTGGCAATTAGCAGTTGTTGTATTTGCGTTTCAATTTTATGTTAAGAAGTGATTTTATTTTCGGCCTATTTTTTGTCCGTAGCTATGAAATGTGTTAACCTATCGGGTCATTCTATATACAGCATGGGTAAGAAAGAAATACTGTAAGTATTTTTTTAAATGAAAGTAAGTATTTAAATCACAATTCTGGAAATAAATAATAAACTTGTGGTGTATATTTAAGTAATCAAATATGAATTGCGTTATTGGTGTTATTGTCAGGGATATGAACGCAGTTAGGCTGGTTAAAATATGCGCGGAGTTCTCCAACTACTTTAACCAGCCCAACTGCGTTCATACCCAGATAATGACACCATTTATTCCTTAAATATCCCTGGATATTGTTGTTCAATAAACTCCCCTTTGTGCGTCAAACATACAGTGTGTACATAATGTTCACTGTTAGATGGAGAGTGTCCATGATCATAATTGTGACACATTTGTTAGGCCATGATGAAGTCTATTTGTACTAGGGGTGATCGGGAAGTTCGTAGACTGTTCGTAAACTATGATTTACATCTTCCAGTAAGCGTGCAGTTGAAATACAAAAACATTTTGTATATTTTTCATTGATTAAAGAAATATTGTAGGATAAATCAACACTGATAACTTAAAGTTTGTATCAGTGAAAGGTGAAATACAGCTTCTGCATGAGACTGTCATAATTTGTAATATGAACAAAGATATTTGTTTTTAACCGAGTTGGGTTCAGAAAAATGAATTTTAAGATTTAAAACAAAAGACAAATCATGTCCTGCGATTTTTTTCCTTGTTAATAAATAGGACATATATTTATAATCAAACCAAACCCACGCACACTTATGTAACAACCAACTAGTTATCACTTCTAACTTTTTGAAGCCCTGATTAAGTCTGTTTGTATATTAACATATCAAATCGTCATAGGCAATAACTGTCCATTGCTTTATAAAAATAGATATTAGGTATCAACTGCTGTAATGTGAGATTGTCCTAACTTTTTATAAGAACAGAAATATTAGCCTTTACCTAATTATGTTCAGATAAAATGAATTCTCTGATTAAAAACAAAGACGAGACGCCTCAAATGATTGGCCAATCATGTCTTTTGATGTGTGTTCTTGTCTTTAAATAGGTCTTCTAACATTCCTTCAAATAAATCTTGGTTTATTTTTGTTACAACGCGTACATTGCTGGGTCTTTTCAGGGCTTTTGCCAGTCCACGACCATTTGTCCCGTGGTGTATTGTCCTTTAAGTTCCACAGTTGCGTATACGTCACAGCAGGTTTTGATGACGTCGGGCCAAAGAAAGCAGGATATGATGAACACATCCGCGGATATGAACGTTGTCCACTTTTGTTTCTGAGCGTATTCACATGACTTCTTTTCGATTGACGAAAGAAATTTGCAAACATCCCCGCCTTTGTCACGAAGGTTGAAATAACACTCCTACAACAGATCAAACATTGTGACACAATTCAAAACTATTTCAGTTCCCAATTCACATAGCAATTAAACTTTGGAATAATTATACAGACTATTTAAGGTGCAAAACAAAACAAGGAAAATGAAACACATTTCGAACGTTTAACTCCTAATGAAATGCTCAGTTCTATTTTTTAAGAATGAAAATACCATTTAAAGTATTTATTACTGTATGCATTTGTACCACATACATCTAAAAAAAGATTATCTTAGCCAGCAATTGTAACCGCCAACTTCTTGAATGGAAAGAATCGTACCGTTCTCGGCTTAGATTCTTCTGTTTTGTGTTACTTCATAAATATCCGCCGAAAAGGTTTGAGATACGGTTGGCTGCCTTTAACTATATCTTAATATATTTACCCATGGAATGGAATGCTCCATACAAGTCTCCCACGTGACAATGGTAATGGGCGCCTTTAGTTGATTCAAGACAACGTAAGCGGCCTCAGGATCAAAATAGAAATTAAACTCCGCGGCGACTGTAATATTCCCTTTCCCTAAAACAGTACAGATATCACGTACACATTTATATGGACATACCATTATAATAAGTATTACTGACATCCTTTTATCGTTTTTTTAACGATAATGATGTTTTTTTCAATATTTCGCGATTCTAAATTGCGCGATCCTTACTGTGCTATCGCGAATACTATAGTTATAACCAAAGACTTGATACTCGTAAACTTTGTACTCTGAAGAAACTTTGATATTTTCTCTAAAAGGGAAATAAGCCCAAGAGTATTAATTCATTTAACTGTATGTGTTTCGTTTCGTTCGTTATTTATAAAATTGTGGGTTCAGATACTTTGAAAGTAACTTATCTTTTATAGTATTTCAAGTCATTATTTAAAAAGGGCAGAGAGCTGCAGAAAAGGTAAGGGAAAACATTGTATCGGAACGAACGTAAATCTAATTTTTTGCTGACGACCTGATTAAAGATTACCATTGAAATGGTTCCAAGCGAACTGTTAAAATACTCGTATGATTTAAATTCATTTGGCACTATTTTAAGTCTGTATGTAGTTATTATCGACTTATCTAATTAATAAGCATGCGGTCCAAACCAATGCAATATTTGATTTTCATAAGCACAGAGGTATGTGGGGGCCGGTCTCAATGAGGGCAGAGAGGTGGGACCAAAAAGGCAGGGTGAAGAACCCTTCGAAAACTGTCAAACCTAAATCCTATTACAATAGTATTATGTAATACTATGTGTGTAAGGGGAGCAAGGCACACCAGAGATAACTCCCCTGAAAATAGAACGAAATAGAAATCGTACACGTAATAAGTTATAATCACAATCGCCATGATAATCATGATGTGTATCTCATTTTCCTTACAGCAAGTTATCTTGCGCTTCTAAAATTTTAACATATCTTCTTTGAGACTTCGACTAAAATTTGGAACTCAAATTCTTTTAGTCAAAATTATTTATCTACAACAGTTTGGACAACAATATATGAACATAAACGACAACCATTCAGAGTTCGACAAACAAGCAAAGGGCATTAGGCTGTGATATCAGATTCATTCGTAAACCTAGTCAGTGTCCAAATGTTATTAAAGTTAAATGATAAAACTGACCAGTGTTCACCGGACCCTCATACCACTGTTAAGATACATTAATAATAAGGGTGGTATTCAAAATTCAACTTAAGCTGATATTGTGTTAATACAATGTTTACTTCAATTTTCGTATACAATGTTATTTTTACCATACAATCCGATTAGCCACATCAATCCTCTTTCCAATTTTGACTAATGTTGGATACCGACCAGGATAAGCAAGTGTATATGGAGTTAATCAAGTATACCCAACACTATATTGCGTATTCACTGATTTATATTGTCCTTTGTGATTAAAAAAATGAGCCATACCTTTATACTTCTTAGAAAGTCGTATCAGCGCGTTAACTGCGTGTTCTGATTGGATAAGACTTTTATCCGGGGCTTCAGGATCCGGTACGTCGCCCAAACCGTCCGAACCGTGGTAATAATCACTCGATTCTTTTTCGTCTCCAAGCAACGCCTCGTTACATCCGATATATACTGGAATCTACAAATGCAAGTCTATAAGAGGCGAATCCTTGTCCTAGTAACAACACACATTACTATTGATCCGGGGGGAGCAGGTTCGATCTGAAGGTCCTCCGGGAAGGACGTTAAACAGGTGTCCCGTGTGAGGGTGCTGTACGATAGTGCACGTTAAAGAATCAGAGTATTTCTTACCAAAGTAACATTTTGTCTGCATGTTTGGACCCACCCATTAAGTAGGCAATGACGACTTACTTAGTTTAAAGGAACCCAGGGCAGTAATTGATCTTAAAAATATTGTTTTTTTATAAAAAAAACACGCTTACGTCAAGTCGATTCACAACCTGTAACACTCTCAACACATTTTTCCCGACTTGCATCGCGTCAACATTTCCGGCCACGCACGTAATACCTATGACGTCAACATCCGGGCTCTTCAATGCCATCAGGATCGCTTGGGCATCGTCAACACCGGCATCGGTGTCGATAAGAAGCTTGCGTTGACCGGAAGTTGCCATTTTTGTAGCGCAAAGCACGTTTCTGTTGTTTTGTTTTATAAATACAATAAGCAAAATGATGGTTCGTAAATATGAAAATTATATAAATACGTTTTACGAATACTGTGGATATGGTATAATGTAGGATGACTGAATACATCTATTCAGCCATTTCTGAAGAGTATAATATTCTGTATCATAAAATATAATATACTACATCATTCAATCAGTTACAAAACAAAATCAACATAGGTTATAAACGAATTTAACAAAAGTATCCATTCATATTTACACACTTAATGATATTGAACAAAGATAAAAGTGTAAACTTACATGTGTGTTTGACGAATAGTTTTCCTTTTCATCCAAATTCAAGATTCAATGTGTCTTTATGCCAGTGTATGACGTAATTTGCACACGCGTGCTGGTTTTTAAAATGAAAAACAAATCGTGCGTGATAGTGCATGAAAAACTAGAGGGATATGTTAATGTTTTTATCTAGGCTTTAAAGCGCGAATGTTTTATATGTTTGTAATGACATCGAAAGAAAAGTTTAAATCTCTGTTATTGTAAAATATTGAATGAACGTGATACATGTTTCATAAATCATTTTTTTAACAAGTTAGATATTTAAATTACGGCGGGCAAACATTCTGTTATGCGTTGAAAATGCTCTAACGCGTCACCCGTTATATTGCCAATGAGTGGAATATGGATGTAAACAGTGAGTATGGTTTCTTATTTTACATTTTTAGAGGATTATACTAGGAAATTAAAAAATGGAGATTGTAGTTCCACATAGAATTTGCTATGAGTAGTTCTTGTAAAAGTCCTGAATAAAATTTAAAATCTGATCGTCTAGAACTTGCAAAAGTTGCTAGAGGTTAGCGTCGACAACTTAAAAATCTGGATTTTCTTGAGAATTGTTTTCGTACCTTAGGTTTAAGCAATTACTTTACATGTGTGTGGCTTTTTTTATTGACAAAAGGTTGTCTCTTTAAAATTTTTAGAAAATTTGTTTTACTTGGTGCACTATGCTTGACTTTCTGATCGTTGTGGTGCCAATGAATAGGTTGTGGTGCTCATGAATTGTAATTTAGTAGAAAACGAATTGTAAAAAAACTGTAGTAATTACATAGCATGACAATTTGCAATTAATTAAAAACATTTTCGATCTTTTTAAAGTATGACGAACTACCATACTGCTTCACGAACTTTAAGGTTCATTTGGTGTCTAATAAATTTATACTTGATTGCAAATGATCGTCGTAATTCTGATTCTCTATTTCCAGGTATTATAAAGCAAATATCTAACGATTGTGTTTATATTTTTTCAGATGGGTGTAAAGGAGACTCTTTAATAATAAGATAAACAGTTAGTTGTATTCTAATGTAGACGTTCGAGTGAGAGAATGAGAGTGGTTAAGTGGTAAAACGTATATGTGTCCGCGTCTCAACCAAGAGGTCGTGGGTTCGATACCCACCAGGGATTCGTTCTGATGGCCTTTTCAAAATGAAACAAATACTAGGTCCTACCCTGACAAAGCAGTCCTAATGCCGGCTATATCCCCCGCCGTTGTTTTTAGAACATTTTGTTTTTTTTAATACTTGCATAATAAAATTGATGAGATCCAGGATAATTTTTTTATGTATTCTCAACAAAAGTTTCTAAAGTAGGTCACTCAATGAGGTTAACATTTCTACCAAGTTATATGGTAATCAATCAATGCACAAGTAATTGATAGCGCGGACACGTGCCTTTAAATATATCGTTGGACATTGACTTTTGAAGTATAGACCCGGGTCAAAGTATCTGCGCATCGTCTCAATGAGGAAAACATTTGTACCAGGTTATATGGTCACCCATTAATTCAAATCGAAGTTATCGGGCGGACACGAGCTTTGAGGTATGGTCCCGGGTCAAGGTCACTCCACAACGTCTCAACGATGACAACATTTGTACCAAGTTATATGGTAATCCATTATTGCATTAGTAAAGTATAACACGGACACGAGCATGTGTACTCTGACATTTAAATGTCTCGTGTGACTTTGAGCTTTGAGGTTTTGACCCGGGTCAAGGTCAATCCACATTGTCTTAACTGAGGATATCATTTGTACTAAGTTATATGGTAATCCATCAATGCATAAGTAAGTTATAGCGCAGACACGAGTATGTGTACTCTGACATTTCAATGTTTCGTGTGACCTTGACCTTTCAGGTATTGACCCAGATCAAGGTCACTGCACATCGTCCCAATGAGGACAACATTTGTACGAAGTAATATGGTTTTCCATTAATGCATAAGTTAGAGCCCGGACACGAAATGTTACGGAGGGGAGGACAGACAGACAGACGATCAGACAGACGAAGTGCATTCCTATAATCCCCTCACCACTCAGTGGCGGGGGTTAAAATGGAATCAAGAGAGATTATAAAAATGAAATATATCAGCTTTCGTCACACTTAAGCTAAAAGAAATGAGTATACATTTAACTAACGCAGGTGCAGAACAATGCGTATGCGCAAAACTTAACCCTCGATACTACTGTTTGCAAATGAATTTAGCATTTGAAAGATACGTTGCATTGAATGATCGTGGCTTTAGCTCCGCCTGAATACACCGAGTGAATTCGAATTTCTCTACAGCTTGTCAATTGACTTCACAGGTCATAAACGCCGACTGCCACAGTAAGCGAATGAGCTTATTATTTTACTACTTCTAAGGGGCGGGACTCATTGTCACAGACAAATAATATTTCCACTCGTGGCTAGGCCACTCGTGAAAATATTTTTTTCTTTGACCACTCGTGAAATAAAATACACTGATCATGAATTCAACAAATATCCCCCATAAATATTTTCGTTATTCATTAAAACAGTTAAGTTATAACATTGTCCATACCATTTGATATTGTTTAGGCGTATAACCTCTCTTTTTTCCTGTTTGGTTGTTAATTATATCGCTATATTCTGTGGCAAAATGTTTATCGAAAATAAAACAATGTCAAATCTCTATCCATTAATTTTGCGGGCCACAATTTGTATGCAAACATTTAAACACATTAATATTACTAGAAGAATTGATAGAGGACATGTGTTTTTTTTTTCAATTTAAGATAATTTCAACCCAACAACATTCCGTTTATATGCTGAGACTAGAAAGTAACCTGTTAAAGATTGAAATGCAAAACAGTGAATTAAAATCGATTGAGCTTTCAAACAGTAAAATAAAAAAAGGTTTATTTTCAATAGCTTATTATTATGAACAACCGATGTCATCAGACAGAAAAAAAATCATGTAGTCTATCTTGTGGTTAGATCATATTTACGTTTTTCATAAAATTTCAATATGTTTTTATATTTTAAAGCGACATATTGAAAACATTAATTTTACGCACCATAACTCACTGTAATTAATGTAATAACAGTTCAGTATACATTAAAGATGCACCCTTACTCCCAGATTAGATTTACCATAATTAATGATATTGCTTCAATCTTTCAAAATGTATGAATAAATGTCGAAAACATTGGTTCTTATGAAGGATACCAAGTTAAATTTGAAAGAAATAAAAATAAAACAAGGTATTTCTACCTTATGAGACTATAGTAGACCACAGTTAATCTTTTAAAATTCACCAATCATTTATTATTTTTTTTGCGCTTTCTGCTATTAAATACACAGTTACAATTTTGTTATCATTCATTTCATTTCATTTATTTCAATATATCCTCCGCATGGGAGATGAGAACACAATATAATATATATAAGCATGTTTAAATATGTCAGTAGAAAAAGTTATTTCATGCATGAAGTAGCATGAGAGTAATACATACATGTATACAATGGGTTCAAGTCAAACACAATATTTATGACAAACTAACAGCAATTGTATGATCATACAATATAGACATAATCATCTTACGTAATATATGCACAAATGCCACTGTTTCAGTATTATTTAAACACTATCGAAAGTATTGTATACATTGAACGCATCTTGTACTTAACGAAAACTGAGCTTGCATAACAGCAATTGATTATAGTCTTCATTTTGTATGTACTTGCTCCCTAAAACAAAATCTCTTAAAATTGTGGAATCTTTTTTAGCTAAGTCGGATCCGACATGTTGACAAATACTATGTTTTTATCACAATAAAAACTATCGCGTACAGCTGCTGTACACGGACAAGCAAACACGATATGCTCGGTTTTGTTAAAGAACACGCGTTTGCAAATTAAGCAGACGGAGTGCAGTAAAGAGGGCTTGTCTAGCCACAAGTTAGCAATAAAATGCGCAAGTTTTAAGTCCGAGCGATTATTTGCGGACTGTCACACAACACCTGGCTCAATTTGTTTATGGAGAATTTTGAATAGTAAAAGATCCCTGTCGCTAATAAGTCATTCGCGCCATTAAGTAAGTTCTGTCTGTTTCACGGTTTTATGAATAGAGCTTTTCCAGCTCGACTTTGAACGCGCTACATTATGCAATATGAAATCGTTAAGGCTATCCTGTAAGCGGTATTTGTTTACCAAAGCGCATATATCAGGTATAAAGCCTAGCATTGGATTACTTGTTCGGCGATTAAGAAATGTTATATATTTCCTTACAAAAAGTTTTCGTGTTAAACTATCAGAAGGCAACGTCATTATCTTTTGCAGAAAAGATAATTTGTGGATCTCGACTAAGCTTATAAGACGATATAGTCCCACCATTGACTCACACATGTCGGAACGAGTGTATTTATTGAAGCCTTGAATCATTTTAACAATATAATGTTGAGTCATATTGATAATATCGAGATCCGATGACTTGAGGTTATTCCACAATTCGCTTCCATACAAAATAGTTGGAATAATGACTTTTTTATATATGCTAGTGGCAGTTAATGGACTAAGAATTTCGCCATGTAGTCCATAACCTTTCATAGCATGGAATGAGTTTTTGCCCTTTTGGCACCGTTCTTCAATACGTGTTGTAGACCGCATCCCATACTTAGAGTTAACTAGTATCCCTAAATGAGTGGACGATTTGACGTAACTAAGCGATTGTCCGGCAAATGTTACTATTAGTGGAACTGACAAGCGTTTTGTGGAGAACGACAAGCAACAAGACTTTGTAGTATTGATTTCATATTTGTGAAGAACTGCATAGTCTTGTACGACATCAAGCATATGCTGAAGACCGGAGAACGTTAAAGCAACGAGTGAAATGTCATCTGCGAGAGTAGGATTCCCTGCAGCAATTGTACCAACCTTGGCGCCATATCCGGATGTTTCTAATCGATTCAGCAGGTCGTTAATGTGCACTAAATAATAAAAACCTGATAATACGCCGCCTTGGCGGACAGATCTACGTACATTTATAGAGTCAGACGTTGAACCAGACCACCTCACGTATGTTGTAAGGTTTTGGTTACCATTAAGTAGAGTTTTCCATAGCTTCCCTTGAATGCCAAGATCGTGCAATTTCAAAAATAGGGAGTCGTGCCAGACAATATTAAAGGCGCCTTTCATATCTAACTGATGTACATAGCTTCCCTTGAATGCCAAGATCGTGCAATTTCAAAAATAGGGAGTCGTGCCAGACAAAATTAAAGGCGCCTTTCATATCTAACTGATGTACATATACATTACATCCACTATCGAGAGTATGCGTAATTACTTCATGTAGATTAAAGGCTTCAGTTACACAACTCAGTCCTTTTTGGAATCATTGTTGTTGTTTATTCTGAAATTTGGAAAATGATATTATATCAAATCTATTTACGATGACACGCTCGAATATTTTGCAAAACGTAGAAAAAAGTGAAATCGGCCTGTAGCTACTAGGACTTGACCGTGGCTTGCCATTTCCTTTGTAAATAGGGATGATGTAACTACGTTTCCATGACGCTGGATACTTTTCGTAGCGTACTATATCATTAAACAGAACCTTAAGGGCCATAATAACTGGTTGCTCACCGTATAACACGTGTTCATTTAAAACCGAGTCTGGACCGGGCGCTTTTTTACGTTTAAATCTTTTAATCGCGATCCTAATTTCATGTTCTGAGATTTCTTTGAATGTAGTGTTATCTGGTAAAGATTCGCGAATCTTTTCATTAATTCTGTCTTTAACTTCACGCTCAAATTCTGAAAGCGGCATATTATAGCTAACATCAAATACGGATCAGTAAAAACTAGCAAAACCATCCTTTATCATCTCACCCTCGTACTTTACGCCATCAACCTCAAGTTTTGAAACACTGTTAGGGTTTTTATTTCTTAACTTTCTAAGAAGGCGCCATAATAACTTGTCATCTGTTCCTGCCGCGTTATCGATTTTATCGAAAACATTATGCACATATGTTTCGGCGAGCCTCCGCTGTGTAGCTCTAAAAAGGGATTTTGCTCGCTTAAATCTTTTTAATGAATCATGGCTTGGATTGCGCGGACGACCATTTCGCATCCATTGTAATCGTTCGTGTTTAGCAGTTAGATATAATTGTTTTATTTTATCATTCCAGTATGTCTTTGGTTTGTGTATCGGGTTGTGTGTTGGTGGATATTTGTCGCACGTTGATACTAGTACTGATACAATGGTCTCATTTAATGTATTAACGTCTGGGAGTATGGATAACTCCTCGTTTATAAACGCTTTATCTAACGTTGTTTGATACATGCAAATGTCGTCAGGTGTAAGTCTTTCCCAAGCGACATGAGTTCGCCTTACATTTGTATCGTTAACGGCATTTCGACTTGGAGTATCTGCCGTAAGGGTCATTACAAAAGGCAAGTGATCAGACGTAAGTATTTTTCTTTCGTCAATGACTTCAAACGATGTGACACGTATATATAAATCGGAGGATACCAACATTTGATCTATCATTGTTCGGTTAGTTACGTAGCTATAGTCGTGTGAGTTGTTATATGGGCGAAGGTTAAAAGGTATAAGGTTATAGCTTTTTACGATTCTTGTTAATGCCACAGATTTTGGGTTATAGTCGTATAATTTAGTATTAAAATTACCAGCAACTATTACATGGCCCTGGGTACAGTAAAATAAAATAAGCGCTTCTGATTCGCCAATAACTTCACAATAAAATGTTCTGTCGTTTTCAGCCGGTAAATATACACCGAAAATGTACGTTGGTATATCTAGAGCATTGCATACCTCGATACCAATTACTCTGTTATTGTGGCACGCATTCACTTGCGAGATATTAATAAGCAGTCTCTAACGAAACATGAAAGCGATGCCAGTTCTCCCGCAGGATACTGCATTAGATTCGCAAAATGTATCATTATGTTCCATAGACAGATAACTAAAATCAGAAACGAGCATGTGAACTCTGACCTTTTGAATGTCTCGTGTGACCTCGACCTTTCAGGTATTGACCCGTATCAAGGTAACTGCACATCGTCCCAATGAGGACAACATTTGTACGAAGTAATATGGTAATCCATTAATGCATAAGTTAGAGCCCGGACACGAAATGTTACGGAGGGGTGGACAGACGGACAGACAGACGAAGTGCATTCCTATAATCCCCTCACCACTCAGTGGCGGGGGGTTAAAATGGAATCAAGAGAGATTTTAAAAATAAGATATGTCAGCTTTCGTCACAATTAATCCAAAAGAAATGAGTATACATTTAACTAACGCAGGTGCAGAACAATGCGTATGCGCAAAACTTAACCCTCGATACTACTGTTTGCAAATGAATTTAGCATTTGAAAGATACGTTGCATTGAATGATCGTGGCTTTAGCTCCGCCTGAATACACCGAGTGAATTCGAATTTCTCTATAGCTTGTCAATTGACTTCACAGGTCAAACACGCCGACTGCCACAGTTAGCGAATGAGCTTATTATTTTACTATTTCTAAGGGGCGGAACTCATGGTCACAGACAAATAATATTTCCACTCGTGGCTAGGCCACTCGTGAAAATATTTTTTTTCTTTGACCACTCGTGAAATAAAATACACTTATCATTCAACAAACACCCCCCATAAATATTTTCGTTATTCATTAAAACAAAACTCCCTAGTTATAACATTGTCCATACAATTTGATATTGTTTAGGCGAATAACCTCTCTTTTTTCCTGTTGGTTATGAATTATATCGCTATATTCAGTGGCAAAATGTTTATCGAAAATAAAACAATGTCCAATCTCTATCCATTAATTTTGCGGGCCACAATTTGTATGCAAACATTTAAACACATTAATATTACTAGAAGAATTGAAAGAGGACATGTGTGTTTGTTTTTTTCAATTTAAGATAATTTCAACCTCACAACATTCCGTTTATTTGCTGAGACTAGAAAGTAATCTGTTTGAGACTGAAATGCAAAACAGTGAATTAAAATTGATTGAGCTTTCAAACAGTAAAATAAAAAAAGGTTTATTTACAATAGCTTATTATTATGAACAACTGATGTCCTCAGACAGAAAACTGAAGATGGTTTTAATCATGTGGTATATCTTGTGGTTAGATCATATTTACGTTTTTCATACAATAATTGCAAACCATTTATATTTAAAAGCGACATATTGAAAACATTTATTTCACGCACAATAACCCACTGTTATGAATGTAATAACAGTTCAGTACACATTAAAGATGTACTCTTACTACCAGATAAGATTTACCATACTTAATAATATTGCTTTAATCTTCCAAAAAGTATGAATAAATGTCGAACACATAGGTTCTTATGAAGGATACCAAGTTAAATTTGACAGAAATGAGCATAAAACATAAAACAAAGTATTTCTACCTTATGAGACTATAGTAGACCACAGTAAATATTTTAACATTCACCATCATTTAATATTTTTTGCGTTTTCTGCTATTAAATACACAGTTTCAAACTTAATATCAGTAATTAGAATTTTCAGTAAATGGATTATTTAGTAAGAAATTAAAGGTTTATCAGTCAAAATTGATGATTGTTATACTTTTGTATGTATTGACTTTGAATAAGAGTGTCACTTTAACTTCCTTCCTACTATTGCCTTTAATGCTCGTATGAAGCGTTCTTTTTAATAATAAATAAAGATACCTTATAAATAAATTTTATTCAAAATGGTCGTAGATTCGTATTTGTTTGACCCGGAAGTTATTAGGTACTTCATTTTCTATTTGATATAATTTCAACGAATCAGAGTTCGGTTTATTGGAACTAGGAATTGTTATTGCAATTCACATGAAAATGACAAAATCCAGATAATATTAAATATTAACATATGTTTACTACCATACACAACGTGAATAAAGTTGAATAATTTTAGTCGTAGTCAGCATCGTATTTTTAACATCCGGTTGAAAGAAAAAGATTAAAACGAATCGGATGTGAGTAACATGAATGTTTACATGTATGTTCCTGATTTAACACAAGTTAACTTGTTTCAGAGTTTATTGAGGGTATAAACAACTGAAACTAGGTTATATTTTAAACCATTTTTCATTCGTCTGCATCTAAGTTTTGAAAATTACTCAGAAGTGAAACCGACTCTCCCTCTCAATACAGCAGACGACAAAGAATCAGCGTTACCGTAAAGCAAACTTAAAATATTGACTGACTAGCGCTTTTGCTATGGTAAAAGGGGGCTTTCCCAAAGCTTAAATATCTCTCATATTAATTTGCTCACAATAAATGTGCCGTATACTAATCTACTTCATCACATCTTGCATTAACGAACTGCAATAACCATTATTGCAGCAAATTCTCATCATGCATCACTGTACATGATATTTTTGTCGTCGAAACTTAATTAACACTTAAATTTTACTTCTGTGTACAAGAATACTCTTTGCTAGAATTACTAAGATGAAAATCCTAAAAGATACTCTTTTATGCTTTTGATTATACAAATTTATACTGTAATATATACATATTATTGTCACAGGCATGCTTCATTCCGATGTTAGCTTGCGCACAACACATGACGAATTCATACTCTGGGCTGGCTACAAAGCTTCACGTACACCATGACATGAAATTTGAGAATTAATATTATATAAACGAATCGTTATAACATTCTTACCAACATAATGAAATAACTAAATAGCCAGAACTTCTCTTTGAAAATTTTAAAATTAAATATTATTAAACATTGTAAAACATAATATTATTGACCTTTATAGAAACTTA
Source organism: Mya arenaria (assembly GCF_026914265.1). Lineage (NCBI taxonomy): Eukaryota > Metazoa > Mollusca > Bivalvia > Myida > Myidae > Mya > Mya arenaria. The sequence continues at coordinate 42,686,393 of NC_069126.1, forward strand.
GTGTGGAAAAAAATGTCATCCATCAAACACTAAATAGATTATGGGATATCATAGGACTTTCATTGCATAGGTCATGTATCGTTCATTCCTTTAATGAACCGTTCATTTATAAACCAGGAACTCGTGCGTTTTTAAAAGAAACACTTTGTGGACAAGAGGGAAATTCTTAAAATAGCTGTAACAAGGCACTCATATACATTTAATTATATAGAAATATCTTTCATAGACAGAAAACTATGGTTGAATACATTTTATGACGAAAATGTGACACAAATGACATTCAAAACAAGTCTTTTAGCTTTTCTGATTGCTCTTTGCCATTAAAATGAAAACGGCACACATTCGAATCAATATGCTAAACTGAGAATGGCAGAGCACACGTCATCCAAGTGAGGTGTAACCTGTATTTCGGCATCTTTCAATTCAATCTTCACCCGAACATTCTTGTTGAAAAGGTGTCGCACGCAGGCAGGCATAGATTCTTCCGATATTTTCTCCACAAAGAGTAAAACAACACGCTTCTTTAATATAATTGCATAATCAAGCTCGTTTTTGCAAAATACGCTTCCACAGAAGGCGTTTGATACAACTGCCAAGATGACTGCTGTGTCATTAAAACATCTATTCACTTCATCCATGATGCCGTATCCAGGACGAAAGTGTCTATCACCAATGCCGACAAATTTCAAAACCTCGGTTTCAACATCTCCTACTTCTTCCTTAAAAGAGTTCGTTAATAAAGGCCAGAGGTGTTCAAGCACTATCACTGAATCACTGTCGCTGTAGATAAGAAACGACAAAAATCGAAGCTTGAAACAACCGTTCATGAGCTGTGTGCGAACACTTCTAGCATTCCGTTTAGTTTTGTGTCTGTCGAGAACTCGCTTCCCCAATTTAGCGCCTACTATTGCTACAATTAAAGTACCAATTGTTATGCTGGGTATTATGATATACATGCTATTGATCATGTTGATGTTGCAGTCGTTTTGTAGCTTTGCATAGGTATCTTTGTTAACTTGCGTTTGGACCCCGTCTCTCGAACACATTAAGTTTCGATGGATAACAAATTCTGAAGTCAGCAACCAGTGAACGAAATTAATACGTGGACATGTGCATTGTAAAGGATTGGAGTCAATGTGTAACTGTAGTGATCCATTCTGTTTGACGCTGATTCTCTCAAACCAACTTATGCTCGTATCATCTAAGTATCCAATGTCATTATATACTAGGTCAACTTGTCTGCAAGGTAAAACAACTGTTTGATAGAACTGCATCAAGTTGTTATGGCTTAAGTAAATCTGGCTTAGATTTATGTTGTGTTTAAACATTGTCTTTGGAATGTAAGGTAGATTATTGTATGACATATCCACCACTTGTAGATTGAACATATGTTTAAACATTTGCGTAAACTGTTCCGTGTGGCTTTGAAGCATGATAGACAGATTATTGTGAGCAAGTAACAGGGTGGAAAGCGTACAATCAAATATATAAGGAAGATCAAAATACTCAATTTCATTAAACTGAAGATCCAAACTTTGTAAACCGAATGTTATATTGGTTTCAACTTCGAACCGAATGGTTTTGACCTTGTTCCATCGAAAGCTTAGTGTTTTAAGAGAAAAGGTAAAGTTCAGCGAATTAATAATCAGGTTAGAATCAAAATGTATGCTAGAACTTCCAAAATATATATTGTCTGATATGAGTGTTTCCAAATGCCGTATGCGTTTTAGTGTCAAATCGGCCGTCTTAACCGAAATATTGAATTTTACTGGTAATCGACTTTCAGAAATGTCAACCATGCGGAGTGACCTATAATGGTCATCACTTGTCAAGTTTCCAAAATCGATTTGGAATACTTGCACATTTTTCAGAGACAATATGTCAATGTAGTTGAATATTATGTTGGTTGGGTCCAAGTCAAGAGCTTTTAAAAAATTACCATTTGCTTCTAAACGGGTCAAATTTCGCCGACCAAGTGCAGTCAAAACACTATTATTCAAATTAATTGGAATGTGTTCGTTTGGAAGGATAAACTCGTTCATCAACAGTGTTTTCAAACATGGAAATGCCGTTTCCGTATTTAGTATCATGCTGAAAACATCGAATGAAAATCGTTCATTGTTGGAAACATTTAATTCCACAAGACTTTCCAATCCATTGAACGCTCCGTGTTCCAACTGATATATGTGAAGAACTGGGCAGCCCCGAACATGCAATCCAAGGGTTTGTAAAATGTTCATGTTTTTAAATGTATCATTTTTTATAAACAAAGTATTCCCCGATTCTTCTTGCCACGAAAGATCTAATGTCGTTATTTTCCCCCATGATTGATTATGAAAAGTTTCAGGAGACAAACTTTCATCGCATTTCAAATCTGTTATGGTTACGTTAGTTATTCCATTTGGAATATACATAGGAATTTCTTCTTCGCACTCCATAAGTTTTCCGTAGCATTTGCATCCGTTCACTACACAGTTATTTCCATAGTTTCTTACAATATTTTTAACGTCATTTGTGGAACAATTGGAGCATAATGTGACACATATAATTAACACAATACAATCCGTAATCACGTACGTACTAGTCATTCTGACTATGGACGTATTTTATGTTGTTTCAAATATTCAGAAAAGTCAAATAATATACAATCGGAGTGAACGTATTTAATTCCCGCAATACATCAAATTAAAGTTAAGCAAGTCAGTCAGCAATGGGTAGCAGACACTATGAAATGAATGTATGTTAATGTGATTCGCACGGTATCAAATTTAACGCTTTCATTAACACAATCAAGTATTTCAAATGACAAAATCTTATTTAAGGGAGGGTTGCATTTAAACCACAATGTGAATAACATTTATGAAACAGTTGATCCGTGTGAACGATACGTATTCGATATCACATTATGTTAGCTACTTCAGTTTGTTTGCTTAAGGTAATTTTGAAGCGCACGTCAAACATTCTAAAGAAAATGATCATATTTTCCCATGATTTTGATTTGATAAGAGTATACGATAAATATATATCTGAAATGAAATAAAAATATCAATATTTTTAGTAGCGATCATGAACACTCATGGAAACTTGTTTTTGGATATTCGGTTGGTAAACACTATGTTTATATTAAACAACAGGGCTAGAGATAATTGCAGTTATGGTTATAGCACATTTAAAATAAAATGTACTTGGCTTAATTGTAAGTCAAGCTACCCGAGTTCTTTTTAATAATAACCGATTGCCACAATATCGATATGTCTTACACCTTATGCAAAATCCACATGCATGAGCCGTACTTCGTACCCGACAATGTTGGTTATCGAAAATATTACTTGAACTAGCGTTCAAACATTTGATGCAACGGTGAAAGATAACATGAATAGAAACATAATAGCACTGCAATATATTAACAATCCATTTTGTACTGCGAAACTATAAAGTTATATTTTACTTAAAATGTTAACACTGTATATTTTACAGTTTTAGAAATGCATAATGATAAATGTATGAATACATCGGAAGTTAAAATGCAGATAAATATACTTGCAAAAGGAGATAACTCTCAAGCCCCTTGGTTGTACACCTTACCTTAATTACTATAACTCTTATCTCCCTTTCCAAATACTTGACTATCATCCGATTTAATTAATTATCATTGATAAATTTCGCTTTGGTATCGCAAACGTAATCTAATGTAATCTAGTTAAATTGAACTTATTTAGTATTGTTGAAAACCCGCAAATTCTTTTCCTTAACACTAAGTCATTTAATACCGTTAAGTGATTATAAAACCGAACTGATGATCGAATAAACATTCGCTTTTATGATCAGGTTTGTCAAACTAGAATTTAATGTATGTTTTCTGAGTATCTTGAAGACAGATACTGCAGGAACATAAGGTGGATTTATGTTTTTATTGTTTTGTTGTTATTTGCGCACATGTCTTGTAAATTATATTCTAAATAAAATGAAAATAAAAGCAATACAAAGGACCTATCAAATAGTGCAGTCATTTCACTAAATCGATTAAGAAAAATTGCATTGCTTTGTTGTATTTGGCCAATCGCTTGATTGTTGATTGCATTTAGGAGTTCTGCATAATTGAATTTTCATAAACACATTTTCATTATCGATGTCTAGTTTATATATTGTCGTTATTTTTTCAAAACCTGTCTTTCTTTATTGTACTTTTCCAATAATTACGTAAATGAGCCACTAATGATCACATATAATGATCAAAATAGTTAATAAGATCAGTTTATATTTTTGAAATACATTTTGGATACGAAATCTTGAATTAAATGCTCTCAGTATACTTAAATGAAAGAATTATGTAAATCATGAAAAAAATGAAAGATGTTTCTTGTAAGAATATTCAAAATTATTTTAGTTTTTAACTGTTCATGCAATGACACATAAAAAAACTTCATTTTAACAACACTAAAACAAGTCACAACTTTAGTCACCATAAAAAGATTCTAAATTTATCATAATAAAAGCGTTCATATACAATATGCACTGAGAACATCCATTGATAGACAATTTGTAATGTAATACATACTTTTATTATAATAAGATATGAAATTCGTGCATTCTACTCGCAAATTGTTTTATATTTAATATATTGAAAGCACAAATCTTCTACCTGATGCGTAACCTTTATTTGGTCATCTTTCATCAGTCTTAAGGAAAGTGCTCTGAGAGAAAAGTAAAGTTTTCCGATGTAAAGAATCATTTCAAATTTAAAGGAAGGCTTATATTCGGTCCGTTATAGATAGTGTTTGCTACGAGTGTGTCCAAATGCCGTTAACGTTTTAATATCAAGACAGTCTCTTTACCCTGAATTATGCACTTTTCTTTTTTCCAACACTCGTTTACTTTTAATATTTTTCAAAACCGTTTATTAAAGCCGTGAAACAGCCATCTGAAGTATCAAGTGTGCTAAGCGACCTGTAAATTATATCCCCTGTCCTGTCTCCAGTATTCCTTTGATGTACTTGGCTTGGTCCAAGTCAGGAGTATCTATATAATTGCCGTTTGCTTCCAAATAGGTCAGATTACGCCCACCAAGTATCGAGTATCTTGGTGCCAACATCGTATGGAACTCGTTCATTGGTGTAAACAATTGATTCCACGAATTTACAATCCATTGAACGCCACGTGTTTTAACTGATATATGTGAATAAATTGGTAGCCCGGAGCATGTAATTCAACAAAATTAAAGTGTACTTTTGCATTAAAAGTGTCATGTTTTGATAAACAAAGCATTCTCTAAAGCTTCTTGCCACGAATTATCCAAAGCCATTATTTCTCTCTCGCTTGATTTTGGAAGGTTTTAAGAGATAAACTTTTAAGATCTGTTAATTTTACATTTGTTATTTCACTTGGAATATACACATGAATGTTGCAGTCCATATATTGTACTAAGCATATACATCAGTTCACTACACAGTTTTTTTCCAATTGTTTCCTTCAAGTTCGACGTTCCGAAGTAGGAACATCTTAAGGCTTTAACCCCCTGTGAAATTTAATAGTTAGTAGACAAATGAATAATTTGCATTATTAGAATTTGTTTATACATTGAATGAAAGTAATGTGTATATTAAACATATTCCAGACTTGTTGTTATAAGCATACATAAGTTTATCGTCAAAGTGTATTTAATAACACCAATATCATATGGAGTGACTTATGACATATGACATAGGTATAGGTAAAGTAAACCAATCCTAGCACTAAAAAACGGCACAGAAAATCAGTCAGACGTTAATTTTCAATGCATATTTAAGTATTTAGCACATCTTAACTATTTCACAAATTCAAACTGAAATGTAGGCATTCTTTCTTAAAAGCATCAGCGTCATGCAAGGGGTATTGTCATGGTTATAAGGTGTTCTGCAAGCTCCAGGGTTTCCCTAGTCTGTGGGCCATGTCAGACGATTTGACGTTGTCAGAAGTTTCTCCTTCTATGGAACGGGTTGGCCGTTATCATCCCTAGGATCCGTAATTCAGTTACTTGAGACTAAGGTACAACTCGAGCTTGGTGTTTGTAAGATGAATGCCTACAATGGTAATAGTTTAATAGTGTCTAAATTCAATAGAAAGCTACACATACTGTACGGGAAAGGAAAATAATTCAGGAATATTGTAGTGATCAGAAAACATGAAAAGGTACTCGCTATCACAACGATGACAAAGCTTGACATCGACCTCAACATCATTCCATAACCCTGCATTTAATGGACCTACAGGCAGACCTAGACCAAAAAGTATTACGACGGTTGGAAACCTTATGTTTATCTCTGGTAACAAGAGTAGCAACATCATATGCCTGAACATGCCCAAGGGCCATATGAAACAACTGCTATGGGGGGAAAGAGGCAATAACAATGCCTTGTTCAGCTTGTTTTTGTCCACAATAGAGCAAGCTATTTGTCATCAGTTATGATGGTGGCATTTCGGACATGACCATTTTAGTAATTTTAGTAATAATGTACATTTCTATAAAATATTGCCAGCCAAAGGGTTAATTCATGATTTGAAACACTTAAAAATTAAGTTTATTGTCTGTACTGTAATCCGAATTAAGACAGTAGTGTTGTTGAATTACATCAAGAAATAGTGTTCATTGTTTTAGTTGATTAACTTTGTTTTTAAAAATGTGTCTATAATTTAAAAATGAAATTATGACACTTTTTTATTTAAACACGAATACATTTAATACTTTTACGAAACCATACATTCTTCTCAAATTTATATTTGTTGGCATACAATTAACTGTTCTCATTTTTAATACTTTAGTGTTCAAACTATTTTTACTGTAATTGTTAATTGTGACAATTCCTAACACCAAGTTATTTTATATAGTATATATGCACTGTGTTGTTGGTGGAGTTTTGTGCTGTTGTTCCATGTTAATTGTTAGTGATTTCATTTCTTTTTCTGTTCTATGTCTTTGGCGTTTACCCTGTGTCATTAAACGGGGTTTTAACTTTTGGCTATTGTGCTTGTTTCTGTAGATTTTCATATGAATATTTAAAACAAAAAAGTCATAATAATGTTCAAATTAATCCAAAACGAAAATAGTGAGCAAAAGAGAAGTTTTAAGAAATTGAGTCAGATGAATAACTTAATCATAACATTTCGAACGAATAGAGATCATAATTATCTTCCAAGGCCGAGAGTGTAAGATAGGTTCGTTCTGACCCGAGCGTAAGGTGTTTTGCGGAAACGAGGTTCACCGAGTTTTACCGCAAAACACCCTGCGCAAGGGTCGGGATAAACCTATCTAACACGAGCGGCTATGGTAGATGCTTTTTCACCAACCTCATGTAAACAAAAATAAGTAAAAAAGTATTTTTTGCCTGGAACTCTTTTGTGCTTAGTAAAATCATTGTGCATGGATATGCGACAATTCGTGGTTGTCATGGATATGCGCGCAGAGATTCAGATTATGTTAATAGTCAAATCGGTCTTTAAATAGTTTCAAGGAAAGTGAAGCATTATTTCTTGAAAGGTGCGTGAAAACTGTTTTATAGTGACATTTGAAGCGAGAAACAAATAATTAGCGTTCTAAATATTGCCACAAGACATGTTTTCATGATGTTACAGACGACAGTCTTTAACAAGGTAGGTAATTACAATGTGGCGACCATTAAAAAGGAGTTCCATACGGGCATTTTGTCTTCGCCCGTGGGCAAGATAAGAATTTCTAGCATGGTTATATTATTGGCTCTACTTATCTGAGTTGGGAGAAATGTGATATCTATTACAGTTTTAATCGAGAAATCACATTTGGAAATACATTTCCTGCAGCAATGTAGCATGGTGTTTACAATTAATTGAACGAAGCAGTTTAATCTTCAAACTGTGTTTGCATTGATCAACAAGTTTGCTCTTTGCTACGTTTAACGTCATGCAACGTTTATATATATACATAATTTTCTATTTTTCACATTTTTAAATGCACTGACATAGTAAAAACTATAAAAACAGCTATTATTTCTAATAAAAAACTATGTACAATGGATGACTCATAAAGAACAACGTTATTTCCCCTATAAACTTCTATCATTAGTTTAACTATGGAATTTAGCTATGTGTTGTAGTACATCAGTGATGAACACAATGGCTACTATCGTATGTTGACGCATTTTTGGCCATCCCTGAGTTGTCTGATAATATACTTGAATGGAGTTTATTAAAAAATTATCCCTGATATTGATGTCCCTGATATTGATGTCCCTAATATTGATGTCCCTGCTATTGATGTCCCTCATATTGATGTCCCTGATATTGATATCCCTGATATTGATGTCCCTGCTATTGATGTCCCTGATATTGATATCCCTGATATTGATGTCCCTGATATTGATGTCCCTGATATTGATGTCCCTGATATTGATGTCCCTGCTATTGATGTCCCTGATATTGATATCCCTGATATTGATGTCCCTGATATTGATGTCCCTGATATTGATGTCCCTGATATTGATGTCCCTGATATTGATGTCCCTGATATTGATGTCCCTGATATTGATGTCCCTGATATTGATGTCCCTGATATTGATGTCCCTGATATTGATGTCCCTGATAATGATGTCCCTGATATTGATGTCCCTGATATTGATGTCCCTGATATTGATGTCCCTGATATTGATGTCCCTGATATTGATGTCCCTGCTATTGATGTCCCTGATATTGATGTCCCTGATATTGATATCCCTGATATTAATATCCCTGATATTGATGTCCCTGCTATTGATGTCCCTGATATTGATGTCCCTGATATTGATGTCCCTGATATTGATGTCCCTGACATTGATGTCCCTGATATTGCTATCCTGATATTAATGTTCCCTAGAATCCCCTCTATACCTCAGGAAGACAGTGTTGATAGAAGAAAAAAGTGAAAAACTTGTTCCAAAGAATTTTATAGCACAACATATATTTGAGATTGGCCAATATGACCCGTGATCAAATAAGTCTAATACAAACGTTTATATATACATGTAATACAAAGGCTTTCATATGCATATATGGCGGAACAGATGTATAAATAAGTTTATTAATACAGTCTATACAACTATATATATATACTTTCATATAACTTTCTAAATTATATCAATTAAGAAATATTTTTCTATTGTTTATCTATGAACGGTACGGTATAACTTACGCTTGTACAAACCTATTTGATTAGGAATCAATCGCCAATGATCAAATTTATATGACAAAATAAATCATAGATAAAATAATCTTTGGCGAACAAATAAATGATTAAACAAATATACACATCATGAGACAACAACTGAATCTTAATTCAGTATACAAAATAATTATATAATGTTTATTACTATATTCATAATCAAACAAAACACACACACATTTATGTGACAGCCATCTAGTCACAAATGCGGCACACTTTCGGAGGCCTTGATGAAGTACTTTTGTAGACTAACTTGCTTGAAAGTCAAAGGCAATTATTTTGTCCACTGATTAACAAACATATGTATAAGAATACATTCAACAATAAGAACCTCAATGTTCGTACCAGTGATGGGTGAAACACAGCTATTTCATCAGACAATCCTTTTTTCTAATGTAAACAAGGATGTTTGTAATTGAGACGTCTCAAAAGATTGGACAAATCATGTCCTGCGGTGTGTGTCCTTGTTTATAAATAGGTCTGCTAACATTCCTTCAAATATATCCTGGTTTATGTCTGTTACAACGCACACATTGTTGGGTCTTTTCAGGACTTTTTGCCAGTCGACTATCATCTGTCCCCACGTGTAATGCCCCTTAACGTCCACAGTTGCGTACACGTCACAGCAGGTTTTAATGACGTTGGGCCTCAGAACACATGCTATAAGATATTCATCCGCGGGCATGAAAGTAGCCCACTTTTGTTTCTTGGCGTATTCACATGATTTCTTTTCTATTTTTGAGAGGAAATTGCAAACATCCCCGCCTTTGTCACGAATGTTGGAATAAAACTCCTACAACAGATCAAACTTTGAGATACGATTTATCTCACCAACAAAGCCATTGATTTTGCACATTATTCTACAGATTATTTTAACATATTCTCGTACGAATCTAAGATCTTTTTCATATCAATTTTAAGTACTACATTGACATTAGGATTTCTCTTTAACACATTTGACCAATCAACTACCATTTGACCTCGACATAAATCTGAAGTAAGTTCAACGGTTGAGTAAACAAGTTCTTGTGAAATGATGACATCATCAAATATGGCTGCCGCCATTGCAAACTGATCCACAACTTCGTAGTTTTTATCGATTCCAGAATCACGCAGTGTTTGATAAAACGATTTTATCACATTTTCTTCAAGCATGGACACAAACTTTCCAACAGTTGTCTTGCAGTAGCATTTTTTCAAAGCCATAAAATTATCCTATTAAAAGAATGTATTGATATATAAAACCAACATCATCATCATCATCATCATCATCATCATCATCATCATCATCATCATCATCATCATCATCATCATCATCATCATCATCATCATCATCATCGTTGTCGTCGTCTTCGTCGTTGTCGTCGTTGTCGTCGTCGCCGTCGTCGCCGTCGTCGTCATCATCATCATCATTCGTCCAACACACACGCACGCACGCACGCACGCACGCACGCACGCACGCACGCACGCACGCACGCACACACACACACACACATTTGCATTAATTAATTTCAAGACACTAGAATGTACAGTTTTATTCTTAGAATAAAAACACTAACTAGAGCTTACACAGAGACAGCACGATCGACTATTCCGCCGCTTTTTAGGTAAGAATTGCAAAATTTTAGTGAAACATGCATGGATCACTGTAAAAAAAGATTAAATGCAAAATCTTATCCAGAATGTATAAGTCAAATAATAAAGGGACAAAATTTGTATTATATGCAATTAGAGTTATCATACTTGATTGTTTAAAGTTTCAATGCAATACATAAAGTAGTTGCTGAGTTATTGACCTACACGTTCAAACATGCAAAACATTAACCATAATTGCTAAGTTGAATAATAAAGGGCCAAAATTGATATCATATGCAGGAAAAGGTTACCGTTCTTGATAAATTAAGAAGGCTGAATGGTTGGGAGCACATGTATAAAGTTTCAATGCAATCCATGCTGTATTTGCTGAGATAATGGCTTTAGTGTTGTTACATGCAAAACCTTAACCAGAATTTATAAGGCGAATAATTAAGGGACATCATTTGCAAAACACAATAATCTAACTTGGTTTTTCGAGTAGGATGGTTGAATTCCGTTGTTTAAAGTCTCAATGCAATACATCAAGCAGTTGCTGAACTATTAACCTATGTGTGCTGACATGCGTTAAAAACCTTACCCAGAATTTCTATGTTGAATAATAAAGAACAATTATTTGCACTATATGCATGGTAGAGTTTACTTACTTGATCAATTAAAAATGTTGGATAGTTGGGAACCCATGTCTTAAGTTGCAATGCAATACATGTTGTATTTGCTGAGATATTGACAAAAATGTGGTTACCAGAATTTTGAAGTAAAAAAATAAACGGCCATATTTAGCATTTTATGCAAAATAGAGTTATCTAACTTGGTTATTTAAGTTGGTTGGATGGTTGAGTAGCGTTGTATAAAGTCTCAAAACAATACATCAAGTAGTTGCTGAGATATTAACCTATGAAAGCTTACAAGCAAAAACCTTAACCAGAATTCCTAAGTCAAATTATAAAGACCACTAATTTGCGTTATATTCAAATTAGTGTTATCGTATCTTGATTAATTAAGTAGTGTCGATAGTTGGGAATACATATATAAAGTTTTAATGCAATACATGATGCAATTGCTGAGATAATGACCTAAAGGTGCTTACATGCAAAACCTTTACCAAGGTGTGACGCTGCCGCCAGGGTGGGTAGTTTAGCTCTCCTTATTCCTCGAATAGTCTAGCTTATTATATAAAAAACTGTACAATTGCACTTGTACCAAGTACATCTTAAATTAAATCATTCGATCTTAGCCATTTCCTAACTCTGTATATGACCATTTTCTATCTAGATTTTTTTATTGTGTGATATTTAATACAAGTCCATCGCATCGAAATGATTTTTGATATTATAAAAGTAAATTAAGCTGCCTTTAACTATATCGTAATATTTACCCATGGAATGGAATGCTCCATACAAGTCTCCCACGTGACAATGGTAATGGGCGCCTTTAGTTGATTCAAGACAACGTAAGCGGCCTCAGGATCAAAATAGAAATTAAACTCCGCGGCGACCGTCATGTTCCCTTTCCCTTAAACAGTACAAGAATATCTCACATCACATACATATATGGACCCATCATATACATTACAAGGGAAAGGTGAAGCGCGGCATAAATGTCGCCGGTATACTGTGCATGTATTTCAGTGTAGATGTCTTTTATTGACATTAAAATTCTCATTTATAAACTACTGACTTGAGACAAATACACACAATATCTGCGTATTCCAATACCATCTTTGTGTATGTTACTAACGTATTCGGCAATCTTATCTGCGCTACTATATCTATATGCATTCTGCGTTTTATATCAAGGACCATTTTTTAAAATGCTAGGTTTCTTATTTATACAGAATCGTTACTTATTGCTGAAAACGACTCTTCATGATTACGTTAATTGCTGTAACTGCGCATGCGCATAGAGCCACATATTCTGTTTGATTTAAATGACGTCATAATATCTTGCATATATCTTATTTATAATAATGTTGAATGTTTTAAACAAAAAAAATGCAGACAAAAAAACAACAACAACATTTGATTTTCACAATCAGATAATATGTGGAGTCCGGATCTCATGCGGGCATCACCATATGTCTTCCTTAAACCCTATTTCGCGTAAAAAATATTTGTGTCTACTAACCCGACCGAACCCATATTTTCCTTTCCGACCCAAAACTTTTTTTTTCGCCGTAGATTAGATTTTATTCGTAATATCCTTTAAAATGTGCATGTTTTAGTAATATTTAAAATATTCTACAATAGTGATTTAAACTGATAAATGTATATTATTTTTGGAGTTGTTAGTGGAAACAAAGAATAACTTTTGCCTTTCATTAATACTAGGCATATATTGCCCAAACATGAATTCTCACCATGATGGTTCCCGCCCATGATGTAGCAGTGTTTTAGTCGTGAGCCGATGCCGGGATCCATTCTGATAGCCATTGCAATATTTGTAAGGGGTGCTAGGCACACAAGAGATAACTCCCCTGAAAACAGGACAATGTCAGAGTAGCACTCTTGATAAGTTTTAATCACAATTATCAAAAATGATGATGTTTTTCTCAGCTGCCACAAAGACTGTTATCTTGCGCTATAAGCGATATAGCAAGCCCTATACAATCGTAACAACTCGGCAATATACCTTGAAGATAACAGAAAACGTGATAGGACCGCCTGCGATCACTTATTTATTGCAAGTAGACCCTTTTGATAACATAAACAATGTTTGAAATGTTTGATTTTGATTCTTGCCTTCAGAAGGCTTTGGACAAATTTGAAAATCAATTATCAGGATTGGTTCAACAAAGTTCTAAACAATTGACCCAATACATATATGTCATTCGTAATGCTAGTGTGTGTTCTTGTCTTTCATATGTGTTGCTTGATTTCATTCCGTGGTTGGTAGTAGGTCGTTTCTACTATTTTTAATAATCCGGGCTCAAAGCAAAAGTAGATTATCTGCACTAGATAAAGACTGAAAGGTTTAAAATGAATACTTCACTGGTTATTTAACCTGACTGATGTTATTGAACAGTGCAAAGTACACCTTCCCCTCTCTTCCTTCACTTTTAAGAGGCATTAAACAGGGGAGGTAACAGGTGTTCAATATGCAAAATAAGTCAATCTTATGGTCATACATCATTGACTTCATTCACTGTATCGGTAGGTTATTTTTACCTTACAATCCGATTAGTTACATCAATCTTAGATCGAATTCAGACCTATTTGTACCACTCCAGATAGGTAAGTTCGTCTGGATTTCAGAAAGCATTCAACCACTAAAAAGGTTATCTACTTTTTCATATTCACTTTTATTTGCGCTTTTAGCTTGCCATACCTTCCTGTTTCTTGGAAAGTCTCATTAGCGCATTAACGGCGTGTTCTGACTCGAGTAGGCTATCATCCGGGGCCTCGGGATCCGGGACGTCACCGAAGCCATCCGAACCGTGGTAATCACTGGTTTCTTTTTTGTCACCAAGCAAAGGTTCGTTACATCCGATATACACTGGTATCTACAAATATTAAGGTGTACGATGCAGAACAGTGTCTTAATGGAAATCCCCATTTTACTGTCTATCTAGGGGGCGCAGACTCGATCACCTGCCTCAATACTTAAAAACTAACCATTTTCCGGGAAGAAAGCTTATATGACATAGCTATGCACAATTGCACATGTACACGTTAAAGAACCAGAGAAGCTCTTACAATTGTACCATATTCGCCCGTCTTTACAAGACATGTTAACAAACAATATATGTTTATAGACGGGCAGCAACTTATAATACTAACTTTGGGAGGACATTTTGAAAGGTTATACTCATAGCACCGCATGTAAGACTCGTCGTTCGTTGTATCATTACGAATTGAGCGGTCTTATAAAACTGTCAATACCACCTTTGAATGTAATTCTTGTAAAACAAACTAACAAGACTCATGCTCTCACTTGAGCCAACGCCCATAGCTAGATCGTCCAGTTGTGTCGTGACATAAACGTACACACACGTAGGGGAAGGGCGTCATCCAACTTAAGGACAAATGCAGATATAGTACTTAACTGTAGAATACACCATCATGAAAATCCCCATTTTAGTTTGCAATTGTATGTTTTGAGCTACCCCCTTCAAACAAATATTCGTGGACCCACCCCTTCAATAGGCAAAATCAGTTATTTTTATTAGAGGAACCCAAAGCAGTAATTGATCTCATAAATATTTTCTTTGTAACAAACACTTACGTCAAGTCGATTCACAACTTGTAACACTCTCAACACATTTTTCCCGACTTGCATCGCGTCAGCATTTCCGGCGACGCACGTAATTCCGATGACGTCAACATCCGGGCACTTCAATGCCATCAGGATCGCTTGGGCATCGTCAACACCGGCATCGGTGTCGATAAGAAGCTTGCGTCGACTGGGAGTTGACATTTTTTTCTGGCGAAACGCACGTGATATTTGTACTGTATGGTTGTATTAAAAGGGAGAATAATAGTTGATCGAAAATTACATAATTTATACACGTTTAACGAATATCATGGATATTGTATAAATAATGTGACTTCTGATGCAAAGAATGATCCCGATTCAACAATCTAAGTTATTGTGTTACAGATGAAGTTAATTTTTAACCCTTTTAAATGTCCGAGATCATTCTATATAGTAAATGGTTCCATAAAGTGTAATTCAGTATAATAATAATCGTTAAAACAGAGGTTCTATTTCATTGCAATTCAGGTTAATTGTTACAAGTTAAATTGGCGTATTAATATATTCAGTTAGCCGCTTGCATTATAACCCTGTGTTTAGTAATCAGTGTGACATTGAAATAGTATGGGGGGGGGGTCAACTAGCGGATTGTTCACCTGGCACTCACCTTTAATCATCAAAATTTAATGTGCATGTCAATATCGGAGAAGAAAAGTAATAAAATACGCTTAAAATGCATGCATTTGACGCAGTCTATAAATAGATGGAGCATTGATAAATCGAGGTCTGTGCTAACATGTACAGATTTTATTCTAAACGACATGTATTATGTCATTGACAATTGAATAGACGAAAACGAAAATAGGATAGGATACTATCAAACAATACAATATATTGCATAATTCATAAATCAGTTTTAAAACGGAATCTTAAGTTATGAAAGAATAAAACAGAAATGTACATATTACATAAAATATACACATACAAATACACACAAATTTAAATATGATGAAATCGTCCCCTCACCTGTGTGTTAACCGATATTTCCTTTGTACTAAATTGTAAGATTTTATATCCTTGTATCCGTGTTACACTACTTATACTCGCGTGCTAGATTTTAAATCGACAAGAGATAAAATCGAGGTCGATCGTGGTCAGAAATATTTGTGTATGCTAGCGGAAGTAAACAAGGGTATCTTAATTTTACTTTTATTTAGCCGTCATAATACGTCTCGAAGTTATGTACCTTTGGTAGCAATAACAACGTAACGTCGTTTTTTACACTTCCCTATTCTGCACAATGCTAATACCACTCCTCACTCCAATGGATATTACTCCTGCAAACATTTATACTTACTGCCGAAAATGGTACCAAAATAATCATGAATAAATTATCTATCAACTGTAGTACGGGTTTTATCTAATTATGTGAAACAAAATAAAACGAGCAAAAAGTTTCACAAGCATTTTTTGTAATATGTCGTTTTTCTGCCGGTCTTGGGACGTTTTGACTGTCATTTTATACTTTCGATTTCGGATATTTTAAGAATTGTTTTGATTGTCAATGACTTTACAAGGATACATTGACGTCTCCTGCATCGGTGAGTATAACTTTAATGAATTATTATGTATATTTTCTGCTTTTATTTTGACAAAAACTGAAACAGGGGATAAAACATGCTGAATTATAGGTCAAAATCGAAAGAGAACAACAATGCATCATCGAATTTCTGAAAATTCATTCATTTATCTACACAGTGATACTATCCATTTGATTCAGTAATCTGTCGCATTTTTCCGCAAGGGCTATTTATAAACACATCGTTTCTGAGAGTGGCCAAAAACAAGAACAATTTGATGACTCATAAGGCATGCAACCTTAAAAGCCGAGAGTATCCGAATTAACCAGGAAGTGATTTTTGTTTACTTTTTAAATGCCAACCTCTGTAAATAGTAATTTATTTTGAGTAAACATTGAGGTAGGTTTATGCATATCATTGTTTTATTATATTTAGAATGCTATTTATAAGGGGTTGCCAATTTTTTGCATGAACATTGGTCAAATGTTTTATAATTTGAATAAATAAGACATTTGCAATATTGTGATTGGTTTTAATGAAATAAACAGACTAGGTTCTTTAAGGATCTGGGCACTTTCGGTTTTAAAGAATGTAAATAAACTATTGGAGAATTGGCAGTTATTCTTTATTAAGCCATTCTATATTATTAATTAAGAATCTGTCAAGCTAAAGTTTGTTATTGTTTATGCGCATGTTTCTGCAACGGGCATTGACCGACAAATTCATATTAAATAACTTAAAAGAGCTCGACAACCAAAACCCAATTAATCAAATTACAACGCCAAGTTTCCATTTAGTGTTTTATTGGTTAATAAGAAAAATGCAGGCTGGCTTATATAGGCATTTCACAATTGAAACTAAGAAAGTAAGCATTTTTTTAATCTTCTAAACAGTTAATTGGATGCCTACCAATTTTAATTGTTTATAGATCATACATTATCAATAAGTAACTTATACTTAAATAATAATTGGAAAGTTTCAAATTTCAACATATCAATGTTTTAATGTGTAAATTTTAGGAAACATTTTTATGTTCTGTATAGTTACTTGGATTATAAAATCACTCTCTGTAAAAATTATTCAACTTTTCAAACATTATTTGTCTTCAGATTTATTGGAATTCCTGTTATGATAGGATTTCAATTGCTGTCATTAATTTTCAACTCAATGTTTTGATTATTCATTTGAAATTATTTTAAACTTCAAATTCCATAAATGGCTGTTCTTCCTTTTTGACTAAATATTTTGAGTATTTTTACACATTAGTATGTCTGCCAATTCATTGGTGGTCAGTTTTGTCATTTATTAGTCTTTTTTCCCTTTTTTATTTAATCTTTTCTTCCTTTCAGTGAGAAATAAAGCCATAGAATACATTCATACCACTCAAATTCAGCCAGTCAGAATGATGGGAAGGATTCCAGAACTGAGGTAACTTAGAACTATGATGCATATTTACCAGAGAATATCTCATAAACATGCCATTTGCTTAATTTTCTTTGAAATCATACCTGGAGTTATTAAGAACTCTTTATAAACTTTGACATTTTGTATGATGACATATTTTATTATATGTAAAATAAATGCTTTTGACATTTTTTTGAGCTGTAAAGTTGAATTGATTCTTAAATTGATTCTGGTAAATACCAAACTGTGTAAAGACATCAAACCTCATTACATATATATATATATATACATAGTTGTCCCTCTCTGAATAATACATAATTATCTATGTTTCTGTTTACTTTCAGTTTCACTCTCACCTGACTGATGCAGATTCAGTAACCTAATTGTATGTACTTTTTTTGTCAAATTGTATTTATTTGCTCTATTAAAAATATAATGTTGACTTTTTTGAGGAATAATTTTGAAAGGAAAAATGAATTATTATAGAGAAAAGGTAATTTGTTATGTAAAAGTGGACAAAAATGTTGAACAGTATCAAGTTTTAAATTAGAAAATCCTTATTTCTCTCTGTATGTATGTCAACTTTATTAAGACAATATTAAGACAATATCTGGTAATATAATGTATTCTCTTAATTAAATGTGATAAAACCTTTTTACACTGTATGTATACATCTGTATATGTATGTTGCCATATAAACTGAATGCATGTAGTTTCTTTTGTGAACATGTGTATTAATTGAAATCAACACATTCCTTTGTTATATTTTCAGGCTCATGATGGTTTCTGAGAAAAAAACAGCTTGGTGTAATTTGACAGTATTTTTCAGTATTTGACAGTGGTTCTATCATGCAACAGTCATACCATGAAGTGTCTCACAGATTCTCTCTCAATTCCTGCAATATCCAAGATTACAGTGTAGTGCAAAGAGGATTAATTTTCTTGCAATAAGAAGTATCTGCACTTCCCCTGTACAGCATGAACAGTTCCTTCATTTTTTGAGTGATTATAGAGTGAAAATGTTTCCATATAAAATGTTTTCTTTTTATGTGTAAAACTTGTCATGAATGGTTACAAATACATGCATGGACATTATGATTCCAAATCTATGCACATTTTGATTCCAATAATTAAAGTATTTTAAATTTGGTTTGAAACAGAAATATTGTCTTTATGTTTGTTTCTAAACATTATCTGGTATTATTCGTGTTTATAGTTTCCATGTCAATTTAAAAAAAAAGTCGGTTCTTTTAAAGATGCACTCTTACTCCCACATAAGATTTACCACAATTAATACTTTTGTTTTATTATTCCAAAAAGGATGAATAAATGTTGAAAACAATGGTTCTAATGAAGGATGCCTACTTCTACTTGAAGGAAATGTGCATAAAAGACAGTATTTCTACCATTTGAGATCATAGTAGATCACAGTAAATCTTTATGCATTCACCAATCATTTAATATCTTT
Source organism: Mya arenaria (assembly GCF_026914265.1). Lineage (NCBI taxonomy): Eukaryota > Metazoa > Mollusca > Bivalvia > Myida > Myidae > Mya > Mya arenaria. The sequence continues at coordinate 42,705,837 of NC_069126.1, forward strand.
GCTTTTTCAGCTTAAATACACGGTTACTTTATTTTTATCAATACTTAATATTTTCCAAAAATGAATTATTAAGTAAGTTGTTAAAGGGTTAACAGTCAAAGTATATGTTTGTTATACATATGTATGCATTGATACTGAATAAGAGTTTCACTTTAAACAGTTGCCATGGTAACTATAGAGTCTAGTTTTCTTAAGAAACTGTAATTGTTGTCTAAAAAACTTTGTATTTTCAATGTGATACTTTTTAGCATGTCCGCTTCAGTCAATGAAATATTTCTGTTATTTGTTAATCATTTGGTCATACTTTGTATACAATTATATTTATAATTTAACCTTGAAAATTGCTGACAATCTCATACTTATATTGAAATATTCAGAATTGCTAGATGGGTTGAAGTTCACCTTTATTACAACTGTCAGGCAAATCATGGCAAGATGTACATAATTCTCCTTTTTAACAAAAAGCGATGTTTAAAGCATTTTTTGTATTTTTATTGAATGGTTACCATGGCAACTAATTTTTTGTTTGCCTTTAATCTTCCTATTTATAATACTATTAATTGTAAAAATGCAACAGTCAAGCAGTGAATGGAAGAATGTAAATGTTCTTTGTCTTTTACCTTTTTCAAGCTCATTCTTCAAAATATAAAGGAATTTTGAAATTTCTTAAAAATGGACGTTTTTTCATCATTGTTTTAAAGTAGAATAATTTGCTTAAAACTTTGTTTAGGTTCTGATATTTAGGAATGTGTATTAAATTTATAGAAAATAAACAAAATGTGTTGTTTGACATTATTTATTTCATTTAAATTCCGAAGTTTTGAATTTGACCTATTTTGGCAGAAAAATTGATAAAAATGTAAAATAAAAAGGGCCATAATTCTGTCAAAAATTGATGGATTTTTAAAAAATGTGCATATTTGAGTTTGTAATGACGTAACCTTTAAAATGATATATCACTTTAATATACCGCATTAAATTAATTTTTTACGTTGTTATTGCTACCTTTGGCGGTATTTATTAAATATCTTAGATCATTTTGTAGCTTAAGGTTAACCATCCATCTTTAACTTTTAATAATGTTTATTTTTTAATTTTTTTTAGAATTTAACATCGATATAATTTGTAGAATAATCCAAGACAGAACATTTTACCACAAGAAAACCTTATGTTTTCTTGTGGCAAAATGTTCTGTCTGGGATTATTCTACAGCAATCAGTGACTTGTTGTTGTTGTGTTTTTTTCAATTCGGGCTGCTATTTGTGAAAAAGCCAAGTAAGGGTCTATATGAAACCTAAAGTAAAACTATATGTGGTCCCATGCCATCGTGTGCAACACCTGAAGCTTTTCAATATACTACACGGCAAAGTAAGTCGACTGCAAGCGTCATTTTTCTTGAGTTGTTCAATATACTACACGGCAATGTAGGTCGACTGCAAGCGTCATTTTTCTTTAGCTTTTCAATATTATACACGGCAAAGTAGGTCGACTGTCCCGTCATTTTTTTGAGCTTTTGAATATACTACACGACAAAGTAGGTCGACTGCCAGCGTGATTTATCTTTAGCTTTTCAATATACTACACGACAAAGTAGGTCGACTGCAAGCGTCATTTTTCTTTTGCTTTTCAATTTACTACACGGCAAAGTAGGTCGACTGCCAGCGTCATTTTTCTTTTGCTTTTCAATATACTACACGGCAAAGTAGGTCGACTGCCAGCGTCATTTTTCTTTTGCTTTTCAATTTACTACACGGCAAAGGAGGTCGACTGCCAGCGTCATTTTTCTTTTGCTTTTCAATATACTACACGACAAAGTAGGTCGACTGCAAGCGTAATTTTTTCTTTTGCTTTTCAATATACTACACGACAAAGTAGGTCGACTGTCAGCGTAATTTATCTTTTGCTTTTCAATTTACTACATGGCAAAGTAAGTCGACTGCAAGCGTCATTTTTCTTGAGTTGTTCAATATACTACACGGCAAAGTAGGTCGACTGCAAGCGTCATTTTTCTTTAGCTTTTCAATATTATACACGGCAAAGTAGGTCGACTGTCCCGTCATTTTTTTGAGCTTTTGAATATACTACACGACAAAGTAGGTCGACTGCCAGCGTGATTTATCTTTAGCTTTTCAATATACTACACGGCAAAGTAGGTCGACTGCCAGCGTCATTTTTCTTTTGCTTTTCAATTTACTACACGGCAAAGTAGGTCGACTGCAATTATCATTTTGCTTTAGTTTTTCAATATACTTCACGGCAAAGTAGGTCGTTAATTTATGAATAACCTTTTTGATAGAAAAAGAAATGAAAATGTTTCTTATGTTTTATAGTGTCAGACGTTGAACCAGACCACCTCACGTATGTTGTAAGGTTTTGGTAACCATTAAGTAGAGTTTTCCATAGCTTCCCTTGAATGCCAAGATCGTGCAATTTCAAAAATAGGGAGTCGTACCAGACAACATTAAAGGCGGCTTTCATATCTAACTGAGGTACATATACATTACTTCCACTATCGAGATTATGCGTAATTACTTCCTGTAGAAAGGCTTCAGTTATACAACTCAGTCCTTTTTGGAATCCTTGTTGTTGTTTATTCTGAAATTTGGAAAATGATATTTTATCAAATCTTTTTACGATGACACGCTCGAATATTTTGCAAAACGTAGAAATAAGTGAAATCGGCCTGTAGCTAGTAGGGCTTGACCGTGGCTTGCCATTTCCTTTGGAAATAGGGATGATGTAACTACGTTTCCATGACGATGGATACTCTTCGAAGCGTACTATATCATTAAACAGAACCTTAAGGGCCATAATAACTGGTTGCCCACCGTATAAAACGTGTTCATTTAAAACCGAGTCTGGACCGGGCGCTTTTTTACGTTTTAATCTTTTAATCGCGATCCTTATTTCATGTTCTGAGATTTCTTTAAATGTAGTGTTATCTGGTAATGATTCGTGAATCTTTTCATTAATTCTGTCTTTAACTTCACGCTCAAATTCTGAAAGCGGCATATTATAGCTAACATCAAATACGGATCAGTAAAAACTAGCAAAACCATCCTTTATCATCTCAGCCTCGTTCTTTACACCATCAACCTCAAGTTTTGAAACACTGTTAGGGTTTTTATTTTTTTAACTTTCTAAGAAGGCGCCAGAATAACTTGTCGTCTGTTCCTGCCGCGTTATCGATTTTATCGAAAACATTATGCACATATGTTTCGGCGAGCCTCCGCTGTTTAGCTATAAAAAGGGCTTTGCTCGCTTAAATCTTTTAAATAAATCATGGCTTGGATTGCGCGGACGACCATTTCGCATCCATTGTAATCGTTCGTGTTTAGCAGTTAGATATAATTGTTTTATTTCATCATTCCAGTAAGTCTTTGGTTTGTGTATCGGGTTGTGTGTTGGTAGATATTTGTCACACGTTGATACTAGTACTGATACAATGGTCTCATTTAATGTATTAACGTCTGGGAGTATGGATAACTCCTAGTTTATAAACGCTTTATCTAACGTTGTTTGATACATGCAAATGTCGTCAGGTGTAAGTCTTTCCCAAGCGACATGAGTTCGCCTTACATTTGTATCGTTAACGGCATTTCGACTTTGAGTATCTGCCGTAAAGGTCATTACAAAAGGCAAGTGATCAGATGTAAGTATTTTTCTTTCGTCAATGAATTCAAACGATGTGACACGTATATATAAATCGGAGGATACTAACATATGATCTATCATTGTTCGGTTAGTTACGTAGCTATAGTCGTGTGAGTTGTTATATGGGCGAAGGTTAACAGGTATAAGGTTATAGCTTTTTACGATTCTTGTTAATGCCACAGATTTTGGGCTATAGTCGTATAATTTAGTATTAAAATCACCAGCAACTATTACATGGCCCTGGGTACAGTAAAATAAAATAAGCGCTTCTAATTCGCCAATAACGTCACAATAAAATGTTCTGTCGTTTTCAGCCGGTAAATATACACCGAAAATGTACGTTGGTATATCTAGAACATTGCATACCTCGATACCAATTACTCTTTTATTGAGGCACGCATTCACTTGCGAGATATTGATAAGCAGTCTCTCCCGCAGGATACTGCATTAGATTCGCAAGATGTATCATTATGTCCCATAGACAGATAACTAAAATCAGAAACGAGCATGTGAACTCTGACCTTTTGAATGTCTCGTGTGACCTCGACCTTTCATGTATGGACCCAGATCAAGGTCCCTGCACATTGTCCCAATGAGGACAACATTTTTACCAAGTTATATGGTAATCCATCAATGCATAAGTAAGTTATAGCACGGACACGAAATGTTACGGAGGGGAGGACAGACAGACAGACAGACAGACGAAGTGCATTCCTATAATCCCCTCACTACTCAGTGGCGGGTGATTAAAATGGAATCAATAGAGATTATAAAAATAAAATATGTCAGCTTTCGTCACAATTAAGCTAAAAGAAATGAGTATACATTTAACTAACGCAGGTGCAGAACAATGCGTATGCGCAAAACTTAACCCTCCATACTACTGTTTGCAAACGAATTTAGCATTTGAAAGATACGTTGCATTGAATGATCGTGGCTTTAGCTCCGCCTGAATACACCGAGTGAATTCGAATTTCTCTACAGCATGTCAATTGACTTCACAGGTCAAAAACGCCGACTGCCACCGTTAGCGAATGAGCTTATTATTTTACTACTTCTAAGGGGCGGGACTCATATTGTTTAGGCGAATAACCTCTCTTTTTTCCTGTTTGGTTATTAATTATATCGCTATATTCTGTGGCAAAATATTTATCGAAAATAAAACAATGTCCAATCTCTATCCATTAATTTTGCGGGCCACAATTTGTATGCAAACATTTAAACACATTAATATTACTAGAAGAATTGAAAGAGGACATGTGTTTTTTTTTCAATTTAAGATAATTTCAACCCAACAACATTCCGTTTATATGCTGAGACTAGAAAGTAACCAGTTAAAGATTGAAATGCAAAACAGTGAATTGAAATCGATTGAGCTTTCAAACAGTAAATTAAAAAAGGTTTATTTTCAATATCTTATTATTATGAACAACTTATGTCCTCAGACAGAAAACTGAAGATGGTTTTTAATCATGTAGTATATCTTGTGGTTAGATCATATTTACGTTTTTCATACAATAATTTCAAAACAGTTATATTTAAAAGCGACATATTGAAAACATTTACTTTACGCACAATAACCCACTGTAATGAATGTAATAACAGTTCAGCACACATTAAAGATGTACTCTTACTCCCAGAAAAGATTTACCATACTTAATAATATTGCTTTAATCTTCCAAAAAGTATGAATACATGTCGAACACATAGGTTCTTATGAAGGATACCAAGTTAAATTTGACTTGAAATGAGCATAAAACATAAAACAAAGTATTTCTACCTTATGAGACTATAATAGACCACAATAAATCTTTTAGCATTCACCATCATTTAATATTTTTTGCGTTTTCTGTTATTAAATACACAGTTTCAAACTTAATATCAGTAATTAGAATTTTCAGTAAATGCATTATTTAGTAAGTATTTAAAAGTTTATCAGTCATAATTGATGATTGTTATACTTTTTTATGTATTGACTTTGAATAAGAGTGTCACTTTAACTTCCTTCCTACTAATATTGCCTTTAATGCTCGTATGAAGCGTTCTTTTTAATAATAAATAAAGATACCTTATAAATAAATTTTATTCAAAATGGTCGTAGATTCGTATTTGGTTGACCAGGAAGTTATTAGGTACTTCATTTTCTATTTGATATACTTTCAACGAATCAGAGTTCGGTTTATTGTAACTAGGAAGTTATCCGCTTGCAATTCACATTAAAATGACAAAATCCAGATAATATTAAATATTAACATATGTTTACTACCATACACAACGTGAATAAAGTGAAATAATTTTAGTCGTAGTCAGCATCGTATTTTTAACATCCGGTTGAAAGAAATTTTTTAAAACGAATCGGATGTGAGTAACATGAATGTTTACATGTATGTTCCTGATTTAACACAAGTTAACTTGTTTCAGAGTTTATTGAGGGTATAAACAACTGAAACTAGCTTATATTTTAAACCATTTTTCATTCGTCTGCATCTAAGTTTTGAAAATTCCTCAGAAGTGAAACCGACTCTCCCTCTCAATATAGCAGACGACAAAGAATCAGCGTTACCGTAAAGCAAACTTAAAATATTTACTGACTAGCGCTTTTGCTATGGTAAAAGGGGGCTTTCCCAAAGCTTATATATCTCTCATATTAATTTGCTCACAATAAATGTGCCGTATACTAATCTACTTCATCACATCTTGCATTAACGAACTGCAATAACCATTATTGCAGCAAATTCTCATCATGCATCACTGTACATGATATTTTTGTCGTCGAACTAAATTGCCTTCGAAACTTAACGAACACTTAAATTTTACTTCTGTGTACAAGAATACTCTTTGCTAGAATTACTAAGATGAAAATCCTAAAAGATACTCTTTTATGCTTTTGATTATACAAATTTATACTGTGATATATACATATTATTGTCACAGGCATGCTTCATTCCGATGTTAGCTTGCGCACAACACATGACGAATTCATACTCTGGGCTGGCTACAAAGCTTCACATATACCATGACATGAAATTTGAGTATTAATATTATATAAACGAATCGTTATAACATTCTTACCAACATAATGAAATAACAAAATAGCCAGTACTTCTCTTTGAAAATTTTAAAATTAAGTATTATTAAACTTTGTTTATTATCAACCGTTATAGTAACTAAGTGTGGATAAATATGTCATCCATCAAACACTAAATATATAATCGGTTATCAAAGGACTTTCATTGCATAGTTCATGTATCATTCATTCCTTTAATGAACCGTTCATTTATAAACAAGGAACTCGTGCGTTTCGGGATTTTCCGAAAATAGCTGTAACAAGGGCATTCATATACATTTAATTATTCAAAAATATCTTTCATAGACAGAAAACTATTGTTGAATACATTTTATGTGACACAAATGACATTCAAAACAAGTCTTTTAGCTTTTCTGATTGCTTTTTGCCAAAATGGAAACGAATCAATATGCTAAACTGAGAATGGCAGAGCACACGTCATCCAAGTGAGGTGTAACCTGTATTTCGGCATCTTTCAATTCAATCTTCACCCAAACATTCTTATTGAAAAGGTGCACGCAGGCAGGCATAGATTCTTCAGATATTTTCTCCACAAACAGTAAAACAACATGCTTCCTTAATATTATTGCATATTCAAGCTCGTTTTTGCAAAGTACGCTTTCACAGAAGGCATTTGATACAACTGCCAAGATGACTGCTGTGTCATTAAAACATCTATTCACTTCATCCATGATGCCGTATCCAGGACGAAAGTGTCTATCACCAATGCCGACAAATTTCAAAACCTCGGTTTAAACATCTCCTACTTCTTTCATAAAAGAGTTCATTAATAAAGACCAGAGGTGTTCCTGCACTATCTCTGAATCACTGTCGCTGTAGATAAGAAAAGACAAAAATCGAAGCTTGAAACAACCGTTCATGAGCTGTGTGCGAACACTTCTAGCATTCCTTTTAGTTTTGTGTTTTTCGAGAACTCGCTTCCCCAATTTAGCGCATATTATTGCTACAATTAAAGTACCAATCGTTATGCTGGGATATACATGCTATTCTTCATTTTGATGTTGCAGTCGTTTTGTAGCTTTGCATAGGTATCTTGGTTAACTGGCGTTTGTAACCCGTCTATCGAACACATTAAGTTTTGATGGATAACAAATTCTGAAGTCAGCAACCAGTGAACGAAATTAAGACGTTTACATGTGCATTGTAGAGGGTTGGAGTCAATGTGTAACTGTAGTGACCCATTATGTTTGTGGTTGATTCTCTCAAACCAACGTATGCTCTTATCATCTAAGTATTCAATGTCATTATTTACTAGGTCCACTTGTCTGCAAGGTAAAACAACTGTTTGATAGAACTGCATCAAGTTGTTATGGCTTAAGTAAATCTGGCTTAGATTTATGTTGTGTGCAAACATTGTCTTTGGAATGTAAGGTAGATTATTGTATGACATATCCACAACTTGTAGATTGAACATATGTTTAAACATTTGCGTAAACTGTTCCGTGTGGCTTTGAAGCATGACATACAGATTAATGTGAGCAAGTAACAGGGTGGAAAGCGTACAATCAAATATATAAGGAAGATCAAAATACTCAATTTCATTAAACTGAAGATCCAAACTTTGTAAACCGAATGTTATATTGGTTTCAACTTCGAACCGAATGGTTTTGACCTTGTTCCATCGTAAGCTTAGTGTTTTAAGAGAAAATGTAATGTTCAGCGAATGAATAATCAGGTTAGAATCAAAATGCATGCTAGAACTTCCAAAATATATATTGTCATATATGAATGTTTCCAAATGCCGTATGCGTTTAAATAGCCAACCGACGGTCTTAACCGAAACATTTAGTTTTACTGGTAATCGACTTTCTGAAATGTCAACCATGCGGAGTGACCTATAATGGTCATCACTTGTCAAGTTTCAAAAATCGATATGGGATACTTGCACACTTTTCAGAGACAAAAGTTCAAGGTAGTTGAATATTATGTTGGTTGGGTCCAAGTCAAGAGCATATAAAAAATTACCGTTTGCTTCTAAACGGGTCAGATTTCGCCAACCAAGTGCAGTCAAAACACTGTTATTCAAATTAATTTGAATTCGTTCGAAGTCTGGACGGACAAAATCGTTCATCAACAGTGTTTTTAAGTATGGAAATGCCGTTTCCGTATCAAGTTTCCTGCTGAAAACATCGAATGAAAATCGTTCATTGTTGGAAACATTTAATTCCACAAGACTTTCCAATCCATTGAACGCTCCGTGTTCCAACTGATATATGTGAAGAACTGGGCAGCCCCGAACATGCAATCCAAGGGTTTGTAAAGTGATCATTATTTTAAACGTATCATTTTTGATTATCAAAGTTTTCCCCGATTTTTCTTGCCACGAAAGATCTAATGTCGTTATTTTCCCCCACGATTGATTATGAATGGTTTCAGAAGACAAACTTTCATCGCATTTCAAATCTGTTATTGTTACGTTTGTTATTCCATTTGGAATATACATAGGAATTTCTTCTTCGCACTCCATAAGTTTTCCGTAGCATTTGCATCCGTTCACTATACAGTTATTTCCATAGTTTCTTACAATGTCTTTAACTATGATAATATTTTCCCATGAGTTTGATTTGATAAGAGTATACGATAAATATATAGCTGAAATGAAATAAAAAATTTAATTGTTTTAAAAGCGATCATGAACAAACATGGAAGTTTGTTCTTGGATATTCGGTTTGTAAACACTATGTTTTTATTAAACAACAGGGCTTGAGATAATTGCAGTTATGGTTATAGCACATTTAAAATAAAAATGTACTTGGCTTAATTGCCAGTCAAGCTACCCGAGTTCTTTTTAATAATAACCGATTGCCACAATATCGATATGTCTTACACCTTATGCATAATCCACATGCATGAGTCGTACTTCGTACCCGACAAGGTTGGTTATAGAAAATATTGCTCGAACTAACGTTTATGCATTTAATGCAACGGTAAAATATAACATGAATAAAAACATTACAGCACTCAAATATATAAACAATCCATTTTTGTAGTGCGAAACTATCAACTCGTGTCTTTACTTAAAATGTCAACACTGTATATTTTACAGTTTTAGAAATGCATACTAATAAATGTAAGACTACATCGGAAGTTAAAATGAAGATGAAGGAGATAACTCTCACGCCTCTTGGTTGTACACTTCACCTTAATTACTATAACTCTTATCTCCTTCTCCAAATACTTGACTATCATTTGATGTAATTAATTATCAATGATAAATTTCGCTTTTGTATCGCAAATGTAATCTTATGTAATCTGGTTAAATTGAAGATGTTAAGTAGTGTTTAAAACTCTTTCTTTTCCTTAACAGTAAGTCTTTTAACAACGGGTACAAACTGATGATTGAATAAACCTTCGCTTTAATGATTAAGTTGATTATTGTATGTCATGCTAGAAGTTGTATATGTTTTCTTGAAGACAGATACCACAGAACCATGCGGTGAATTTATGTTGTTATTGTATTGCTGTTATTTGCGCAACATGTCTTGTAAATATTTTATAAATAAAATAAACATAAAAGCAATACAAAGAACAAACCAAACAAATATATTTAAAGGATTGAGGTTTTATTCTGTGAAAGACAATGGTGCGGGTGAGAAATATGTGCATGACATTTTGTGATTTGGCGCCGTTGCCAGCAATGAGACGCAGTATTTACATATATTTATTCATAACTAAGCAAGCCTAAAATAACTCCAGATGGTGGATATTGCGGTAAATCTTTTGAATTGTTTGGCAACAGTAGGGAAAATGCGACTTGTAAACGTTAAGGACTCTTAATATAGGAATATTAACATAATGATCATTATAAAATCATCATATATTAAGTAGAAGTTGTATAATAGCAAATTTATTTGTTATTGCAGATGTTGCCGAGTGCTAAAGACTTGAATATTTGAACACACAATTGTTACTTTTACTGTTGCATTGTTGTAAAAAGGAAACTTCGGCAATTTACGGGGGAGGGGGGGGTGATGCGCATCGCCCCCACCCGGATCTGCTTGTGATTTATTATATATTTCATCAAATCGATTAAGATAAATGGCATTGCCGTATTGTATTTGGCCAATCGGTGGATTGTTGAGAGCAGTTAGGAGTTCTGCATAATTGAATTTTCATTATCAATGTCTAGTTTAAATTTTGAAGTTATCTTTTGAAAACCTTTCTTTCTTTATAGTATTTTTCCAATGATCTTTTGATGATCACATATAATGATCAACTTATTACCTAGTGCAGTAAAATTAATTTGAAAGTGAAGGCATTCTGAAATCGAAAATTAATAATCAGTGTTTTTAAATTTGAAAAGGCTGTGTCTGAATTGAGTATCTTGCTGCCAACATCGTATGAAAATTGTCCATTGCTGGAAACATTTATTTCTACGAATTTACAATCCATTGAACGCTCCGTGTTCTATCTGATATAATTATGTGAATATCCTGGCAGCCCGGAGCATGTTAACCAAGATTTTCAAAGTGTCATTTTTGATAAACAAATCTTTCTCTATAGCTTCTTGCCACGAAATATCCAAAGCCATAATTTCTCCCACGCTTTAATTTCAAAGATTTTAAGGGACAAACATTTAAGATCTGTTAGTTTTACATTAGTTATTCCACTTTTAATATACGCAGGAATGTCGCAGTCCATATAACATCCTCGGCATTTGCATCAGCTCACTTCACAGTATTTTGTTTCTACCAATGCATTTTTCACTCTCCATGGCGCATTTGGAGATTAAACTGAATATAATTATAACAACAAACTACGTTATCGGGTGCGTACCCGTCATTCTGTCTCAGTACGTGTTTAATGTTGTTTTAAAACTTCAGAAGAGTTTTATAATAATCAAGCAGTGTAAACGTATCAAATTTAAATATTTCATGGTGAAGGTCGACGTTCCGAATTAGGAATGCCTCAAGGTATTAACCTCATGTGAAATTTGATAGTAGAGAAAGAAATAATTTGCATTATTAGAATTTGTTTGTAAATTGAATGATGTAAATAAACATATTCCAGACTTTTTTTATAAGCATACATCTATGGAACGGGTTGACCGTTATCATCCTTAGGATCGGTAATTCAGTTACTTTTGACTACGGTACCACTCGCGCTTGGTGTCTGTAACAAGGTGAATGCCTACCATGGTAACAGTTTTTAGTGTCTAAATTCAATAGAAAGCTACACATACTGGATGGGAAAGGGAAAAGATTTAGGAATATAGAAAACTGTTGTAGTGATCAGAAAACATTAAAAGGTACTCGCTATCACAACCATCAAAAAGCTTGTCATCGACCTCAACATCATTCCATAACCCTGGATTAAATGGACCGACAGACAGACCTAGACCTAAAGTAATTACAACAGTTGGAAACCTTATGTTTATCTCTGGTAACAATATTCGCAACACCATATGCCCGAACCTGCCCAAGGGCCTGATGAAACAACTTATATTGGGGCAAGAGGGCATAAAAATGCCTTGTTCAGCTTGGTTTTGCCACAAAAGAGCAAGCTTTTTGTCACCGGTTAGAATGGTGGCATTTCGGACGAAACCATTTCAGTGCAAATGTACTTTTTTTTTAAAATATTGCCAGCCAATGGGTTAATTTAATGATTTGAAACACTTAAAAATTAAGTTAATTGTCTGTTCTGTAATCCAAAGTTGCACTTCAAATATATATATTTAAGACAGTGGTGTTGTTGAATTACATCAGGAAATAGTGTTCATTGTTTTAATTGATTATCTTTGTAACAGTTTTGAAAATGTGTACATAATTTAAAAATGAAATTATGGCACTTTTATTTATGTTTTATTTAAACACGAGTACATTTAATACTTTAAGTACGAAACCATACATTTTTCTCAAATCTATATTTGTTGGCATAGAATAAACTGTTCTCATTTTTTATACTTCAGTGTTCAAATTATTTTTACTGTAATTGTTAATTGTGATAATTCCTAACACCAAGTTATTTCCTATAGTATATATGCATTGTGTTGTTGGTGGAGTTTTGTGCTGTTGTTCCATCTTTATTGTTAGTGATTTTTTCTTTCTTTTTCTGTGCTATGTCTTTGGAGTTTACTCTGTGTCATTTAACGGGGATTAAACCTACACGAGCGGCTATGGAAGATGCTTTTTCACCCACCACAGGTAAACAAAAATAAGTAAAGTTTTTTTTTTACTGGAACTCTTTTGTGCTTAGTGAAAATAATTGTGAATGGATAAACGATAATTCGTGGTTGTCATGGATATGCGCGCAGTGATTGAGATTATGTTAATAGTCAAATTGGTCTTTAAATAGTTCTAAGGAAAGTGAAGCATTATTTCTTGAAAGGTTCGTGAAAACTGTACTTAATTAGCGTTCTAAATATTGCCACAAGACATTGTTTCCATGATGTTACAGACGACAGTCTTCAACAAGGTAGGTAATTACAATGTGGTGACCATTAAAAAGGAGTTCCATACGGGCATTTTATCTTCGCCCGTGGGCAAGATAAGAATTTCTAGCATGGTTGAATTATTGGATCTACTTATCTCAGTTGGGAGAAATGTGAAATCTATTACAGTTTTAATCGAGAAATCACATTTGGAAATACATTTCCTGCAGCAATGTAGCATAGTGTTTACAATTAATTGAACGTAGCAGTTTAATCTTCAAACTGTGTTTGTGTTGACCAACAAGTTTGCTCTCTGCTACGTTTACCGTCATGCAACGTTTATATATATAATTATATATATACATAATCTTCTATTATTCACATCTTTAAATGCACTGCCATAGTAAAAACTATAAAAAAAACAGCTATTATTTCTAATAAATGAAACAACTATGTACAAAGGATGAGTAATAATAGATCAAGGTTTCCCCTATAAATTTCTTTCATTAGTTTAACGATGAAATTTAGCTATGTATTGCAGTACATCCTTATCAGTGATGAACACAATGGCGACTCTTGTATGTTGACGCATTTTTGCACATCCCTGAGTTGTCTGATAATATACTTGGATCGAGTTAATTAAAACAAATCCATGATATTTGATGTCCCTGATATTGATGTCCCTGCTATTGATGTCCCTGCTATTGATGTCCCTGCTATTGATGTCCCTGATATTGATGTCCCTGATATTGATGTCCCTGCTATTGATGTTCCCTGGAATCCCCTCTATACCTCAAAAAGACAGTGTGTATAGAAGAATTAAGCGGAAAATTTATTTCAAAGAAGTATACAGCACAATACATATTTGAAATTGGCCAATATGACCCGTGATCAAATTAGTGTAATACAAACGTTTATATATACACAAAAAGCGGAACAGATTCATAAATAAGTTTATAAATATCACAATGTTTACAATTATATCTATATACTCAAATATAATTTTCTAAATTTATCAATTAGGAAATATTCTCTATTGTTTATCTATGAACGGTATAACTTACGCTTGTACAAACATGTTCCTTTAGGAAAATATCGCCAATGATCAAATTTATATGACAAAATAAATCTTAGATAAAATAATCTTTGGCGAACAAAAAAAAATGATTAAACAAATATACACATCACAAGACATCAACTTATTCTTAATTCAGTATACAAAAAAAATATATTATGTTTATTACTAAATTCATAATGAAACAAAAATCACACACACTTATGTGACAGCCATCTAGTCACAATTGCGGCCCACTTTCGGAGGCCTTTATAAAGTATATTTGTAGACTTACTTGCTTGAAAGTCAATGGCAAATACATTCAACAATAAGAACCTCAATGTTCGTACCAGTGTTAGGTGAAACACAGCTTTTTCATCAGACATTCTTTATTTCTAATATAAACAGTGATTTTAGTACTTGAGACGTCTCAAAGATTGGACAAATCATGTCCTGCGGTGTGTGTCCTTGTTTATAAATAGGTCTGATAACATTCCTTCAAATATATCTTGGTTTATATTTGTTACAACGCACACATTGTTGGGTCTTTCCAGGACTTTTTGCCAGTCGACGACCATTTGTCCCCACGTGTAATGCCCCTTAACTTCCACAGTTGCGTACACGTCACAGCAGGTTTTAATGACGTCGGGCCTCAGCACACATGCTATAAGATATTCATCCGCGGGCATGAAAGTAGCCCACTTTTGTTTATTGGCGTATTCACATGATTTCTTTTCTATTTTTGAGAGAAAATTGCAAACATCCCCGCCTTTGTCACGAATGTTGGAATAAAACACCTACAACAGATGAAACTTTGAAACACAATTTATCTGGCCAACAAAGCCATTGAAATTGCATATTATTCTACATACTATTTTAGCATATTCTCGTACGAATCTAGGATCTTGTTCATATCAATTTTAAGTACTACAGTGACATTAGGATTTCTCTTTGACACATTTGACCAATCAACTACCATTTGACCTCGACATAAACCTGAAGTAAGTTCAACGGTTGAGTAAACAAGTTCATGTGAAATGATGACATCATCAAATATGGCTGCCGCCATTGCAAACTGATCCACAACTTCGTAGTTTTTATCGATACCAGAATCACGCAGTGTTTGATAAAACAACTTTATCACATTCTCTTCAAGCATGGACACAAACTTTCCAACAGCTGTCTTGCAGTAGCATTTTTTCAAATCCATGAAATTATCCCAGCAAAAAAAAATGTAACGATATATAAAGTCATCATCGTCATCATCATCATCATCATCATCATCGTCATCGTCGTTGCCCCTGTCGTCGTCATCATTATCATCATCATCATTCGTCCAACACACTCATACATATGCATTTATTAATTTCAAGACACCAGATTGTACAGTTTTATTCTTAGAATATAAACACTAAGAAGATCTGTCACAGAGACAGCACGCTCGACTATTCCGCCGCTTTTAAGGTATCAATTGCAATGTTTAAGCGAAACATGCATGGATCACTGTAAAAAAGATTAAATGAAAAATCGTATCCAGAATTTCTAAGTCATATAATAAGGGGGAATTTTTTTAAAATATGCAAGATAGAGCTATCATATTTGATTGCTTGAAGTTTCAATGCAATACATAAAGTAGATGCTGAGTTATTGACTTACATTTTCTAACATGCAAAACCTTAACCATAATTTCTTAGTCGAATAATAAAGGGGCAAAATTGATATCATATCCAAGAAAGAGTTATCGTTCTTGATAAATTAAGAAGGCTGAATGGTTTGGAGCACATGTATTAAGTTACAATAGATTTCATGATGTATTTGTTGTGATAATGACTTAAGTGTGGTTACATGCAAAACCTTAACCCGAATTTCTAAATCGAAACATTAAAGGGCCATAGATTGCAAAACACAGTACTCAAACTTATTTTTTTTAGATAGGTTAGATGGTTGAATACCGTTGTATAAAGTCTCAATGCAAAACATCAAGTAGTTGCTGAACTATTAACCTATGTGTATTACATGCCTTAAAAACCTTATCCAGAATTTCTATGTTGAATAAAATGCACATTTTTTAACTATGTGCATGATAGAGTTTACTTACTTGATAAATTAAGTTCGAAGGATAGTTTGGAACACGTGCCTTAAGTAGCAATGTAATACATGTTGTCTTTGCTGATAATTATATTGATATATGCACAACCTTTATCAATATTTTGAAGTCGAAAAACAAACGGCCATAATAAGCATTATATGCAAAATAGAGTTATCTTACTTGGTTGTTTAAGTAGGTTAGATGGTTGAGTAGCGTTGATTAAATTCTCAAAACAATACATCAAGTAGTTGCTTATATATTAACCTATTAGTGGCCACATGCAAAACCTTAACCAGAATTTCTATGTCAAATTATAAAGGCCAATAATTTGCATAATATTCATTATATAAGTGTTAACTTACTAGTATATTAAATTAGTAGTTTAGATACTTTGGAATACATATCTAAAGTTTAAATGCAAAACGTTATGCAATTGCAAGAGATAATGACCTAAAGGTGCTTACATGCAAAACCTTCACCAAGGTGTGACGCTGACGCCAGGGTGGGTAGTTTAACTCTCCTTATTACTCGAATGGTCTAGCTTATTATATATAAAACTAAACAATTGCAAATAAAATCATTCGATCTTAGATATTTCCTAACTCTGTATATGACCATTTTCTATCTAGATTGTTTTTATTGGGTGATATTTAATACAAATCCGTTAAATCAAAATCATTTTTGATATTATCAAAATGAATTAAGCTGCCTTTAACTTTATTTTCATATTTACCCATGGAATAGAACGCTCCATACAAGTCTCCCACGTGACAATGGTAATGGGCGCCTTTGGTTGATTCAAGACAACGTAAGCGGCCTCGGGATCAAAATAGAAATTAAACTCCGCGGCGACTGTCATGTTCCCTTTCCCTAAAACAGTACAAGAATACCTCATATCACACACATATATGGACACATCATATACATTAATATCATTTTGACATCCTTTTGTTTTTGTTCGTAATTGCACGATCCTCTTTGTACCATCTCGAATACTCGAATTTTGAAAAAAGACTTATTTATCTTAGGCATATAACTAATTTTGTTGGAAATTTATTAAGCTGTGGGTTCAGATGGTTTAACAGTATTTCGGTTCAAAAAGTATATAGAGTTAAAGTCGGAAATTAAACAGAATTGCGCAGAATGTCAAGGTGCTTAGGATAAAAAGGTCACATGGTATCGGAACGAACATAAATACATGTATCATGAATTTTCTGACGACCTGTATCACGTTCCGAAGTCTTACCATGATGGTTCCCACCCATGATGTAACAGTGTTTGAGGCGTGAGCCAATGCCGGGATCCATTCTGATAGCCATTGCAATATTAGTAAGGGGTGCTAGGCACACAAGAGATAACTCCCCTGAAAAATATGTCAAAGTAGCACATTTAGTAATTATTTTCACCATTATCATGATAGAGATGATGTTTATCTCAGATCTAACAACGACAGTTATCTTGCGCTATAAGCTATACAGCAAGTCCTCATAAAATCGTAACAACTCGGCAATCTCTGGCAAGCTTAGTGACTTACCTCGTATATAAGCTTCAAGATAACTGAAAATGTGATTGGACCGCCTGCGATCACTTGTTTATCATAAGTAGACCCTTTTGGTAACATCAACAATGTATTGAAATGTTTGATTTTGATTCTTGTCTTCAAAAAGCTTTGGAAAAAATTGAAAATCAATTTTCAGGATTGGGATACTGTTAACAAAGTTCTAAACAATTGACCCAATACATATATGTAATTCCTAATGCTAGTGTGTGTTCTTGGCTTTATTATATGTTGTTTGAATTATCTCTGTGGTTTGTAGTAGGTTTTTGCTACTTTTGTATATTTTTCAATAATCCGAGATCAAAGCTTTAGTAGATTATCTGCACTAGATAAAGGCTGACAGGTTTTAAATAAATACTCCTCTTGTTATTAAACCTGACTGATATAATTGCCCAGTGTAAACTACCCAACTCTCCTCCTCCACTATTGAGATACATTAAGCAGGGGATGTAACTGGTATTCAATATACAAATTAAGTCAATCTTATGGTCATACACCATTGACTTCATCCACTGTTTGTTATTTTCCATGCAATATAAATAGTTACACCAATCGAATTCAGACCTATTTGTACCACTCCAGATAAGTTTGTCTAGATTTCAGTAAGGATACAAAACGCTAAATTGTTTATTAACTGATCATATTTTCTTTTATTTACGCTATTCACAGAAATGTATATTACCTTCATATTGCTTGGAAAGTCTCAATAGCGCATGAACGGTGTGTTCTGATTGGATGAGACTTTCATGCGGGGCTTCGGGATCCGGGACGTCGCCGAAGCCATCCGAACCGTGGTAATCACTGGTCTCTTTTTTTGTCACCAAGCAAAGGTTCGTCACATCCGATATATACTGGTATCTACAAATGTAAAGGTGTAAGATGCGGATCCTTGTCTTCATAAAAAATCCCCACTTTACTGTCAATCTAGGGAACGCAGGTTCAATCCCCCCATATCATTACTTCAATAATGACCGTTTCCGGGAAGGACGCTTATGTTGAATATCTGTATACTTGTGCACATTTAAGAACCAGAGAAGCTCGTAACATGGAAACACCATATCGGTGCACTATGGCACACAACTGATGCTCTTGAGCCAAAGCCCATAGCTAGATAGGATGGTTGCGTTGTAAAATAAACGTACTCACATGTAGAGGAAGGGCGTAGCTGAGCTTGTGGGCAAATGCAGTCATAGCACTTAATTGTAGAATAATCTATCAAGTGTTAGGCAATTTGTATACATTAAAGGCTACGCCTTTCTAAAAGATTCATGAATCCGCCCCTCGAATAGACAAAATCAGTTAATTTTGTTCAAGGAACCCCAGGCAGAAATTGATCTCATAAATACATTATATGTAACAAACACTTACGTCAAGTCGATTCACAACTTGTAATACTCTCAACACATTTTTCCCGACTTGCATTGCGTCAGCATTTCCGGCCACGCACGTAATTCCGATGACGTCAACATTCGGGCACATTAAAGCCATCAGGATCGCTTGGGCGTCGTCAACACCGGCATCCGTGTCAATAAGAAGCTTGCGTCGACCGGAAGTTGACATTTTTTGCCGCAACGCACGTATAAGTTTTTCTGGATGAGTATTTAAAAGTAATATTTAATCGAAAATAATAACATAATTTAAAAATGTTTAACGAATATCCGGAAATAGTAAAAATAATGTTATTTCTATAGCAATGAATGATCACTTTTCGACAATGTTAGATATTGTGAAACAGATGAAGTGAAACCGTTTACCCCTTTAAATGTCCAGGACCATACATATAGTAATTGGATCCATACAGAGTATTAGTATATACCTAATAACCGTTAAAACAGACGGTCTATTTTCATCACAGTTTTGGTTAATTGTTAAATTGGCGTATGAATACATTCAGTTGACCGCTTGTATTTTAATCCTTAATCTATTCATCAGTTTCATTGAAATGGTATATCTTATTATTCACCAGCGGACTAAGGGCGGTAGGGAGCATCGGGCGCCCCCCCCCCCACTCCCCCCCCCCACCAAAATCGTCCAAATTGACTTTGTTTGTCAATATCAAAGAAGAAAGGTTATCAAATAAGCTTAGAAATGCAACATTTTGGACTAAAATTGTTAAAAACATGAGAAGTACGATATTACCCATGCAAACATTTTAAACCAATTAAATTTCGGTTCTGAGGGAGGGGCGAATGTCAAAAGGGTGTGCATCTAATTAACGCCATCCACTTCCTGCATCCGCCCCTTTTATTAACATTTCATAAACATAATATTCCCATAAACATGCATTTGACGCAGTCTATAAATAGGTGGAGCATTGATAAATTATGGTCTGTTCTAACATGTACAGATTTTATTCTAAACGATATTGAATTATGTCATTGACAATTGAATAGACGAAAACGAAAATAGGATAGGGTAGGAATGTATGTCATTGTTATTTCACATGACTCAGACTGTAAATATTCATTTCTCCAAATCTGAAGAATACAATATACTATCAAACAATACAATATATTGCATAATTCAATCAGTTTTAAAACGGAATCTTAAGTTATGAAAGAATAAAAGAGAAATGTACATATCACATAAAAATATACACATAAATACACATAACTTGGTTTGTGATGAAATTGTACCCTTGCCTGTGTGTTAACCGATATTTCCTTTGTACTAAATTGTCAGATCTAATATCGTTATATCCGTGTAAAACTTTACTTATACACGCGTGCTAGTTTTTAAATCGACTAGAGTTTAACTCGAGGACGATCGTGATCTGAAATATTCGTGTATGATAGCGAAGTAAACAAGGGTATTATTCTATCTTCTTTTACTTTTATTTAGCTGTCAAAATCTGGATCGAACATATGAATCACCGATGGTGATAAAACATATTTTAAATCTGTACCTAGCTTAAGGTAGCCATCCATCTTTATGATGTTATGATGTGTAAGTGCATTTAAGATATTATATATCGATATTATTTTTGCATGGAATCAATTTTTTAAAACAACTTAATGACGCTATTACTATAATAAGAAAAATTAAAGGGAGGTAATAAGATATCGTAAAGGTAGATAATAAGATTTATTTTTTTATTATTATATAGCAATGTTATCAATTTGTGTCTTAAAAACATAGTGTTTATATAAAACATGATATATGTAAAATTTTAAAAGTATTCTAACTTTTTTAGATAAAACGTTACCAATGGAAATTTCTTGTATAAATAATGAATGAATAACCTTCACTCAATATCCTAAAATGTTTATAATCAAACCAGAAGAAGAGCCGTATCGTCCGATTTAAGTCTTTAGGCGTACATATTATTTTTATTGTTTTTATGAGTGTTTTAGTTAAATGACGTTTAGGAAGCATTCTCAAAAAATCATAATGATATCTCTCAAAATAAATAAGATACTTGTTTACAATATTAATCACTAATAAAGTCATTCATATATATTGTTAAAATGTTAATTATTGTTATAAGTTGATTGTCATATGTTTTCTGTTAATATGAAATTACATAATTGTAATAACATTTGTATAAAATGTACATGTCATGATGTTTTTCATTTCGAATGTTTTTATTAATTACATTTTTAAATGTACCGACATTGAAAAAAGCCAATAACAGCAAATAGTTTTCATGTTATGTTTTATTATCACCGAAATCTAAAATTTAGAACTTGAAATAAATGAAAACAATTATGTACAATGGACGTACAAAAATAATAGAACAAGTTCAATTTTCGAACGATTTTCTATCATAATTTTAACCCTATAATTGAGAAATATATTGAAGCTCAAAAATATTTATAAAAAACTGAAAACAGTATATTGACCGTTTTTTGCAATTTCCTGAATTGTCTGATAACAGACATGGATGATGTTCGTAAAAGACAAATATCCGTAATATTGATGTTCCCAGAACCCTCAAGAAAACTGTATGTACAAAATGTTCTCTGTTAGATGCACAGTGTACATGAACATAGTTGCTGCACACTTTGTGAGGCCCTGATCAAGTCTATTTTTTATTAACATGTTTAAACGTCATTGGCAATAGCTGTCAAACGCACAGTGTACATGACCATAGCTGCGACACACTTTGTAAGGCCCTGATCAAGTCTATTTGTTTATTATCATGTTTGAACGTCATTGGCAATAGCTGTTAAAGGCACAGTGTAGATGATCATAGCTGCGACACACTTTGTGAGGCCCTGATCAAGTCTATTTGTATATTATCATGTTTGAACGTCATTGGCAATAGCTGTTAAAGGCACAGTGTACATGATCATAGCTGCGACACACTTTGTAAGGCCCTGATCAAGTCTATTTGTATATTATCATGTTTGAACGTCATTGGCAATAGCTGTTAAAGGCACAGTGTACATGATCATAGCTGCGACACACTTTGTGAGGCCCTGATCAAGTCTATTTGTATATGATCATGTTTGAACATCATTGGCAATAGCTGTTAAAGGCACAGTGTACATGATCATAGCTGCGACACACTTTGTGAGGCCCTGATCAAGTCTATTTGTTTATTATCATGTTTGAACGTCATTGGCAATAGCTGTTAAAGGCACAGTGTACATGATCATAGCTGCGACACACTTTGTGAGGCCCTGATCAAATCTATTTGTTTATTATCATGTTTGAACGTCATTGGCAATAGCTGTTAAAGGCACAGTGTAGATGATCATAGCTGCGACACACTTTGTGAGGCCCTGATCAAGTCTATTTGTATATTATCATGTTTGAACGTCATTGGCAATAGCTGTTAAAGGCACAGTGTACATGATCATAGCTGCGACACACTTTGTAAGGCCCTGATCAAGTCTATTTGTATATTATCATGTTTGAACGTCATTGGCAATAGCTGTTAAAGGCACAGTGTACATGAACATTGTTGCGGCACACATTGTGAGGCCCTGATCAAGTCTATTTGTATATTATCATGTTTGAACGTCATTGGCAATAAATGTTAAATGCGCAGTGTACATCAGCATAGTTGCGGTTCACTTTGTGAGGCCCTGCTCAAGTCTTTTTTATAATAACATGTTTGAACGTCATTGGCAATGATATTTTGCATTGATTTACAAAACATATATATTAGGATAAATCAACATGAGAACCTCAAAGTTTGTATCAGTGATCAGCTTCTGCGTGGGACTGTCCTAATTTCTAATATCAAAAAGGATATTTGTATTTAATTGAGTTGGGTTCAGTAAAATGAACTGTCGGATGAAAACGAATCAGGGACGTATGTAATGATTTGAGAAATCATGTATTGCGATTTGTTTCCTTGTTTATAAATAAATCTGCGACCATAAATTATATAGTTTATATTAGTATTTATGATCGTGGTATCTGTTTAAAGAAAACAGGCCAAAAACTTTGATATTTGATTTTTATAGTCACTCACTTATGTGGGGGCTGGTCACAAAGAAGGCAGAAAGGTGCTACAAAAATGGCAGGGTGAAGAACCCTTCGAAAAATACCTAGCTAAAATCCTATCAGGGTAATATTATGTAATATTATTTGTGCATTTTCCAAAATGTAGTATTACCATGATGGTTCCCGCCCATAATGTAACAGTGTTTAAGTCGTGAGCAGAGGCAGTAATCCATTCGGATGTCCATTGAAATATTGGTAAGGGGTGCAAGGCACACTAGAGATAACTCCCCTGCAAAATTAAACGAAGTAGAAATCGTACACGTAATAAGTTATAATCACCAACGCCATGATAATCATGTTGTTTATCTCATATTCCTTAGAGCAAATTATCTTGCGCTAATGAATATTTAAGCACGTCCTCTTTGAGACTTCGAATAACAATTTGGAACTCAACCTCTTTCAGTCAAATCATTTAACTACAACAGTATGGAAAACAATATATATACATAAACGACAACTATAAAGAGGTCGGCAAACAAGCAATGGGAATAAGGCTGTATTATTAGATTCATGCGTAATCCTAGTGTCAACTGGTTATTAAATCTGAATGTTAAAACTGACCAGTGCTCCCCGAACTCTCCCATCCACTTTTGGAAAAGATTTACCACCATAACCCATTGTAATGAAGTAATAACAGTTCAATACACATTTACTTCCCTGAATACCATTCTATAAACTCTTGTAGAAAACAACAAAATCAATACTTTTTCAATGATATTATTTTGTAAGTCTCAAAGAAGCACTTGGGGAACCGATTAACACATACAGCATGAAATTGCAACATAAGCGAAGTCTGTCTAGATAACAACATACTTGACAAAAATGGAGCTTACAGACGTGGTCGACTGGCCGAGAAAAAGCTGTGATTAAATCCTACGAGAATATTCACCATAAGCATTTGCTTATAAAATTTAACAATAAATTGAATCGATGTGAATGTATCTGTTTCCCAAGGCTTTACATGCATATGCGCACGAAATATTCGTGCGTATGGATCACTCGTGCTTATAAATTGCCACATTGTGGTTATTCCATTAAAACAAGGGAAAATACTTTTCTTCTAATTTGTTTTACTCAAACGCAGAAAATTATATTCCTTTCAACTTTTATTGCCTTCCATGCAGACATAAAGCGTTCTTTTAAATAATGAATTTCCAAAGATACCTTATACATAAATTGTATTCAAAATGATCCTAGAT
Organism: Mya arenaria; assembly: GCF_026914265.1. Lineage (NCBI taxonomy): Eukaryota > Metazoa > Mollusca > Bivalvia > Myida > Myidae > Mya > Mya arenaria. The sequence goes on from NC_069126.1 coordinate 42,730,306, forward strand.
TCGAATTAACAATGCACGTTTAATCAAATCACATCAATAAATGATTTGAACATTGGAACACATTTTTTGACAAGGAAGTTATTAGGTACTTAATTTTCTATTTTATATCATTTCAACGATTCAGGATTCGGTTTATTGTCGGAAACTAGGAAGTAACTCGCTTGCTATTCAAATTAAAATGACAATATGCAAATAATATTAAATATCACCACATGTTCACTACAATATACAAAGTAAATAAAGTTGTATAATTTGAGTCGTAGTCAGCATCGTATTTTTAACATCCGGTTGAAAGAAAAAGATTAAAACGAACCGGATGTGAGTAACATGAATGTTTACATGTATGTTTCTGATTTAACACTAGTTAACTTGTTTCAGAGTTTTTTGAGTGTATAAACATAACTGAAACTAGCTTATATTTTAAACCATTTTCATTCGTATGCATTTAAGTTTTGAAAATAACTCAGAAGTGAAACCGACTCTCCCTCTCCCATATAGCAGACGACAAACAATCAGCGTACCGTAAAGCAAACTTTAAATATTTACTGACTAGCGCTTTTGCTACGGAAAAAGGGTCTTTCCCCAAGCTTAAATATCTCTCATATTAATTTGCTCACAAAAAAATGTGCCGTATACTAATCTACTACATCACATCTTGCATTAACGAACTGCAATAACCCTTATTGCAGCAAATTCTCATCATGCATCACTGTACATGATATTTTTGTCAAACTAAATTGTCTTCGAAACTTAATTAAGGCCACAACAAATTGATCATCTGTTCGTCGGATTTGCCGCACCTAAAATTCGAAAAACGAAAAAAAAAATAAAAAAAACTTTTTTTTGCGCCCGCACATACTATTTGGCCGCGAATATTATTTTTTTTTGTTTACTTCTGAATTTCTTCTATTTTCTGAAGTTCTTTCACTAAAAATTTAAACCTTCAACATCGACTTCGCCTTTTTTTGAAGGTATTTCCATGCTTTACATTCTTCGCGAGCAAAAAATCCTCGTGTCAGGACAAAATCAGGTCCGGGTAACCGCAAAACAGCCGATATTTGTTGACAGTCTTTTTTGTCGGGAATATTTTGCAGGACACACCGTTGTATTTATTTCCGGTATTAATTTTCACGTACTTTCAGTTTTCGTAATGTAAAATACACGTTTTAAATGAAAATCAGTGTCATAGTCAATGGATTATAATATTCAGTAAACAAAAACAGTTTCATATCGTCGAAGGCAATAATTATTTATGTGTGTTTTAAGTAATTTATTGTTTTGTACTCAAAATTTAGTGTTAAATAATAACTCGATTTTGAGTGCAAAACTTATATTAAAATAGACGGACACACATGTTTTCGTGAGTTATTTTTTAAATTTTAAAATAAATTTCTCAGTTTTCATTTACCCATAATTGTTATAAACAGATACAAATAGTAGGATTGTAAATGATTTAGAAACAGTCTGTATTTATGCACCAGTAACCACGCCGCCCCCCCCCCCCTCCCTCCAGGTCCGGGGGGTATACCGGGGTTGGCTGGACCGAAAGTCAAAGTCCCCACTATTCCCCGGACCTTGCGGGGGCGTGGTAACAATTGACAAGTGCATAACACTTACATGTACAGTATAAACATCAGTAAAATCAGAAAATTAAACCTTTTATAAGTAAAATGACTGTTTTAATTTTCTCAATTCTTTGTTCTTATGATATCCACTTGTTTTCTTTGTTCGATTTGTAGTAAAGTGGCCTATTTCTTACGGGCATTGAAGCTATCGAGGCCGTCATGATATTCCTTTTCAAGGCACGGACCTATGAACCATAGGTTTGTGGTAAAGGGAAATATCTTTATCCCCCCACCTGCTCTAAAATAATGACCGGTGCCACATTTGCGGATTTGTTTGGTACTGCTTCAATTATGTTGTCCTGCAATTTAATATGTCTTTTTTTTTAAATGTTCTCTGTGTTATTTACATTTTCGATCTTCTGCAATGTCAAAGTCACTACAATTTTAGCATGTGCTTCAAGAGGTTCAAATTTAGACCTGACCCAATATATGGAAATGCTCAAATGATGAATTACTCTTACTAGTCTAAAATGTTTTTTTGTGATAGTAAGTTACGGAATGAATACAATAGTTTTCTGTTTGGTCTTCGAATAATTGCACGTTACTATGAGGAATGTTGTCTTAACAATATATCCACGTTCAAATTGAAGTTAATAGTAAAGCACTGGATCTTATTGCCATTTGTTAAATATTGAGACAGATTTTCATGTGATACAATCAAAACATTTCCATTCATAACTGAGAAACTGTTTGCAATGTGTATTATACATTTGGTAAGAAATAAACTTTTTAATTTTTCGCTTTGCGCTCGCCTCTGAATTGCAATAAATTAAAAAAAAAGTTGTTTTTTTTCGCTCGCTCGCTCCTACTTTTTTTGGCAAAATCCGTAGAACAACTGATCAATTTGTTGTGGCCTAACACTTAAATTTTACTTCTGTGTACAAGAATACTCTTTGCTAAAATTACTAAGATTAAAATCCTAAAAGATACTCTTTTATGCTTTTGATTATACAAATTTATACTGTTATATATACATATTATTGTCACAGGCATGCTTCATTCCGATGTTAGCTTGCGCACAACACATGACGAATTCATACTCTGGGCTGGCTACAAAGCTTCACGTACACCATGACATGAAATTTGAGTATTAATATTAGATAAATGAATCGTTATAACATTCTCACCAACATAATGAAATAACTAAATAGCCAGAACTTCTCTTTGAAAATTTTAAAATTAAATATTATTAAACTTTGTAAAACATAATATTATTGACCTTTATAGTAACTTAGTGTGGAAAAAAATGTCATCCATTAAACACTAAATAGATTATGTGATATCATAGGACTTTCATTGCATAGGTCATGTATCGTTCATTCCTTTAATGAACCGTTCATTTATAAACCAGGAACTCGTGCGTTTTTAAAAGAAATACTTGACAAGAGGGAAATTCTTAAAATAGCTGTAACAAGGCACTCATATACATTTAATTATACAGAAATAACTTTCATAGACAGAAAACTATGGTTGAATACATTTTATGACGAAAATGTGACACAAATGACATTCAAAACAAGTCTTTTAGCTTTTCTGATTGCTCTTTGCCATTAAAATGAAAACGGCACACATTCGAATCAATATGCTAAACTGAGAATGGCAGAGCACACGTCATCCAAGTGAGGTGTAACCTGTATTTCGGCATCTTTCAATTCAATCTTCACCCGAACATTCTTGTTGAAAAGGTGTCGCACGCAGGCAGGCATAGATTCTTCCGATATTTTCTCCACAAAGAGTAAAACAACACGCTTCTTTAATATAATTGCATAATCAAGCTCGTTTTTGCAAAATAGGCTTTCACAGAAGGCATTTGATACAACTGCCAAGATGACTGCTGTGTCATTAAAACATCTATTCACTTCATCCATGATGCCGTATCCAGGACGAAAGTGTCTATCACCAATGCCGACAAATTTCAAAACCTCGGTTTCAACATCTCCTACTTCTTCCTTAAAAGAGTTCGTTAATAAAGGCCAGAGGTGTTCAAGCACTATCACTGAATCACTGTCGCTGTAGATAAGAAACGACAAAAATCGAAGCTTGAAACAACCGTTCATGAGCTGTGTGCGAACACTTCTAGCATTCCGTTTAGTTTTGTGTCTGTCGAGAACTCGCTTCCCCAATTTAGCGCCTACTATTGCTACAATTAAAGTACCAATTGTTATGCTGGGTATTATGATATACATGCTATTGATCATGTTGATGTTGCAGTCGCTTTGTAGCTTTGCATAGGTATCTTTGTTAACTTGCGTTTGGACCCCGTCTATCGAACACATTAAGTTTCGATGGATAACAAATTCTGAAGTCAGCAACCAGTGAACGAAATTAATACGTGGACATATGCATTGTAAAGGATTGGAGTCAATGTGTAACTGTAGTGATCCATTCTGTTTGACGTTGATTCTCTCAAACCAACTTATGCTCGTATCATCTAAGTATTCAATGTCATTATATACTAGGTCAACTTGTCTGCAAGGTAAAACAACTGTTTGATAGAACTGCATCAAGTTGTTATGGCTTAAGTAAATCTGGCTTAGATTTATGTTGTGTTTAAACATTGTCTTTGGAATGTAAGGTAGATTATTGTATGACATATCCACCACTTGTAGATTGAACATATGTTTAAACATTTGCGTAAACTGTTCCGTGTGGCTTTGAAGCATGATATACAGATTATTGTGAGCAAGTAACAGGGTGGAAAGCGTACAATCAAATATATAAGGAAGATCAAAATACTCAATTTCATTAAACTGAAGATCCAAACTTTGTAAACCGAATGTTATATTGGTTTCAACTTCGAACCGAATGGTTTTGACCTTGTTCCATCGTAAGCTTAGTGTTTTAAGAGAAAATGTAAAGTTCAGCGTATTAATAATCAGGTTAGAATCAAAATGTATGCTAGAACTTCCAAAATATATATTGTCTGATATGAGTGTTTCCAAATGCCGTATGCGTTTTAGTGTCAAATCGGCCGTCTTAACCGAAACATTGAATTTTACTGGTAATCGACTTTCAGAAATGTCAACCATGCGGACTGACCTATAATGGTCATCACTTGTCAAGTTTCCAAAATCGATTTGGGGTACTTGCACATTTTTCAGAGACAATATGTCAAGGTAGTTGAATATTATGTTGGTCGGGTCCAAGTCAAGAGCATATAAAAAATTACCATTTGCTTCTAAACGGGTCAAATTTCGCCGACCAAGTGCAGTCAAAACACTATTATTCAAATTAATCGGAATTTGTTCGTTTGGAAGGATAAACTCGTTCATCAACAGTGTTTTCAAACATGGAAATGCCGTTTCCGTATTTAGTATCATGCTGAAAACATCGAATGAAAATCGTTCATTGTTGGAAACATTTAATTCCACAAGACTTTCCAATCCATTGAACGCTCCGTGTTCCAACTGATATATGTGAAGAACTGGGCAGCCCCGAACATGCAATCCAAGGGTTTGTAAAGTTTTCATTTTTTTAAATGTATCATTTTTTATAAACAAAGTATTCCCCGATTCTTCTTGCCACGAAAGATCTAATGTCGTTATTTTCCCCCATGATTGATTATGAAAAGTTTCAGGAGACAAACTTTCATCGCATTTCAAATCTGTTATGGTTACGTTAGTTATTCCATTTGGAATATACATAGGAATTTCTTCTTCGCACTCCATAAGTTTTCCGTAGCATTTGCATCCGTTCACTACACAGTTATTTCCATAGTTTCTTACAATATTTTTAACGTCATTTGTGGAACAATTGGAGCATAATGTGACACATATAATTAACACAATACAATCCGTAATCACGTACGTACTAGTCATTCTGACTATGGACGTATTTTATGTTGTTTCAAATATTCAGAAGAGTCAAATAATATACAATCGGAGTGAACGTATTTAATTCCCGCAATACATCAAATTAAAGTTAAGCAAGTCAGTCAGCAATGGGTAGCAGACACTATGAAATGAATGTATGTTAATGTGATTCGCACGGTATCAAATTTAACGCTTTCATTAACACAATCAAGTATTTCATATGACAAAATCTTATTTAAGGGAGGGTTGCATTTAAACCACAATGTGAATAACATTTATGAAACAGTTGATCCGTGTGAACGATACGTATTCGATATCACATTATGTTAGCTACTTCAGTTTGTTTGCTTAAGGTAATTTTGAAGCGCACGTTAAACATTCTATAGAAAATGATAATATTTTCCCATGATTTTGATTTGATAAGAGTATACGATAAATATATATCTGAAATGAAATAAAAATATCAATATTTTTAGTAGCGATCATGAACACTCATGGAAACTTGTTTTTGGATATTCGGTTGGTAAACACTATGTTTATATTAAACAACAGGTCTAGAGATAATTGCAGTTATGGTTATAGCACATTTAAAATACAATGTACTTGGCTTAATTGTAAGTCAAGCTACCCGAGTTCTTTTTAATAATAACCGATTGCCACAATATCGATATGTCTTACACCTTATGCAAAATCCACATGCATGAGCCGTACTTCGTACCCGACAATGTTGGTTATCGAAAATATTACTTGAACTAGCGTTCAAGCATTTGATGCAACGGTGAAAGATAACATGAATAGAAACATAATAGCACTGCAATATATTAACAATCCATTTTGTACTGCGAAACTATAAAGTTATATTTTACTTAAAATGTTAACACTGTATATTTTACAGTTTTAGAAATGCATAATGATAAATGTATGAATACATCGGAAGTTAAAATGCAGATAAATATACTTGCAAAAGGAGATAACTCTCAAGCCCCTTGGTTGTACACCTCACCATAATCACTATAACTCTTATCTCCTTCTACAAATACTTGACTATCATTTGATGTAATTAATTATCAATGATAAATTTCGCTTTTGTATCGCAAATGTAATCTTATGTAATCTGGTTAAATTGAAGATGTTAAGTAGTGTTTAAAACTCTTTCTTTTCCTTAACAGTAAGTCTTTTTAACAACGGGTACAAACTGATGATTGAATAAACCTTCGCTTTAATGATTAAGTTGATTATTGTATGTCATACTAGAAGTTGTATATGTTTTCTTGATGATACACACGAGACATAGGTACATTGTATAGGTAACCAATCCCAGCAACAAGTACGTCAGAGAAAATCAGTCAGACGTTAATTTCCAATGCATATTTAAGTATTTAGCACATCTTAGTTATTTTACAAATGAAAACTGAAATGCAGAGAATCTTACTTAAAAACATCAGCGTCACGCAGGGGGAAATGTCATGTTTATAAGGTGTTTTGCAAGCTCCAGGGTTTCCCTAGTCTGTGGGCCATGTCAGACGATTTGACGTTGTCAGAAGTTTCTCCTTCTATGGAACGGGTTGGCCTTTATCATCCCTAAGGTCGGTAATTCAGTTACTTGAGACTCAGGTACAACTCGCTCTTGGTGTCTGTAACAAGGTGAATGCCTACCATGGTATTAGTTTATTAGTGTCCAAATTCAATAGAAAGCTACACATACTGTACGGGAAAGGGAAATAATTCAGGAATATTGTAGTGATCAGAAAACATGAAAAGGTACTCGCTATCACAACGATCACAAAGCTTGACATCGACCTCAACATCATTCCATAACCCTGCATTTAATGGACCTACAGACAGACCTAGACCCAAAAGTATTACGATGGTTGGAAACCTTATGTTTATCTCTGGTAACAAGAGTAGCTACATCATATGCCTGAACATGCTCAAGGGCCTGATGAAACAACTGCTATGGGGGAAAGAGGCAATAACAATGCCTTGTTCAGCTTGTTTTTGTCCACAATAGAGCAAGGTATTTGTCATCAGTTAGGATGGTGGCATTTCGGACATGACCATTTCAGTAAAAATGTACATTTCTATAAAATATTGCCAGCCAATGGGTCAATTAACAAGGTAGGTAATTACAATGTGGTGACTATTAAAAAGGAGTTCCATACGGGCATTTTATCTTCGCCCGTGGTCAAGATAAGAATTTCTAGCACGGTTAAATTATTGGATCTACTTATCTGAGCTGGGAGAAATGTGATATCTATTACAGTTTTAATCGAGAAATCACATTTGGAAATACATTTCCTGCAGCAATGTATCATGGTGTTTATAATTAATTGAACGTAGTAGTTTAATCTTCAAACTGTGTTTGCATTGATCAACAAGTTTGCTCTTTGCTACGTTTAACGTCATGCAACGTTTATATATATATACATAAATTTCTATTTTTCACATTTTTAAATGCACTGACATAGTAAAAACTATAAAAAAAAAAAACAGCTATTATTTCTAATAAAAAACTATGTACAATGGATGACTCATAACAGAACAAGGATATTTCCCCTATAAATTTCTATCATTAGTTTAACTATGGAATTTAGCTATGTGTTGTAGTACATCAGTGATGAACACAATGGCGACTATCGTATGTTGACGCATTTTTGGCCATCCCTGAGTTGTCTGATAATATACTTGAAAGGAGTTTATTAAAAAAATATCCCTGATATTGATGTCCCTGATATTGATGTCCCTGCTATTGATGTCCCTGCTATTGATGTCCCTCATATTGATGTCCCTGATATTGATATCCCTGATATTGATGTACCTGATATTGATGTCCCTGCTATTGATGTCCCTCATATTGATGTCCCTGATATTGATATCCCTGATATTGATGTCCCTGATATTGATGTCCCTGCTATTGATGTCCCTGATATTTATGTCCCTGATATTGATGTCCCTGCTATTGATGTCCCTGATATTGATATCCCTGATATTGATGTCCCTGCTATTGATGTCCCTGATATTGATATCCCTGATATTGATGTCCCTGATATTGATGTCCCTGATATTGATGTCCCTGATATTGATGTCCCTGATATTGATGTCCCTGATATTGATGTCCCTGCTATTGATGTCCCTGATATTTATGTCCCTGATATTGATGTCCCTGATATTGATGTCCCTGCTATTGATATCCCTGATATTGATGTCCCTGATATTGATATTACTGATATTGATGTCCCTGATATTGATGTCCCTGATATTGATGTCCCTGCTATTGATGTCCCTCATATTGATGTCCCTGATATTGATATCCCTGATATTGATGTACCTGATATTGATGTCCCTGCTATTGATGTCCCTCATATTGATGTCCCTGATATTGATATCCCTGATATTGATGTCCCTGATATTGATGTCCCTGCTATTGATGTCCCTGATATTTATGTCCCTGATATTGATGTCCCTGCTATTGATGTCCCTGATATTGATATCCCTGATATTGATGTCCCTGATATTGATGTCCCTGATATTGATGTCCCTGCTATTGATGTCCCTCATATTGATGTCCCTGATATTGATGTCCCTGATATTGATGTCCCTGATATTGATGTCCCTGATATTGATGTCCCTGATATTGATGTCCCTGATATTGATGTCCCTGCTATTGATGTCCCTGATATTGATGTCCCTGATATTGATGTCCCTGATATTGATGTCCCTGATATTGATGTCCCTGATATTGATGTCCCTGATATTGATGTCCCTGCTATTGATGTCCCTGATATTGATGTCCCTGCTATTGATGTCCCTGATATTGATGTCCCTGATATTGATGTCCCTGCTATTGATGTCCCTGATATTGATGTCCCTGCTATTGATGTCCCTGATATTGATGTCCCTGCTATTGATGTCCCTGATATTGATGTCCCTGCTATTGATGTCCCTGATATTGATGTCCCTGATATTGATGTCCCTGATATTAATGATCCCTAGATCCCCTCTATACCTCAGGAAGACAGTGTGAATAGAAGAAAGAAGTGAAAAACATATTCCAAAGACGTTTATAGCACAATACATATTTGAGATTGGCCAATATGACCCGTGATCAAATTAGTCTAATACAAACGTTTATATATACATGTAATACAAAGGCTTACATATGCATATATGGCGAAACAGATGTATAAGTAAGTTTATTAATACAGTCTATACAACTATATCTATATACTTTCATATAACTTTCTAAATTATATCAATTAAGAAATATTTTTCTATTGTTTATCTATGAACGGTACGGTATAACTTACGCTTGTACAAACCTATTTGATTGGGAATCAATCGCCAATGATCAAATTTATATGACAAAATAAATCGTAGATAAAATAATCTTTGGCGAACAAATAAATGATTAAACAAATATACACATCATAAGACAACAACTGAATCTTAATTCAGTATACAAAATAATTATATAATGTTTATTACTATATTCATAATCAAACAAAACACACACACATTTATGTGACAGCCATCTAGTCACAAATGCGGCACACTTTCGGAGGCCTTGATGAAGTACTTTTGTAGACTAACTTGCTTGAAAGTCAAAGGCAATTATTTTGTCCACTGATTAACAAACATATGTATAAGAATACATTCAACAATAAGAACCTCAATGTTCGTACCAGTGATGGGTGAAACACAGCTATTTCATCAGACATTCCTTTTTTCTAATGTAAACAAGGATGTTTGTAATTGAGACGTCTCAAAAGATTGGACAAATCATGTCCTGTGGTGTGTGTCCTTGTTTATAAATAGGTCTGCTAACATTCCTTCAAATATATGCTGGTTTATGTCTGTTACAACGCACACATTGTTGGGTCTTTTCAGGACTTTTTGCCAGTCGACGACCATCTGTCCCCACGTGTAATGCCCCTTAACTTCCACAGTTGCGTACACGTCACAGCAGGTTTTAATGACGTCGGGCCTCAGAACACATGCTATAAGATATTCATCCGCGGGCATGAAAGTAGCCCACTTTTGTTTATTGGCGTATTCACATGATTTCTTTTCTATTTTTGAGAGAAAATTGCAAACATCCCCGCCTTTGTCACGAATGTTGGAATAAAACTCCTACAACAGATGAAACTTTGAAACACAATTTATTTGGCCAACAAAGCCATTGAATTTGCACATTATTCTACATACTATTTTAGCATATTCTCGTACGAATCTAGGATTTTGTTCATATCAATTTTAAGTACTACATTGACATTAGGATTTCTCTTTAACACATTTGACCAATCAACAACCATTTGACCTCGACATAAACCTGAAGTAAGTTCAACGGTTGAGTAAACAAGTTCTTGTGAAATGATGACATCATCAAATATGGCTGCCGCCATTGCAAACTGATCCACAACTTCGTAGTTTTTATCGATACCAGAATCACGCAGTGTTTGATAAAACGATTTTATCACATTTTCTTCAAGCATGGACACAAACTTTCCAACAGTTGTCTTGCAGTAGCATTTTTTCAAAGCCATAAAATTATCCTATCAAAAGAATGTATTGATATATAAAACCAACATCATCATCATCATCATCATCGTTGTCGTCGTCTTCGTCGTTGTCGTCGTTGTCGTCGTCGCCGTCGTCGCCGTCGTCGTCATCATCATCATCATCATTCGTCCAACACACACGCACGCACGCACGCACGCTCGCACGCACGCACACACACACACATTTGCATTAATTAATTTCAAGACACCAGAATGTACAGTTTTATTCTTAGAATAAAAACACTAACTAGAGCTTACACAGAGACAGCACGCTCGACTATTCCGCCGCTTTTTATGTAAGAATTGCAAAATTTTAGTTAAACATGCATGGATCACTGTAAAAAAAGATTAAATGCAAAATCTTATCCAGAATGTATCAGTCAAATAATAAAGGGACAAAATTTGTATTATATGCAATTAGAGTTATCATACTTGATTGTTTAAAGTTTCAATGCAATACAAAAAGCAGTTGCTGAGTTATTGACTTACACGTTCAAACATGCAAAACATTAACCATAATTGCTAAGTTGAATAATAAAGGGCCAAAATTGATATCATATGCAGGAAAAAGTTACCGTTCTTGATAAATTAAGAAGGCTGAATGGTTTGGAGCACATGTATAAAGTTTCAATGCAATCCATGCTGTATTTGCTGAGGTAATGGCTTTAGTGTTGTTACATGCAAAACCTTAACCAGAATTTATAAGGCGAATAATTAAGGGCCATCATTTGCAAAACACAATAATCTAACTTGGTTTTTCGAGTAGGCTGGTTGAATTCTGTTGTTTAAAGTCTCAATGCAATACATCAAGCAGTTGCTGAACTATTAACCTATGTGTGCTGACATGCGTTAAAAACCTTACCCAGAATTTCTATGTTGAATAATAAAGAACAATTATTTGCACTATATGCATGGTAGAGTTTACTTACTTGATCAATTAAGAATGTTGGATACTTGGGAACCCATGTCTTAAGTTGCAATGCAATACATGTTGTACTTGCTGAGATATTGACAAAAATGTGGTTACCAGAATTTTGAAGTAAAAAAATAAACGGCCATATTTAGCATTTTATGCAAAATAGAGTTATCTAACTTGGTTATTTAAGTTGGTTGGATGGTTGAGTAGCGTTGTATAAAGTCTCAAAACAATACAACAAGTAGTTACTGAGATATTAACCTATGAAAGCTTACAAGCAAAAACCTTAACCAGAATTCCTAAGTCAAATTATAAAGACCACTAATTTGCATTAGTGTTATCGTATCTTGATTAATTAAGTAGTTTGGATAGTTAGGAATACATATATAACGTTTTAATGCAATACATGATGCAATTGCTGAGATAATGACCTAAAGGTGCTTACATGCAAAACCTTTACCAAGGTGTGACGCTGACGCCAGGGTGGGTAGTTTAGCTCTCCTTATTCCTCAAATAGTCTAGCTTATGTTATATAAAACTGTACAATTGCACTTGTACCAAGTATATCTTAAATTAAATCATTCGATCTTAGCCATTTCCTAACTCTGTATATGACCATTTTCTATCTAGATTTTTTTATTGTGTGATATTTAATACAAGTCCATCGCATCGAAATGATTTTTGATATTATAAAAGTAAATTAAGCTGCCTTTAACTATATCGTAATATTTACCCATGGAATGGAATGTTCCATACAAGTCTCCCACGTGACAATGGTAATGGGCGCCTTTAGTTGATTCAAGACAACGTAAGCGGCCTCAGGATCAAAATAGAAATTAAACTCCGCGGCGACCGTCATGTTCCCTTTCCCTTAAACAGTACAAGAATATCTCACATCACATACATATATGGACCCATCATATACATTACAAGGGAAAGGTGAAGCGCGGCATAAATGTCGCCGGTATACTGTGCATGTATTTCAGTGTAGATGTCTTTTATTGACATTAAAATTCTCATTTATAAACTACTGACTTGAGACAAATACACACAATATCTGCGTATTCCAATACCATCTTTGTGTATGTTACTAACGTATTCGGCAATCTTATCTGCGCTACTATATCTATATGCATTCTGCGTTTTATATCAAGGACCATTTTTTAAAATGCTAGGTTTCTTATTTATACAAAATCGTTACTTATTGCTGAAAACGACTCTTCATGATTACGTTAATTGCTGTAACTGCGCATGCGCATAGAGCCACATATTCTGTTTGATTTAAATGACGTCATAATATCTTGCAGATATCTTATTTATAATAATGTTGAATGTTTTAAACAAAAAAAATGCAGACAAAAAAACAACAACAACATTTGATTTTCACAATCAGATAATATGTGGAGTCCGGATCTCATGCGGGCATCACCATATGTCTTCCTTAAACCCTATTTCGCGTAAAAAATATTTGTGTCTACTAACCCGACCGAACCCATATTTTCCTTTCCGACCCAAAACTTTTTTTTTCGCCGTAGATTAGATTTTATTCGTAATATCCTTTAAAATGTGCATGTTTTAGTAATATTTAAAATATTCTACAATAGTGATTTAAACTGATAAATGTATATTATTTTTGGAGTTGTTAGTGGAAACAAAGAATAACTTTTGCCTTTCATTAATACTAGGCATATATTGCCCAAACATGAATTCTCACCATGATGGTTCCCGCCCATGATGTAGCAGTGTTTTAGTCGTGAGCCGATGCCGGGATCCATTCTGATAGCCATTGCAATATTTGTAAGGGGTGCTAGGCACACAAGAGATAACTCCCCTGAAAACAGGACAATGTCAGAGTAGCACTCTTGATAAGTTCTAATCACAATTATCAAAAATGATGATGTTTTTCTCAGCTGCCACAAAGACTGTTATCTTGCGCTATAAGCGATATAGCAAGCCCTATACAATCGTAACAACTCGGCAATATACCTTGAAGATAACAGAAAACGTGATAGGACCGCCTGCGATCACTTATTTATTGCAAGTAGACCCTTTTGATAACATAAACAATGTTTGAAATGTTTGATTTTGATTCTTGCCTTCAGAAGGCTTTGGACAAATTTGAAAATCAATTATCAGGATTGGTTCAACAAAGTTCTAAACAATTGACCCAATACATATATGTCATTCGTAATGCTAGTGTGTGTTCTTGTCTTTCGTATGTGTTGCTTGATTTCATTCCGTGGTTGGTAGTAGGTCGTTTCTACTATTTTTAATAATCCGGGCTCAAAGCAAAAGTAGATTATCTGCACTAGATAAAGACTGAAAGGTTTAAAATGAATACTTCACTGGTTATTTAACCTGACTGATGTTATTGAACAGTGCAAAGTACACCTTCCCCTCTCTTCCTTCACTTTTAAGAGGCATTAAACAGGGGAGGTAACAGGTGTTCAATATGCAAAATAAGTCTATCTTATGGTCATACATCATTGACTTCATTCACTGTATCGGTAGGTTATTTTTACCTTACAATCCGATTAGTTACATCAATCTTAGATCGAATTCAGACCTATTTGTACCACTCCAGATAGGTAAGTTCGTCTGGATTTCAGAAAGCATTCAACCACTAAAAAGGTTCTACTTTTTCATATTCACTTTTATTTGCGCTTTTAGCTTGCCATACCTTCCTGTTTCTTGGAAAGTCTCATTAGCGCATTAACGGCGTGTTCTGACTCGAGTAGGCTATCATCCGGGGCCTCGGGATCCGGGACGTCACCGAAGCCATCCGAACCGTGGTAATCACTGGTTTCTTTTTTGTCACCAAGCAAAGGTTCGTTACATCCGATATACACTGGTATCTACAAATATTAAGGTGTACGATGCAGAACAGTGTCTTAATGGAAATCCCCATTTTACTGTCTATCTAGGGGGCGCAGACTCGATCACCTGCCTCAATACTTAAAAACTAACCATTTTCCGGGAAGAACGCTTATATGACATAGCTATGCACAATTGCACATGTACACGTTAAAGAACCAGAGAAGCTCTTACAATTGTACCATATTCGCCCGTCTTTACAAGACATGTTAACAAACAATATATGTTTATAGACGGGCAGCAACTTATAATACTAACTTTGGGAGGACATTTTGAAAGGTTATACTCATAGCACCGCATGTAAGACTCGTCGTTCGTTGTATCATTACGACTTGAGCGGTCTTATAAAACTGTCAATACCACCTTTGAATGTAATTCTTGTAAAACAAACTAACAAGACTCATGCTCTCACTTGAGCCAACGCCCATAGCTAGATCGTCCAGTTGTGTCGTGACATAAACGTACACACACGTAGGGGAAGGGCGTCATCCAACTTAAGGACAAATGCAGATATAGTACTTAACTGTAGAATACACCATCATGAAAATCCCCATTTTAGTTTGCAATTGTATGTTTTGAGCTACCCCCTTCAAACAAATATTCGTGGACCCACCCCTTCAATAGGCAAAATCAGTTATTTTTATTAGAGGAACCCAAAGCAGTAATTGATCTCATAAATATTTTCTTTGTAACAAACACTTACGTCAAGTCGATTCACAACTTGTAACACTCTCAACACATTTTTCCCGACTTGCATCGCGTCAGCATTTCCGGCGACGCACGTAATTCCGATGACGTCAACATCCGGGTACTTCAATGCCATCAGGATCGCTTGGGCATCGTCAACACCGGCATCGGTGTCGATAAGAAGCTTGCGTCGACTGGGAGTTGACATTTTTTTCTGGCGAAACGCACGTGATATTTGTACTGTATGGTTGTATTAAAAGGGAGAATAATAGTTGATCGAAAATTACATAATTTATACACGTTTAACGATGCAAAGAATGATCCCGATTCATCAATCTAAGTTATTGTGTAACAGATGAAGTTAATTTTTAACCCTTTTAAATGTCCGAGATCATTCTATATAGTAAGAGGTTCCATAAAGTGTAATTCAGTATAATTAATAATCGTGAAACAGAGGTTCTATTTCATTGCAATTCAGGTTAATTGTTACAAGTTAAATTGGCGTATTAATATATTCAGTTAGCCGCTTGCATTATAACCCTGTGTTTAGTCATCAGTGTGACATTGAAAAAGTAGGGGGGGGGGAGCGGTCCACTAGCGGATTGTTCACCTGGCGCTCACCTTTAATCCTCAAAATTTAATGTGCATGTCAATATCGGAGAAGAAAAGTAATAAAATACGCTTAAAATGCATGCATTTGACGCAGTCTATAGATAGATGGAGCATTGATAAATTGAGGTCTGTGCTAACATGTACAGATTTTATTCTAAACGACATGTATTATGTCATTGACAATTGAATAGACGAAAACGAAAATAGGATAGGATACTATCAAACAATACAATATATTGCATAATTCATAAATCAGTTTTAAAACGGAATCTTAAGTTATGAAAGAATAAAACAGAAATGTACATATTACATAAAATATACACATACAAATACACACAAATTTAAATATGATGAAATCGTCCCCTCACCTGTGTGTTAACCGATATTTCCTTTGTACTAAATTGTAAGATTTTTTATCCTTGTATCCGTGTTACACTACTTATACACGCGTGCTAGATTTTAAATCGAAAAGAGATAAACTCGAGGTCGATCGTGGTCAGAAATATTTGTGTATGATAGCGGAAGTAAACAAGGGTATCTTAATTTTACTTTTATTTAGCCGTCATAATACGTCTCGAAGTTATGTACCTTTGGCGGTATTTATTAAATATCTTAGATCATTTCGTAGCTTAAGGTTAACCATCCATCTTTAACTTTTAATAATGTTTATTTTTTATTTTATTTTATTTTAGAATTTAACATCGATATAAATTGTATGTTTAAAAGTTTTTATTGATTAACCATACTATTTTTTGCATGAAATTTATTTCGGAACAACATCATAATGACGCTATATATTGTTATGATAAACTACACTGAAGATAATAAAACAAAATTTTACTATGATTATATAGCACTGTTATCAATTTGTTTTTAAAATAAAAATGTCTATATAAAACAAGATCTCTGTAAAAAATATAAAAAGGTATTTTAATTTAACTCTTTTTTTAAATGATACTTACCAGTAGCAATTATTTGTGTAAACGGCGGATGGATTACCGTAAGACGATATCCTTAAAGGTTCATAGACAAACCACAAGTGGAGTATTTTTATAATTCAGCCGTGTAGGCGGATTTTATGTCTTCAGAAACCGAATCTCCAAATCTTGCGCCAAAAAAATGGCAACCTCCATGAAAATAGGCAGTGAGTGTCGTTACAGTGTAAATATTTGAAAAATCATTGCTTGAGGAACTGTACTGTGTAAATTGGCCTTTTCCGTCTCGACCTCAGGTCAAGTATTTCTATTCAATTTTGTGATACACGGCAATGGTTAACCTTTAATGGCTTTCTTGTGGTAAAATGTTCTGTCTGGGATTATTCTACAGCAATCAGTGACTTGTTTGTTTGTTTGTTTTTTCAATTCGAGCTGCTATTTGTGAAAAAGCCAAGTAAGTGTCTATATGAAACCTAAAGTAAAAATATATGTGGTCCCATGCCATCGTGTGCAACATCTTAAGCTTTTCAATATACTACACGGCAAAGTAGGTCGACTGCCAGCGTCATTTTTCTTGAGTTTTTCAATATACTACACGGCAAAGTAGGTCGACTGCCAGCGTCATTTTTCTTGAGCTTTTCAATATACTACACGGCAAAGTAGGTCGACTGCAAGCGTCATTTTTCTTGAGCTTTTCAAAATACTACACGGCAAAGTAGGTCGACTGCAAGCGTCATTTTTCTTGAGTTTTTCAATATACTACACGGCAAAGTAGGTCGACTGCCAGCGTCATTTTTCTTGAGCTTTTCAATATACTACACGGCAAAGTAGTTCGACTGCAAGCGTCATTTTTCTTAAGCTTTTCAATATACTACACGGCAAAGTAGGTCGACTGCCAGCGTCATTTTTCTTGAGCTTTTCAATATACTACACGGCAAAGTAGGTCGACAGCAAGCGTCATTTTTCTTGAGCTTTTCAATATACTACACAACAAAGTAGGTCGACTGCCAGCGTCATTTTTCTTGAGCTTTTCAATATACTACACGGCAAAGTAGGTCGACTGCCAGCGTCATTTTTTTTTGGAGCTTTTCAATATACTACACGGCAAAGCAGGTCGACTGCAAGCGTCATTTTTCTTGAGCTTTTCAATATACTACACAACAAAGTAGGTCGACTGCCAGCGTCATTTTTCTTGAGCTTTTCAATATACTACACAACAAAGTAGGTCGACTGCCAGCGTCATTTTTCTTGAGCTTTTCAATATACTACACGGCAAAGTAGGTCGACTGCCAGCGTCATTTTTTTTGAGCTTTTCAATATACTACACGGCAAAGTAGGTCGACTGCCAGCGTCATTTTTCTTAAGCTTTTCAATATACTACACGGCAAAGTAGGTCGACTGCCAGCGTCATTTTTTTGAGCTTTTCAATATACTACACGGCAAAGCAGGTCGACTGCCAGCGTCATTATTCTTGAGCTTTTCAATATACTACACGGCAAAGTAGGTCGACTGCCAGCGTGATTTTTCTTAAGCTTTTCAATATACTACACGGCAAAGTAGGTCGACTGCCAGCGTCATTTTTCTTAAGCTTTTCAATATACTACACGGCAAAGTAGGTCGACTGCCAGCCTCATTTTTCTTGAGCTTTTCAGTATACTACACGGAAAAGTAGGTCGACTGCAAGCGTCATTTTTCTTGAGCTTTTCAATATACTACACGGCAAAGTAGGTCGACTGCCAGCGTCATTTTTCTTGTGCTTTTTCTTAAGCTTTTCAATATACTACACAACAAAGTAGGTCGACTGCCAGCGTCATTTTTCTTGAGCTTTTCAATATACTACACAACAAAGTAGGTCGACTGCCAGCGTCATTTTTCTTGAGCTTTTCAGTATACTACACGGCAAAGTAGGTCGACTGCAAGCGTCATTTTTCTTGAACTTTTCAATATACTACACAAAAAAGTAGGTCGACTGCCAGCGTCATTTTTCTTGAGCTTTTCAATATACTACACAACAAAATAGGTCGACTGCAAGCGTCATTTTTCTTGAGCTTTTCAATATACTACACGGCAAAGTAGGTCGACTGCCAGCGTCATTTTTCTTAAGTTTTTCAATATACTACACGGCAAATTAGGTCGACTGCCAGCGTCATTTTTCTTAAGCTTTTCAATATACTACACGGCAAAGTAGGTCGACTGCCAGCGTCATTTTTCTTGAGTTTTTCAATATACTACACGACAAAGTAGGTCGACTGCCAGCGTCATTTTTCTTAAGCTTTTCAATATACTACACGGCAAAGTAGGTCGACTGCCAGCGTCATTTTTCTTAAGCTTTTCAATATACTACACGACAAAGTAGGTCGACTGCCAGCGTCATTTTTCTTAAGCTTTTCAATATACTACACGGCAAAGTAGGTCGACTGCCAGCGTCATTTTTCTTTTGCTTTTCAATTTACTTCACGGCAAATAGGTCGACTGCAAGCGTCATTTTTCTTAAGCTTTTCAATATACTACACGGCAAAGTAGGTCGACTGCCAGCGTCATTTTTCTTAAGTTTTTCAATATACTACACGGCAAAGTAGGTCGACTGCCAGCGTCATTTTTCTTAAGCTTTTTCTTAAGCTTTTCAATATACTACACGACAAAGTAGGTCGACTGCAAGCGTCATTTTTCCTAAGCTTTTCAATGTACTACACGGCAAAGTAGGTCGACTGCCAGCGTCATTTTTCTTAAGCTTTTCAATATACTACACAACAAAGTAGGTCGACTGCCATCGTCATTTTTCTTGAGTTTTTCAATATACTACACAACAAAGTAGGTCGACTGCAAGCGTCATTTTTCTTAAGCTTTTCAATGTATTACACGGCAAAGTAGGTCGACTGCAATAGTCATTTTTCCTAAGCTTTTCAATGTACTACACGGCAAAGTAGGTCGACTGCCAGCGTCATTTTTCTTAAGCTTTTCAATATACTTTACAACAAAGCAGGTCGACTGCCATCGTCATTTTTCTTTAGTTTTTCAATATACTACACGGCAAAGTAGGTCGACTGCAAGCGTCATTTTTCTTAAGCTTTTCAATATACTACACAAAAAAGTAGGTCGACTGCCAGCGTCATTTTTCTTGAGCTTTTCAATATACTACACAACAAAATAGGTCGACTGCAAGCGTCATTTTTCTTGAGCTTTTCAATATACTACACGGCAAAGTAGGTCGACTGCCAGCGTCATTTTTCTTAAGTTTTTCAATATACTACACGGCAAATTAGGTCGACTGCCAGCGTCATTTTTCTTAAGCTTTTCAATATACTACACGGCAAAGTAGGTCGACTGCCAGCGTCATTTTTCTTGAGTTTTTCAATATACTACACGACAAAGTAGGTCGACTGCCAGCGTCATTTTTCTTAAGCTTTTCAATATACTACACGGCAAAGTAGGTCGACTGCCAGCGTCATTTTTCTTAAGCTTTTCAATATACTACACGACAAAGTAGGTCGACTGCCAGCGTCATTTTTCTTAAGCTTTTCAATATACTACACGGCAAAGTAGGTCGACTGCCAGCGTCATTTTTCTTTTGCTTTTCAATTTACTTCACGGCAAATAGGTCGACTGCAAGCGTCATTTTTCTTAAGCTTTTCAATATACTACACGACAAAGTAGGTCGACTGCCAGCGTCATTTTTCTTAAGTTTTTCAATATACTACACGGCAAAGTAGGTCGACTGCCAGCGTCATTTTTCTTAAGCTTTTTCTTAAGCTTTTCAATATACTACACGACAAAGTAGGTCGACTGCAAGCGTCATTTTTCCTAAGCTTTTCAATGTACTACACGGCAAAGTAGGTCGACTGCCAGCGTCATTTTTCTTAAGCTTTTCAATATACTACACAACAAAGTAGGTCGACTGCCATCGTCATTTTTCTTGAGTTTTTCAATATACTACACAACAAAGTAGGTCGACTGCAAGCGTCATTTTTCTTAAGCTTTTCAATGTATTACACGGCAAAGTAGGTCGACTGCAAGAGTCATTTTTCCTAAGCTTTTCAATGTACTACACGGCAAAGTAGGTCGACTGCCAGCGTCATTTTTCTTAAGCTTTTCAATATACTTTACAACAAAGCAGGTCGACTGCCATCGTCATTTTTCTTTAGTTTTTCAATATACTACACGGCAAAGTAGGT
Source organism: Mya arenaria (assembly GCF_026914265.1). NCBI lineage: Eukaryota > Metazoa > Mollusca > Bivalvia > Myida > Myidae > Mya > Mya arenaria. Next base: position 42,751,497 of record NC_069126.1, read on the forward strand.
CGACTGCAAGCGTCATTTTTCTTAAGCTTTTCAATATACTACACGGCAAAGTAGGTCGACTGCAAGCGTCATTTTTCTTAAGCTTTTCAATATACTACACTGCAAAGTAGGTCGACTGCCAGCGTCATTTTTCTTGAGTTTTTCAATATACTACACAACAAAGTAGGTCGACTGCCAGCGTCATTTTTCTTAAGCTTTTCAATATACTACACAACAAAGTAGGTCGACTGCAAGCGTCATTTTTCTTAAGCTTTTCAATATACTACACGGCAAAGTAGGTCGACTGCCAGCGTCATTTTTCTTGAGCTTTTCAATATACTACACAACAAAGTAGGTCGACTGCCAGCGTCATTTTTCTTGAGCTTTTCAATATACTACACGGCAAAGTAGGTCGACTGCAAGCGTCATTTTTCTTGAGCTTTTCAATATACTACACGGCAAAGTAGGTCGACTGCCAGCGTCATTTTTCTTGAGCTTTTCAATATACTACACGGCAAAGTAGGTCGACTGCCAGCGTCATTTTTCTTGAGCTTTTCAATATACTACACGGCAAAGCAGGTCGACTGCCAGCGTCATTTTTCTTGAGCTTTTCAATATACTACACGGCAAAGTAGGTCGACTGCCAGCGTCATTTTTCTTAAGCTTTTCAATATACTACACGGCAAAGTAGGTCGACTGCCAGCGTCATTTTTCTTGAGCTTTTCAATATACTACACGGCAAAGTAGGTCGACTGCCAGCGTCATTTTTCTTGAGCTTTTCAATATAATACACGGCAAAGTAGGTCGACTGCCAGCGTCATTTTTCTTGAGCTTTTCAGTATACTACACGGCAAAGTAGGTCGACTGCAAGCGTCATTTTTCTTGAGCTTTTCAATATACTACACGGCAAAGTAGGTCGACTGCCAGCGTCATTTTTCTTGAGCTTTTTCTTAAGCTTTTCAATATACTACACAACAAAGTAGGTCGACTGCCAGCGTCATTTTTCTTGAGCTTTTCAATATACTACACGGCAAAGTAGGTCGACTGCAAGCGTCATTTTTCTTGAGCTTTTCAATATACTACACGGCAAAGTAGGTCGACTGCAAGCGTCATTCTTCTTGAACTTTTCAATATACTACACAAAAAAGTAGGTCGACTGCCAGCGTCATTTTTCTTGAGCTTTTCAACATACTACACAACAAAGTAGGTCGACTGCAAGCGTCATTTTTCTTGAGCTTTTCAATATACTACACGGCAAAGTAGGTCGACTGCAAGCGTCATTTTTCTTGAGCTTTTTCTTAAGCTTTTCAATATACTACACAACAAAGTAGGTCGACTGCCAGCGTCATTTTTCTTGAGTTTTTCAATATAGTACACGGCAAAGTAGGTCGACTGCCAGCGTCATTTTCTTAAGCTTTTCAATATACTACACGGCAAAGTAGGTCGACTGCCAGCGTCATTTTTCTTGAGTTTTTCAATATACTACACGGCAAAGTAGGTCGACTGCCAGCGTCATTTTTCTTAAGCTTTTCAATATACTACACGGCAAAGTAGGTCGACTGCCAGCGTCATTTTCTTAAGCTTTTCAATATACTACACGGCAAAGTAGGTCGACTGCCAGCGTCATTTTTCTTGAGTTTTTCAATATACTACACGGCAAAGTAGGTCGACTGCCAGCGTCATTTTTCTTAAGCTTTTCAATATACTACACGGCAAAGTAGGTCGACTGCCAGCGTCATTTTTCTTGAGTTTTTCAATATACTACACGGCAAAGTAGGTCGACTGCAAGCGTCATTTTTTTTAAGCTTTTCAATATACTACACGGCAAAGTAGGTCGACTGCCAGCGTCATTTTTCTTAAGCTTTTCAATATACTACACGGCAAAGTAGGTCGACTGCCATCGTCATTTATCCTAAGCTTTTCAATATACTACACGACAAAGTAGGTCGACTGCCAGCGTCATTTTTCCTAAGCTTTTCAATATACTACACGGCAAAGTAGGTCGACTGCCAGCGTCATTTTTCTTAAGCTTTTTCTTAAGCTTTTCAATATACTACACGACAAAGTAGGTCGACTGCAAGCGTCATTTTTCCTAAGCTTTTCAATGTACTACACGGCAAAGTAGGTCGACTGCCAGCGTCATTTTTCTTAAGCTTTTCAATATACTACACAACAAAGTAGGTCGACTGCCATCGTCATTTTTCTTGAGTTTTTCAATATACTACACAACAAAGTAGGTCGACTGCAAGCGTCATTTTTCTTAAGCTTTTCAATGTATTACACGGTAAAGTAGGTCGACTGCAAGCGTCATTTTTCCTAAGCTTTTCAATGTACTACACGGCAAAGTAGGTCGACTGCCAGCGTAATTTTTCTTAAGCTTTTCAATATACTTTACAACAAAGTAGGTCGACTGCCAGCGTCATTTTTCTTAAGCTTTTCAATATACTACACAACAAAGTAGGTCGACTGCAAGCGTCATTTTTCTTAAGCTTTTCAATGTACTACACGGCAAAGTAGGTCGACTGCCAGCGTCATTTTTCTTTAGTTTTTCAATATACTACACGGCAAAGTAGGTCGACTGCCAGCGTCATTTTTCTTAAGCTTTTCAATATTCTACACGGCAAAGTAGGTCGACTGCCAGCGTCATTTTTCTTAAGCTTTTCAATATACTACACTGCAAAGTAGGTCGACTGCCAGCGTCATTTTTCTTGAGTTTTTCAATATACTACACAACAAAGTAGGTCGACTGCCAGCGTCATTTTTCTTAAGCTTTTCAATATACTACACAACAAAGTAGGTCGACTGCAAGCGTCATTTTTCTTAAGCTTTTCAATATACTACACGGCAAAGTAGGTCGACTGCCAGCGTCATTTTTCTGAAGCTTTTCAATATACTACACGGCAAAGTAGGTCGACTTCCAGCGTCATTTTTCTTAAGCTTTTCAATATACTACACGGCAAAGTAGGTCGACTGCCAGCGTCATTTTTCTTGAGCTTTTCAATATACTACACGGCAAAGTAGGTCGACTGCCAGCGTCATTTTTCTTAAGTTTTTCAATATACTACACGGCAAAGTAGGTCGACTGCCAGCGTCATTTTTCTTAAGCTTTTCAATATACTACACGGCAAAGTAGGTCGACTGCCAGCGTCATTTTTCTTGAGTTTTTCAATATACTACACAACAAAGTAGGTCGACTGCCAGCGTCATTTTTCTTAAGCTTTTCAATATACTACACAACAAAGTAGGTCGACTGCCAGCGTCATTTTTCTTGAGTTTTTCAATATACTACACGGCAAAGTAGGTCGACTGCCATCGTCATTTTTCTTGAGCTTTTCAATATACTACACGGCAAAGTAGGTCGACTGCCAGCGTCATTTTTCTTGAGCTTTTCAATATACTACACGGCAAAGTAGGTCGACTGCCAGCGTCATTTTTCTTGAGTTTTTCAATATACTACACGGCAAAGTAGGTCGACTGCAAGCGTCATTTTTCTTAAGCTTTTCAATATACTACACGGCAAAGTAGGTCGACTGCCATCGTCATTTTTCTTAAGCTTTTCAATATTCTACACGGAAAAAGTAGGTCGACTGCCAGCGTAATTTTTCTTGAGTTTTTCAATATACTACACGGCAAAGTAGGTCGACTGCCAGCGTCATTTTTCTTAAGATTTTTCCTAAGCTTTTCAATATACTACACGGCAAAGTAGGTCGACTGCAAGCGTCATTTTTCTTGAGTTTTTCAATATACTACACGGCAAAGTAGGTCGACTGCCAGCGTCATTTTTCTTAAGCTTTTCAATATACTACACAACAAAGTAGGTCGACTGCCAGCGTAATTTTTCTTGAGTTTTTCAATATACTACACAACAAAGTAGGTCGACTGCCAGCGTCATTTTTCTTAAGCTTTTCAATATACTACACGGCAAAGTAGGTCGACTGACAGCGTCATTTTTCTTAAACTTTTCAATATACTACACGGCAAAGTAGGTCGACTACCAGCGTCATTTTTCTTAAGCTTTTCAATATACTACACGGCAAAGTAGGTCGACTGCAAGCGTCATTTTTCTTGAGTTTTTCAATATACTACACGGCAAAGTAGGTCGACTGCCAGCGTCATTTTTCTTAAGCTTTTCAATATACTACACGGCAAAGTAGGTCGACTGCCAGCGTCATTTTTCTTGAGTTTTTCAATATACTACACAACAAAGTAGGTCGACTGCCAGCGTCATTTTTCTTAAGCTTTTCAATATACTACACGGCAAAGTAGGTCGACTGCAAGCGTCATTTTTCTTAAGCTTTTCAATATACTACACAACAAAGTAGGTCGACTGCCAGCGTCATTTTTCTTAAGCTTTTCAATATACTACACGGCAAAGTAGGTCGACTGCCAGCGTCATTTTTCTTGAGTTTTTCAATATACTACACAACAAAGTAGGTCGACTGCCAGCGTCATTTTTCTTAAGCTTTTCAATATACTACACAACAAAGTAGGTCGACTGCCAGCGTCATTTTTCTTGAGTTTTTCAATATACTACACAACAAAGTAGGTCGACTGCCAGCGTCATTTTTCTTGAGCTTTTCAATATACTACACGGCAAAGTAGGTCGACTGCCAGCGTCATTTTTCTTGAGTTTTTCAATATACTACACGGCAAAGTAGGTCGACTGCCAGCGTCATTTTTCTTAAGTTTTTCAATATATTACACGGCAAAGTAGGTCGACTGCAAGCGTCATTTTTCTTAAGCTTTTCAATATACTACACGGCAAAGTAGGTCGACTGCCATCGTCATTTTTCTTAAGCTTTTCAATATACTACACGGCAAAAGTAGGTCGACTGCCAGCGTAATCTGTCTTGAGTTTTTCAATATACTACACGGCAAAGTAGGTCGACTGCCAGCGTCATTTTTCTTAAGCTTTTTCCTAAGCTTATCAATATACTACACGGCAAAGTAGGTCGACTGCAAGCGTCATTTTTCTTGAGTTTTTCAATATACTACACGGCAAAGTAGGTCGACTGCAAGCGTCATTTTTCTTTTGCTTTTCTATTTACTTCACGGCAAAGTAGGTCGACTGCAAGCGTCATTTTTCTTAAGCTTTTCAATATACTACACGGCAAAGTAGGTCGACTGCCATCGTCATTTTTCTTAAGCTTTTCAATATTCTACACAGAAAAAGTAGGTCGACTGCCAGCGTAATTTTTCTTGAGTTTTTCAATATACTACACGGCAAAGTAGGTCGACTGCCAGCGTCATTTTTCTTAAGATTTTTCCTAAGCTTTTCAATATACTACACGGCAAAGTAGGTCGACTGCAAGCGTCATTTTTCTTGAGTTTTTCAATATACTACACGGCAAAGTAGGTCGACTGCCAGCGTCATTTTCTTAAGCTTTTCAATATACTACACAACAAAGTAGGTCGACTGCCAGCGTAATTTTTCTTGAGTTTTTCAATATACTACACAACAAAGTAGGTCGACTGCCAGCGTCATTTTTCTTAAGCTTTTCAATATACTACACGGCAAAGTAGGTCGACTGACAGCGTCATTTTTCTTAAACTTTTCAATATACTACACGGCAAAGTAGGTCGACTACCAGCGTCATTTTTCTTAAGCTTTTCAATATACTACACGGCAAAGTAGGTCGACTGCAAGCGTCATTTTTCTTGAGTTTTTCAATATACTACACGGCAAAGTAGGTCGACTGCCAGCGTCATTTTTCTTAAGCTTTTCAATATACTACACGGCAAAGTAGGTCGACTGCCAGCGTCATTTTTCTTGAGTTTTTCAATATACTACACAACAAAGTAGGTCGACTGCCAGCGTCATTTTTCTTAAGCTTTTCAATATACTACACGGCAAAGTAGGTCGACTGCAAGCGTCATTTTTCTTAAGCTTTTCAATATACTACACAACAAAGTAGGTCGACTGCCAGCGTCATTTTTCTTAAGCTTTTCAATATACTACACGGCAAAGTAGGTCGACTGCCAGCGTCATTTTTCTTGAGTTTTTCAATATACAACACAACAAAGTAGGTCGACTGCCAGCGTCATTTTTCTTAAGCTTTTCAATATACTACACAACAAAGTAGGTCGACTGCCAGCGTCATTTTTCTTGAGTTTTTCAATATACTACACAACAAAGTAGGTCGACTGCCAGCGTCATTTTTCTTGAGCTTTTCAATATACTACACGGCAAAGTAGGTCGACTGCCAGCGTCATTTTTCTTGAGTTTTTCAATATACTACACGGCAAAGTAGGTCGACTGCCAGCGTCATTTTTCTTAAGTTTTTCAATATATTACACGGCAAAGTAGGTCGACTGCAAGCGTCATTTTTCTTAAGCTTTTCAATATACTACACGGCAAAGTAGGTCGACTGCCATCGTCATTTTTCTTAAGCTTTTCAATATACTACACGGCAAAAGTAGGTCGACTGCCAGCGTAATCTTTCTTGAGTTTTTCAATATACTACACGGCAAAGTAGGTCGACTGCCAGCGTCATTTTTCTTAAGCTTTTTCCTAAGCTTATCAATATACTACACGGCAAAGTAGGTCGACTGCAAGCGTCATTTTTCTTGAGTTTTTCAATATACTACACGGCAAAGTAGGTCGACTGCAAGCGTCATTTTTCTTTTGCTTTTCTATTTACTTCACGGCAAAGTAGGTCGACTGCAAGCGTCATTTTTATTTTGCTTTTCAATTTACTTCACGGCAAAGTAGTTCGACTGCAAGCGTCATTTTTCTTGAGCTTTTCAATATACTACACGGCAAAGTAGGTCGACTGCCAGCGTCATTTTTCTTAAGCTTTTTCCTAAGCTTTTCAATATACTACACGGCAAAGTAGGTCGACTGCCATCGTCATTTTTCTTGCGTTTTTCAATATACTACACGGCAAAGTAGGTCGACTGCCAGCGTCATTTTTCTTGAGTTTTTCAATATACTACACGGCAAAGTAGGTCGACTGCCAGCTTCATTTTTCTTAAGCTTTTCAATATACTACACAACAAAGTAGGTCGACTGCCAGCGTCATTTTTCTTGAGTTTTTCAATATACTACACAACAAAGTAGGTCGACTGCCAGCGTCATTTTTCTTGAGCTTTTCAATATACTACACGGCAAAGTAGGTCGAATGCAAGCGTCATTTTTCTTGAGTTTTTCAATATACTATACGGCAAAGTAGGTCGACTGCCAGCGTCATTTTTCTTAAGGTTTTTCAATATACTACACGGCAAAGTAGGTCGACTGCAAGCGTCATTTTTCTTAAGCTTTTCAATATACTACACGGCAAAGTAGGTCGACTGCCATCGTCATTTTTCTTAAGCTTTTCAATATACTACACGGCAAAGTAGGTCGACTGCCAGCGTCATTTTTCTTAAGCTTTTTCCTAAGCTTTTCAATATACTACACGGCAAAGTAGGTCGACTGCAAGCGTCATTTTTCTTGAGTTTTTCAATATACTACACGGCAAAGTAGGTCGACTGCAAGCGTCATTTTTCTTTTGCTTAACAATTTACTTCACGGCAAAGTAGGTCGACTGCAAGCGTCATTTTTCTTTTGCTTAACAATTTACTTCACGGCAAAGTAGGTCGACTGCCAGCGTCATTTTTCTTAAGCTTTTTCCTAAGCTTTTCAATATACTACACTGCAAAGTAGGTCGACTGCCATCGTCATTTTTCTTGAGTTTTTCAATATACTACACGGCAAAGTAGGTCGACTGCCAGCGTCATTTTTCTTAAGCTTTTCAATATACTACACGGCAAAGTAGGTCGACTGCCAGCGTCATTTTTCTTAAGCTTTTCAATATACTACACGGCAAAGTTGGTCGACTGCCAGCGTCATTTTTCTTGAGTTTTTCAATATACTACACGGCAAAGTAGGTCGACTGCCAGCGTCATTTTTCTTAAGTTTTTCAATATACTACACGGCAAAGTAGGTCGACTGCCAGCGTCATTTTTCTTAAGCTTTTCAATATACTACACGGCAAAGTAGGTCGACTGCCAGCGTCATTTCTCTTGAGTTTTTCAATATACTACACGACAAAGTAGGTCGACTGCCAGCGTCATTTTTCTTAAGCTTTTTAATATACTACACGGCAAAGTAGGTCGACTGCCAGCGTCATTTTTCTTAAGCTTTTCAATATACTACACGACAAATTAGGTCGACTGCCAGCGTCATTTTTCTTAAGCTTTTCAATATACTACACGGCAAAGTAGGTCGACTGCAAGCGTCATTCTTTTTAAGTTTTTCAATATACTACACGGCAAAGTAGGTCGACTGCAAGCGTCATTTTTCTTGAGTTTTTCAATATACTACACGGCAAAGTAGGTCGACTGCCAGCGTCATTTTTCTTGAGTTTTTCAATATACTACACGGCAAAGTAGGTCGACTGCCAGCGTCATTTTTCTTAAGTTTTTCAATATACTACACGGCAAAGTAGGTCGACTGCCAGCGTCATTTTTCTTAAGTTTTTCAATATACTACACGGCAAAGTAGGTCGACTGCCAGCGTCATTTTTCTTGAGCTTTTCAATATACTACACGGCAAAGTAGGTCGACTGCCAGCGTCATTTTTCTTAAGTTTTTCAATATACTACACGGCAAATTAGGTCGACTGCCAGCGTCATTTTTCTTAAGCTTTTCAATATACTACACAACAAAGTAGGTCGACTGCCAGCGTCATTTTTCTTAAGCTTTTCAATATACTACACAACAAAGTAGGTCGACTGCCAGCGTCATTTTTCTTGAGTTTTTCAATATACTACACAACAAAGTAGGTCGACTGCCAGCGTCATTTTTCTTGAGCTTTTCAATATACTACACGGCAAAGTAGGTCGACTGCCAGCGTCATTTTTCTTGAGTTTTTCAATATACTACACGGCAAAGTAGGTCGACTGCCAGCGTCATTTTTCTTAAGTTTTTCAATATATTACACGGCAAAGTAGGTCGACTGCAAGCGTCATTTTTCTTAAGCTTTTCAATATACTACACGGCAAAGTAGGTCGACTGCCATCGTCATTTTTCTTAAGCTTTTCAATATACTACACGGCAAAAGTAGGTCGACTGCCAGCGTAATCTTTCTTGAGTTTTTCAATATACTACACGGCAAAGTAGGTCGACTGCCAGCGTCATTTTTCTTAAGCTTTTTCCTAAGCTTATCAATATACTACACGGCAAAGTAGGTCGACTGCAAGCGTCATTTTTCTTGAGTTTTTCAATATACTACACGGCAAAGTAGGTCGACTGCAAGCGTCATTTTTCTTTTGCTTTTCTATTTACTTCACGGCAAAGTAGGTCGACTGCAAGCGTCATTTTTATTTTGCTTTTCAATTTACTTCACGGCAAAGTAGTTCGACTGCAAGCGTCATTTTTCTTGAGTTTTTCAATATACTACACGGCAAAGTAGGTCGACTGCCAGCGTCATTTTTCTTAAGCTTTTTCCTAAGCTTTTCAATATACTACACGGCAAAGTAGGTCGACTGCCATCGTCATTTTTCTTGCGTTATTCAATATACTACACGGCAAAGTAGGTCGACTGCCAGCGTCATTTTTCTTGAGTTTTTCAATATACTACACGGCAAAGTAGGTCGACTGCCAGCTTCATTTTTCTTAAGCTTTTCAATATACTACACAACAAAGTAGGTCGACTGCCAGCGTCATTTTTCTTGAGTTTTTCAATATACTACACAACAAAGTAGGTCGACTGCCAGCGTCATTTTTCTTGAGCTTTTCAATATACTACACGGCAAAGTAGGTCGAATGCAAGCGTCATTTTTCTTGAGTTTTTCAATATACTATACGGCAAAGTAGGTCGACTGCTAGCGTCATTTTTCTTAAGGTTTTTCAATATACTACACGGCAAAGTAGGTCGACTGCAAGCGTCATTTTTCTTAAGCTTTTCAATATACTACACGGCAAAGTAGGTCGACTGCCATCGTCATTTTTCTTAAGCTTTTCAATATACTACACGGCAAAGTAGGTCGACTGCCAGCGTCATTTTTCTTAAGCTTTTTCCTAAGCTTTTCAATATACTACACGGCAAAGTAGGTCGACTGCAAGCGTCATTTTTCTTGAGTTTTTCAATATACTACACGGCAAAGTAGGTCGACTGCAAGCGTCATTTTTCTTTTGCTTAACAATTTACTTCACGGCAAAGTAGGTCGACTGCAAGCGTCATTTTTCTTTTGCTTAACAATTTACTTCACGGCAAAGTAGGTCGACTGCCAGCGTCATTTTTCTTAAGCTTTTTCCTAAGCTTTTCAATATACTACACTGCAAAGTAGGTCGACTGCCATCGTCATTTTTCTTGAGTTTTTCAATATACTACACGGCAAAGTAGGTCGACTGCCAGCGTCATTTTTCTTAAGCTTTTCAATATACTACACGGCAAAGTAGGTCGACTGCCAGCGTCATTTTTCTTAAGTTTTTCAATATACTACACGGCAAAGTAGGTCGACTGCCAGCGTCATTTTTCTTAAGCTTTTCAATATACTACACGGCAAAGTAGGTCGACTGCCAGCGTCATTTTTCTTGAGTTTTTCAATATACTACACGCAAAGTAGGTCGAATGCAAGCGTCATTTTTCTTGAGTTTTTCAATATACTATACGGCAAAGTAGGTCGACTGCCAGCGTCATTTTTCTTAAGGTTTTTCAATATACTACACGGCAAAGTAGGTCGACTGCAAGCGTCATTTTTCTTAAGCTTTTCAATATACTACACGGCAAAGTAGGTCGACTGCCATCGTCATTTTTCTTAAGCTTTTCAATATACTACACGGCAAAGTAGGTCGACTGCCAGCGTCATTTTTCTTAAGCTTTTTCCTAAGCTTTTCAATATACTACACGGCAAAGTAGGTCGACTGCAAGCGTCATTTTTCTTGAGTTTTTCAATATACTACACGGCAAAGTAGGTCGACTGCAAGCGTCATTTTTCTTTTGCTTAACAATTTACTTCACGGCAAAGTAGGTCGACTGCAAGCGTCATTTTTCTTTTGCTTAACAATTTACTTCACGGCAAAGTAGGTCGACTGCCAGCGTCATTTTTCTTAAGCTTTTTCCTAAGCTTTTCAATATACTACACTGCAAAGTAGGTCGACTGCCATCGTCATTTTTCTTGAGTTTTTCAATATACTACACGGCAAAGTTGGTCGACTGCCAGCGTCATTTTTCTTGAGTTTTTCAATATACTACACTGCAAAGTAGGTCGACTGCCAGCGTCATTTTTCTTAAGTTTTTCAATATACTACACGGCAAAGTAGGTCGACTGCCAGCGTCATTTTTCTTAAGCTTTTCAATATACTACACGGCAAAGTAGGTCGACTGCCAGCGTCATTTCTCTTGAGTTTTTCAATATACTACACGACAAAGTAGGTCGACTGCCAGCGTCATTTTTCTTAAGCTTTTTAATATACTACACGGCAAAGTAGGTCGACTGCCAGCGTCATTTTTCTTAAGCTTTTCAATATACTACACGACAAATTAGGTCGACTGCCAGCGTCATTTTTCTTAAGCTTTTCAATATACTACACGGCAAAGTAGGTCGACTGCAAGCGTCATTCTTCTTAAGTTTTTCAATATACTACACGGCAAAGTAGGTCGACTGCAAGCGTCATTTTTCTTGAGTTTTTCAATATACTACACGGCAAAGTAGGTCGACTGCCAGCGTCATTTTTCTTGAGTTTTTCAATATACTACACGGCAAAGTAGGTCGACTGCCAGCGTCATTTTTCTTAAGTTTTTCAATATACTACACGGCAAAGTAGGTCGACTGCCAGCGTCATTTTTCTTAAGTTTTTCAATATACTACACGGCAAAGTAGGTCGACTGCCAGCGTCATTTTTCTTGAGCTTTTCAATATACTACACGGCAAAGTAGGTCGACTGCCAGCGTCATTTTTCTTAAGTTTTTCAATATACTACACGGCAAATTAGGTCGACTGCCAGCGTCATTTTTCTTAAGCTTTTCAATATACTACACAACAAAGTAGGTCGACTGCCAGCGTCATTTTTCTTAAGCTTTTCAATATACTACACAACAAAGTAGGTCGACTGCCAGCGTCATTTTTCTTGAGTTTTTCAATATACTACACAACAAAGTAGGTCGACTGCCAGCGTCATTTTTCTTGAGCTTTTCAATATACTACACGGCAAAGTAGGTCGACTGCCAGCGTCATTTTTCTTGAGTTTTTCAATATACTACACGGCAAAGTAGGTCGACTGCCAGCGTCATTTTTCTTAAGTTTTTCAATATATTACACGGCAAAGTAGGTCGACTGCAAGCGTCATTTTTCTTAAGCTTTTCAATATACTACACGGCAAAGTAGGTCGACTGCCATCGTCATTTTTCTTAAGCTTTTCAATATACTACACGGCAAAAGTAGGTCGACTGCCAGCGTAATCTTTCTTGAGTTTTTCAATATACTACACGGCAAAGTAGGTCGACTGCCAGCGTCATTTTTCTTAAGCTTTTTCCTAAGCTTATCAATATACTACACGGCAAAGTAGGTCGACTGCAAGCGTCATTTTTCTTGAGTTTTTCAATATACTACACGGCAAAGTAGGTCGACTGCAAGCGTCATTTTTCTTTTGCTTTTCTATTTACTTCACGGCAAAGTAGGTCGACTGCAAGCGTCATTTTTATTTTGCTTTTCAATTTACTTCACGGCAAAGTAGTTCGACTGCAAGCGTCATTTTTCTTGAGTTTTTCAATATACTACACGGCAAAGTAGGTCGACTGCCAGCGTCATTTTTCTTAAGCTTTTTCCTAAGCTTTTCAATATACTACACGGCAAAGTAGGTCGACTGCCATCGTCATTTTTCTTGCGTTTTTCAATATACTACACGGCAAAGTAGGTCGACTGCCAGCGTCATTTTTCTTGAGTTTTTCAATATACTACACGGCAAAGTAGGTCGACTGCCAGCTTCATTTTTCTTAAGCTTTTCAATATACTACACAACAAAGTAGGTCGACTGCCAGCGTCATTTTTCTTGAGTTTTTCAATATACTACACAACAAAGTAGGTCGACTGCCAGCGTCATTTTTCTTGAGCTTTTCAATATACTACACGGCAAAGTAGGTCGAATGCAAGCGTCATTTTTCTTGAGTTTTTCAATATACTATACGGCAAAGTAGGTCGACTGCTAGCGTCATTTTTCTTAAGGTTTTTCAATATACTACACGGCAAAGTAGGTCGACTGCAAGCGTCATTTTTCTTAAGCTTTTCAATATACTACACGGCAAAGTAGGTCGACTGCCATCGTCATTTTTCTTAAGCTTTTCAATATACTACACGGCAAAGTAGGTCGACTGCCAGCGTCATTTTTCTTAAGCTTTTTCCTAAGCTTTTCAATATACTACACGGCAAAGTAGGTCGACTGCAAGCGTCATTTTTCTTGAGTTTTTCAATATACTACACGGCAAAGTAGGTCGACTGCAAGCGTCATTTTTCTTTTGCTTAACAATTTACTTCACGGCAAAGTAGGTCGACTGCAAGCGTCATTTTTCTTTTGCTTAACAATTTACTTCACGGCAAAGTAGGTCGACTGCCAGCGTCATTTTTCTTAAGCTTTTTCCTAAGCTTTTCAATATACTACACTGCAAAGTAGGTCGACTGCCATCGTCATTTTTCTTGAGTTTTTCAATATACTACACGGCAAAGTAGGTCGACTGCCAGCGTCATTTTTCTTAAGCTTTTCAATATACTACACGGCAAAGTAGGTCGACTGCCAGCGTCATTTTTCTTAAGTTTTTCAATATACTACACGGCAAAGTAGGTCGACTGCCAGCGTCATTTTTCTTAAGCTTTTCAATATACTACACGGCAAAGTAGGTCGACTGCCAGCGTCATTTTTCTTGAGTTTTTTCAATATACTACACGCAAAGTAGGTCGACTGCCAGCGTCATTTTTCTTAAGTTTTTCAATATACTACACGGCAAAGTAGGTCGACTGCCAGCGTCATTTTTCTTAAGCTTTTCAATATACTACACGGCAAAGTAGGTCGACTGCCAGCGTCATTTTTCTTGAGTTTTTCAATATACTACACGACAAAGTAGGTCGACTGCCAGCGTCATTTTTCTTAAGCTTTTTAATATACTACACGGCAAAGTAGGTCGACTGCCAGCGTCATTTTTCTTAAGCTTTTCAATATACTACACGACAAATTAGGTCGACTGCCAGCGTCATTTTTCTTAAGCTTTTCAATATACTACACGGCAAAGTAGGTCGACTGCAAGCGTCATTCATCTTAAGTTTTTCAATATACTACACGGCAAAGTAGGTCGACTGCAAGCGTCATTTTTCTTGAGTTTTTCAATATACTACACGGCAAAGTAGGTCGACTGCCAGCGTCATTTTTCTTGAGTTTTTCAATATACTACACGGCAAAGTAGGTCGACTGCAAGCGTCATTTTTCTTAAGTTTTTCAATATACTACACGGCAAAGTAGGTCGACTGCCAGCGTCATTTTTCTTAAGTTTTTCAATATACTACACGGCAAAGTAGGTCGACTGCCAGCGTCATTTTTCTTGAGCTTTTCAATATACTACACGGCAAAGTAGGTCGACTGCCAGCGTCATTTTTCTTAAGTTTTTCAATATACTACACGGCAAATTAGGTCGACTGCCAGCGTCATTTTTCTTAAGCTTTTCAATATACTACACGGCAAAGTAGGTCGACTGCCAGCGTCATTTTTCTTGAGTTTTTCAATATACTACACGACAAAGTAGGTCGACTGCCAGCGTCATTTTTCTTAAGCTTTTCAATATACTACACGGCAAAGTAGGTCGACTGCCAGCGTCATTTTTCTTAAGCTTTTCAATATACTACACGACAAAGTAGGTCGACTGCCAGCGTCATTTTTCTTAAGCTTTTCAATATACTACACGGCAAAGTAGGTCGACTGCCAGCGTCATTTTTCTTTTGCTTTTCAATTTACTTCACGGCAAATAGGTCGACTGCAAGCGTCATTTTTCTTAAGCTTTTCAATATACTACACGACAAAGTAGGTCGAATGCCAGCGTCATTTTTCTTAAGTTTTTCAATATACTACACGGCAAAGTAGGTCGACCGCCAGCGTCATTTTTCTTAAGCTTTTCAATATACTACACGGCAAAGTAGGTCGACTGCCAGCGTCATTTTTCTTTTGCTTTTCAATTTACTTCACGGCAAAGTAGGTCGACTGCAATTGTCATTTTGCTTTAGTTTTTCAATATATTACACGGCAAAGTAGGTCGTTAATTTATAAATAACCTTTTTGATAGAAAAAGAAATGAAAATGTTTCTTAGCCTATAAAAAATATGCTATTTTCTATTGCTACACGTCGTATGTATTTTAGATTTGCTTTTATTTTAATGATGCAATCCTAGGCCAAAACTTTAACTTGACCGAATTTTGTTGAACGATGAAACTCACAAAACATGTTTTTTTATATGTAACAGATATAGACAATTACTTTCTTGATGCACGGGGTTAACGATGTTGAATTTTATAAAAAATAATTTCATATGAGATGATATTTTGCAAGAATAATTTAACATTTTTTTCAAAATTTTAAAGACTTTCATAACATAGGACCACACGTAGAAAACCTAGTTTATTGAACTCATGTACAAATAGAAAGAGATAACCATTTATTTATCAAAACTAATTCATTGTTTCACTTTAATTATGATCAGCATATTTATATAGAAATTGTCCTAGGTCCGTGAAATAAGATTGTTGTTCAAAACAAGTACAGTAAACCTGCGGTCGTTCGAACAGGCGATCGTTCGAGAACCGGTTGTCCCTCGAGGTCGGAGCTTGGTCCCGTACATTTTTCCTTCTATTTTCATATGAAATATAATGACGCTGCATCGAAACCTAAAAAAACGAGGAGTCGAGCACTATAGCCGGTCTCAATTACACAAATCATGCACAAATCCTTATGGCTCCTCCAAGGTCATAATTTCACATTATCTTTCACTTTATCCCGATCATGTGTTCCAAAAAACAAAAACAAAAGTTGTAAATATTGCAATGACAGTTAAAGGGAAATTTGATAAGGTGTGAAAATCCGCTTATCACTGTTTACGCATGACCGATTATAGTTGAGCATTTGAGAAGATAATTATGAGTTTGTACCGTATTCCTGGGCTAGTGGTTAAGGCGTCCGCATACGGAGCGGGGGTCGTGGGTTTAATCCCGGGCCGCGTTGAACCGAAAGACGTTAAACGTTGGTACAAGTAGCCTCCTTGCCTGGCGCTAAGCATTTATAGGGTAGTGCTTGGAAAAGTGGTGTACTCAGTACTGATTAATCTAGAAAAGTTGTACACCGAACACGATAAAGAACCAAGAGGTCTCTTCGCAAAGAGCTAGGGTATCGCACCCGGATCCCTTGTATCTCATTCTGTTTCTTTAAGTCTTCAAGTGTCTGGATTTGACTGCGATTTGCTGTCATTTCTTACTCATGTCACTTATGACATTTAAGCACAATTTAAGTCATGATGACGTCACGGCGGGGTCAAGCCATAATGCAGCAATTTGACGCGGGCAGACCATGATAAACTCAAAATAAACAAAACAAATTATGCGTTTGAACAGTTTCGCTAGACAGACAAGATGCTCCAATCATTAATCCATGATTTTGCGAAACTTAAATCTGACTAATGCCATAATATGTACTGTCATATTTAAATGTTGCTTTTTGTTAAAATAAACATAACTATTTATTCATTTATCATTGTGTTTTTTTTCTTTTTCATTTCATGTACGTCAGCCTTTGAACATATGAGCAATTTCCACAACGTAACACATAATCGGTGTCGTAGTAAACAGTCGGTTTGACGACTTCAAACTTAAAATAAACTAAAAGATATTTCATAACAGACTGGAGAATTGAAACTCGGGTCGTTCGAAAAATCGGATCCTAGATTTTATTTTCATCCCTGCCCGCCCACTCTTTTTCCGCCGCCCAATAAATTTTATTGATTTGAACATTTCGGCCGTTTTTCATCGAAAACAACCTCGGATGTATATGGAAGCTTTATAATGTCAGAAATCTTTACATTTAAGTACGCTGCAAGTAGATCGTGAAGTAATTTATATTTAACAGTTAAACGTAATGACATTACTCGTGGGAATCGTTATCGTTTATGATATTATACACTTAAATGAGGATCAGTTTGAACTTAGTAATACAAATTACACGTCAAAACAATAGAATTCTTTAATACTAATGTTTATGTTTAAGAACTACTTCTACTGATAAACCGGCATACATCCGAGGTTGTTTTCGACGGAAAATGGCCGAAGTGTTATGTATAACATGTTCATGTTAAATAGGAGAAATTGTTACGATTGTAATCGTGGTTCACGCCTTACGCAATAAAAAAGGGCATGAACTTAATCATTGGTTAAACAGCCATCTACGAAAAATAGCCTTAAACATCATTGTGAGATAACAATGAGATATTAGAGCCTTTGATATAGCTAGCTAGTCAAGGGGGAAAATAGGTTACGAACAGATATGGTTTTCAGTGAATATGAGAGGGTAAACAATTAATGATTCGGTTAAGGTTACAGCCTTTTCAAAAGCAAGTAGAGAAGGTAGGCTTTTTAAGTTATTTTTTATTAGGCTTTATATAAGAACGATATTGTCATCATTGGAAAAATGTGTTGGAGTAATATTCTGTATAAAGATTTAAAAGTTTTGAAATATCTTATCAAAATATACACTAAATAAACAATATCTTTTTCTTTAAGAAATGATTGTATAAAGGTTTGGTCGGCGCCTGTTCGCAGGTAAGGTCCGGTCGCCCGAACCAAATATATATTTTTAAGCCCTGCGTTTTGATCCAGAAGGTTGTATTCGACTCTCGTCAAACTTCACAAGAGTCAAATGCGACGTCTCGGATAAAAACGCAGTATTAAAAACTGTTATATTATATACAATACTGGCTAAATCACTTTAAAATCACATTTTTTATTAACAAATATGATATTAATGACGCACTTTTTTGTTTATAACGTCATTTTAATATCACGCAAAGATGCGCTTATGACTTGTCGTCTGCAGAGTTGAATACGGTCGTGTTGCACTGGAGGGTAATACGGAGTACCGTATTTTGCGATATAGAGTGTGTTTGGATGCTGGGTATATAATCAAAAACGAAACGATTCGGAAATCTTTTAAAATATGTTATTAATATTATGGATTTTATTGTAGCAAATAGCTGCATTTCGTACTTAAATTGCATGTATTAAAAACTCCGAACTCATAGAAAACTGCCATTTTTGTTTTCGATAATTATTTAATATTGACAATTTTCATATTTAACTAGTACAAACATATCAAATTCGATTATCTTTATCATCAGTCACCATCAAACAGCTACTATATATGCATATAATGGGATTTATAAATCTTCTGAAACAATCTTTTTGTTCCGGTTTTTCGTTCAAAGTTCGCACATAAGTGTATAATTCAATCCACGTCAGGAAAGTACATTTTCTTTCTAAACAAAGGTGCGAAACAAACTCTGTGCTTAATTTCATCTATAAAGTATACATTCTGCAATACAAGTGAGTACACAGGCTGCACTTAGGTGAAACACACATTGTGCATTTAAGTGCAGTATACATTCCGCACTTTAGATGAGTACACATTATGTACTTATGTTACATACAGTCCACATTCCGCACATCAGTTGAGTACACATTTAGCTTTTTAGTGTACTTCACATTCCGCTCTTTAGTGTAGATCACATTCCCTTGCCCACACTGTCCAGAACGGTTTAACTTGAAGGATTTCGGGAGAGACAATTGGATTTCTAAAGGCGATTTTACATTTTGGGTTCCTGCCGATGTATCCGAATGCAAATGCACGACAGAGTAATCTGAAATAAAACATTGCACGAATAACTTACTGGAGGTACAGCATTCATGTGCTTTTCTCCTGTTTAATTCGTCGAGGTAAGCATCACCTCATATTGGCTAAGTGCTTCAAAAAGCCTTATTACTCATACAGCAAAAACTACTACTACTGCTACTAATACCTACACCTTTAACTGCTAATGTTGAAGCAATGGCGGCGAGTGCCTCTGTTGCTGCTGCTTCTACTCCTATCATTACTATCACCTCTGCTGCAACTGCTAAAAGCACATCCACTTCTGCTCAACTACTTGGATTCTACTACTACTACTACTGCTGCTGCTGCTACTACTGTTGTTGCTGATACTGCTACTATTGCTGCTGCTTCTACTACTGCTACCACTACTGCTACTACAGATTCATATTGCCGCTATTGCTGTTTTACTGGCAGCGAGTGCCACTTTTGCTTATGCTCATACTTCTACCATCACCACTTCCACTGCTACAACTGCTAGAACCACCTCCACTGTTTTTTCAACTTCTACTTCTCCTATCGCCACTACCACTTCCAGTAATATTTAATATCCTGTGTATTCCCTTTGCCTTCCTAGCTTTCTTAACTCTCCCTCTTCTCTCCAACATTACCTTTCCTACCACTAATCTATCTCTCTTACTTCTCCTACTAATATATCCCTCTTATCTCCCCGCCCACAAATATATCTCTCTCATCTTTTTACCATCAAATCTCATCCAACAAATCTATCTGTCTTATCTCTCCTTCCACTAATCTCTCTCTCTCTCTCTCTCTCTCTCTCTCTCTCTCTCTCTCTCTCTCTCTCTCTCTCTCTCTCTCTCTCTCTCTCTCTCTCTCTCTCTCTCTCTCTTAACTCACTTTCCACTAATCTATATCTCTTTTCTCTTCACCATTACATCTCCTTTGACTAATTCATCTCTCTTACTTCTCATCCCACTAAATTATCCCTCTTATCTCTCCTCAGATTTATCTTTCTCTATTACCTCTCCTTTCATCAATCTGTCACTCTTAGCTTTCCATCGTTATCTCTCCTCCCACTAATCTATCAGTATTATCTCTCCACCGTTATCTCCGTTCCCACTAATCAATCATTGTTACCTCTCCACCGTTATCTCTCCTCCCACTAATCTATCATTGTTACCTCTCCACCGTTATCTCTCCTTCCACTAATCTATCAGTATTACCTCTCCATCGTTATCTCCGCTCCATTTATATATCAGTTTTACTTCTCCACCGTTATCTCCGTTCCCACTAATCTATCATTGTTACCTCTCCACCGTTATCTCTCCTCCCACTAATCTATCATTGTTACCTTTCCACCTTTATCTCTCCTCCCACTAATCTATCAGGATAACCACTCCAGTGTCATCACTTTTCCCACTAATATTTCCCTCTCAGCTCTCTTCCCACTTGCTTATAAGTCTTACCTCTCTTCCTACTTATCTCCCTTATCTCTCCTTCAAAAAATTAATATCTCGTCCTATATTTATAGCTCGCTTACCTCTCATTCCACTATTTTATTCCTCTCATCTCTCCTCGCACTAATCTTTCTTTATGATCTTACCCCCGACTAATCAATCATTAAAACCTCTCCACCATTACTTCTCCTAAGACTTATCCATCTCAATTATCTCTCATGCGACTATTCTTTCACTCTTACTTTTCCACTAGTATCTCTCCTCCCACTAATCTATCAGAATTACCTCTCCTACCACTCAATTACTTCTCTTACCTATCCTTCGATTAATCTAGCTCTCTTATCTCTCCGCCCACTAATCTATCAGAATTACCTCTCCTTCCACTCAATTACTTCTCTTACCTATCCTTCGATTAATCTAGCTCTCTTATCTCTCCTCCCACTCATCTATCATTATTACTTCGCCTCGAGCTAATTTATCTCTCTTCCCATTCATCCTTAGCTCATAGCTTTCCTATCGTTTATCTATCTCTTTTACCTCTCCAATCGTTAATCTATTTCTCATACCGTTCCTTCCATTGATTTACCTCCCCTCCTATTAATCTATCTCTCTTACTTTTCCTCCCACTCATCTATCATTATTACTTCGCCTCCAACTAATTTATGTCTTGTATCCCTTATCCTATTATTCTATCTCTCTTACCTCACCTCTAACTTGTGTTTATCCCTCATCTGTCCTCCAACTTTTCTTGTTATCTTACCTCTCCTCTAAATAATTTCTCCCTCTCTGTCTCATGTTTGGCGCTGTCCGTCAATTGACCCGTAGTCTATTTCTTTCGTTACCTTTTAATCCAGTCTATTTCTTTCGTTACCATTTAAAGCAGTCTATTTCATTCTTTACCTTTTAAACCTGTTACATTTGTTCCTGCATCCGTGGTAACTACCAATGCCATACGTCCTCTTCTGTATGATGTCCTTGTTTTTGTATTCAACAAGTCTCTCCTCACCGACCTCAGGTTGACAAACTGTTGAAGTATTGGCATAAATGAATGTCAAGCAACATTGCAGAAAACATATACACGTTATTGTTCAATTAAACAAATCATGTGAAGTTTTTGATCAGGATTTAATTTCTATGTAGTGTCTTTCTTAATCTAGTGTACACAAGCGGATCTAGAGGGGGTTGTGACCCGCGCACACCACTTCTAAAATTGCTTACTCTATATATCAATATATGAGTTGAAAAGTAATTAAATATGCTCATGATGCACCATTTCCGACTTCAAATTGTGAACAATTGCTTGAGGGAGAAACCCGAAATCCCCATGCAAAAAGTTTATACCATATTCTTTAGGTTCAGAGATAGGGGTGCATGCTTAATGGTTACACCCCTTAGTTATGCCCTCCTCTAACGTCAATTCCTGGAACTGCCCCTAATGTATGAGCTGTTTCTATTAACAAGTGGCTGCTTAAAACCTACATATATCATTATCACGCGTACATACACCATTATATCGTGTATATTACACCATGATCTCGTGTATGTTACACCATGATCTCGTGTATGTTACACCAAGATCTCTTGTATGTTACACCATGATCTCGTGTATGTTACACCATGATCTCGTGTATGTTACACCATGATCTCATGTATGTTACACCATGATCTCGTGTATGTTACACCATGATCTCGTGTATGTTACACCATGATCTCGTGTATGTTACACCATGATCTCGTGTATGTAACACCATGATCTCGTGTACATAAACCATGATCTCGTGTATGTTACACCATGATCTCGTGTATGTTACACCATGATCTCGTGTATGTTACACAAGTACACCATGATCCCGTGTATGTTACACCATGATCTCGTGTATGCTACACCATGATCTCGTGTATGTTACACCATGATATCGGGTATGTTACACCATTATCTCGTGTATGTTACACCATGATCTCTTGTATGTGACACCATGATCTCGTGTATGTTACACCATGATCTCGTGTATGTTACACCATGATCTCATGTATGTTACACCATGATCTCGTGTATGTTACACCATGATCTCGTGTATGTTACACCATGATCTCTTGTATGTTTCACCATGATCTCGTGTACATACACCATTATCTCGTGTTTGTTACACCATGCTCTCGTGATTGTTACACCATGATCTCGTGTATGTTACACCATGATCGCGTGTATGTTACACCATGATCTCGTGTATGTTACACCATGATCTCTTGTATGTTTCACCATGATCTCGTGTATGTTACACCATGATCTCGTGTATGTTACACCATGATCTCGTGTATGTTACACCATGATCTCTTGTATGTTTCACCATGATCTCGTGTACATATACCATTATCTCGTGTTTGTTACACCATGATCTCGTGTTTGTTACATCATGATCTCGTGTTTGTTACACCATGATCTCGTGTATGTTACACCATGATCTCGTGTATGTTACACCATGATCTCGTGTATGTTACACCATGATCTCGTGTATGTTACACCATGCTCTCTTGTATGTTTCACCATGATCTCGTGTACATACACCATTATCTCGTGTTTGTTACACCATGATCTCGTGTTTGTTACACCATGATCTCGTGTATGTTACACCATGATCTCGTGTATGTTACACCATGATCTCTTGTATGTTACACCATGATCTCGTGTTTGTTACACCATGATCCCGTGTATGTTACACCATGATCTCGTGTATGTTACACCATGATCTCGTGTACATACACCATTATCTTGTGTTTGTTACACCATGATCTCGTGTTTGTTACACCATGATCTCGTGTATGTTACACCATTATCTCGTGTATGTTACACCATGATCTCATGTATGTTACACCATTATCTCGTGTACATACACCATTATCTCGTGTATGTTACACCATGATCTCGTGTATGTTACACACACCATGATCTCGTGTATGTTAAACCATGATCTCATGTATGTTACACCATTATCTCGTGTATGTTACACCATGATCTCGTGCATGTTACACCATGATATCGTATACATACACCAAAATAATCCCAACTCAGATAAGTAGATCCAATAATTTAACCATGCTAGAAATTCTTATCTCGCTCCTTAGTGTAAAGAATAATCTCGTGGACATGCATCAATATCTTGCTCCTAAGTGTTAAGAATTATCTTATGAACATGCATCATTATCTCGCTCCTGAATGTTAAGCATTATCGCATGAACAAAAATCATTATCTTTCTCCTGAGTGTAAAGCATGATCTCGAATACATATAGACATCGCATAAAACTGACATGGTACACAATTTCCTTTTCCGCTCCATTGCCCATTCGCCCCACACGTGATGATCGGATCGCCTCGAAACCATAGGTTGTCTTGGCAACGTCGCATTGTGACCTCATCTTTGTAGACGTACTTGTCCAGCACAGGTCTGTACGTCAGAGTTGATGGCAACGTCGGGTGGTCACATTCAACTATATTTAAAAACAGAGTTAGGTGTGCTAAAATTGTTTAACATAGATTTTCTGCAGTTGAAGATTAAAGGTTTTTTTTTTTTATAGGACCGGTAATTTAAAAGGCTGAGCGTTTTGTAATTTTGAATGTTTAACAACCGTGCTGATCCAAATTTGCAAAACGTAGATTTGTTTGTAAGCTTTTGAAATTGAAACGATAGACTGTTTTAGATATGTTTAATATCTGACCGTATTCGAAATAAGAAACTCCAAAAAAAACACGTAACCAGGGGCCGTATTTAATAAGCAACATAGATTGAACATAAATTTAAGATTAGAAACTACGTGTTTTGATTGGCCTGTATATTTCGCTGACCAACAGGCTGAATGGAATCACTGAGGCATGTCTAAGGATAAGAATAAAATCATAACTGAAAACTGGCCTTGAGAAATTATTTATAATCATAAAAATCAATAACCTTGAAAGCAAAACAAAGTCGGACATTTCAATATTCAATAAGTATTAATAGTTTTCTTACCATAAGTACATACAGGCAACTGTCCATTAACTGTTTCCTTAAACTTTCCAAAACTACACGTCAACTGTTGACTGTCCGGGATATGACCTTTGAGGCAGCTCAATGTCACACTGACGTCACTGTTAATGCGGGTGCCGTTCGGTATGACGTCATCATCGGTGTCGGTCACATTTCCGGTTGCTGGATTGTAGATCACGGCACACTTCTCTGATCAAAATATGGAGGTGTAACGTATTTTATTTCTTGGCGCTAACTTTCTTATGAATATAAAACTTCTTCGAATAATTTTATCAATTAATGACCTATTGTAACCCATGTTATACTTATTTACACAGGGGCAGGTTGCGTTGTTTTGACACACCACGCCCCCGCCCGTTTTTTTTCTATCAATTTTTAGTAAGAATATGATGTGGTAACTGTTACTTATGGGCGGGGGCGTGGTGTGTCAAAACAACGCAACTCGCCCCTGTGCATATTTATAGATACAAATATCCATTTGTTATTGGTTCTATTTAAACGAATATAACTATTCAATAACTTTGAATTGCCTTAATCGAAATATTTGCGTTTTCAGTATTAAAAAAACACGTTTTGATATGAAAAGAAAACCATACTTTACGCCTAATACACGTGATGGATTAGACATACTTGTATGATGTAGACTTACTTAATGTTTGTGTATTGGAACTTAATGATTACTATTTCTTATTGGTGGTTTATAAGTGCCATCTCATTATTGAAACTAAATTTATGATAATTTCTTTTGGAAAATTTCATGGTATTTTATTAGGAGATTTCTAAATCAACTGTTGGTATATTTGTATCTGTACTAATCACGTGACATTCACACGCTAAATAGACACACTATCAACTGAGTAACCATTATGCATAATTGGGTAAACGGGTCAACTCAGCTGAAACAGCTACACAATATTCCACACAGCGGAAGTACATATGACGTAATGGTGACGTCATTCCTTTAATCATGAAAAGTGATGTTTTGTCGGCCTCATACTAGCTCTTATTGATAATTCCAGACTTGTTTTCAGGGAGTACTGTATTTGCCAATATTGGAACCATCTGCTGTCTAGTCCCTTTAAATAATGCTATTCTATTATTAGAACTTAATTTATGCTATTTTATTCTGCGAACTTTCTCAACATCTGATAACGGGAACTTAATCAATGCTATTTCACTCTTACCAGGAATACATTTTGGCTCGTACGGCTGCCAGTCGCCTTTCCATCCACACTTAAAGAAATTTCTGTTATCAGTTGGATCCTTTTCGTATTTTTCGAGACATTTGATCAAGTATCCTTCGCTGAATGGTCCGCTTATGGCACTGTAGGGGATCATGGGACACCGGTATATTTCTGAAAAGATATGGTACTTTATAGTGGCAGATCCCCCCAAAAAATATCGTCCAAGCTTACTTTTTATTTCAATTTACTAATTAAGCAGAAAACAGCAATTACCTAGGCAATTTCGGACTAGAAACTGTTGAAACTTTCTTAGGTGACTACTTTACATCCCAAACATTTTTAACAAAATATATTTCGGTTATGTGGGAGGGGCCCAAGTCAAAATGATACACCCCGTAAGTTATGCCCCCTCAAATCGAACGTCAAATTATGGATTCGCCCCTGCATTAGGTAGCTATAACAGTGTTAAAAAATAGCATGTGGCAAAGTCAAGTCATACATAATTTAAAAGGTTTCATCACTTAAATCCACCCAGTTATCATTTTTTTCAGTGTTATTGCCCTTTCAATTTTACAATTTCATCCTTTTGTTCTGCCAACATAACTCATTTTCAAACCTCTTGATAAAAATGAAATTAATCATATAGAACCACACATTTTGTCTATTTTCTATAAATTGAATAAACATTGTTTTAGGAAAATATTTCAAAAATATATTTTTTAAATGGCTATTTCGAATTCTCTGAATTTAAGATATGCTTATATTCTAAAGTTTAATGAGCAGGCAATACGTTTTTAAATGAAAAAAACATTAGTTTTTAATCATTCATCGATTGAATGCTTTATTTTCACAGTGTATAGTTTTATAAAAAGGAGGATTAAATGATCAAAAAAGGACTGCTATTCCTATATAGTATTTGTTTATACTTTGGTGGTGATATTTAAACAGCAAGAACAAAAGCAATTGAATTTGTCTCTACTTCTATCGCGACATGTGTTGTCTTAGATATTTGTATTTGGGCAGTCTCCTTAAAAATCTACTTCTATCGCGACATGTGTTGTCTTAGATATTTGTATTTGGGCAGTCTCCTTAAAAATCTACTTCTATCGCGACATGTGTTGTCTTAGATATTTGTATTTGGGCAGTCTCCTTAAAAATCTACTTCTATTGCGACATGTGTTGTCTTAGATATTATTATTTGGGCAGTCTCCTTAAAAATCTACTTCTATCGCGACATGTGTTGTCTTAGATATTTGTATTTGGGCAGTCTCCTTAAAAATCTACTTCTATCGCGACATGTGTTGTCTTAGATATTTGTATTTGGGCAGTCTCCTTAAAAATCTACTTCTATCGCGACATATGTTGTCTTAGATATTTGTATTTGGGCAGTCTCCTTAAAAATCTACTTCTATCGCGACATGTGTTGTCTTAGATATTTGTATTTGGGCAGTCTCCTTAAAAATCTACTTCTATCGCGACATGTGTTGTCTTAGATATTTGTATTTGGGCAGTCTCCTTAAAAATCTACTTCTATCGCGACATATGTTGTCTTAGATATTTGTATTTGGGCAGTCTCCTTAAAAATCTACTTCTATCGCGACATGTGTTGTCTTAGATATTTGTATATGGGCAGTCTCCTTAAAAATCTACTTCTATCGCGATATGTGTAGCCTTAGATATTACCATTTAAAGTCTATTAGAAAATATAGTTTTATTCCAATACGTCTGGTCTTAAATATTACCATTTGAACAGTTTACTAAAAAATCTAGTTCTATCGCGATATGTGCTGTCTTAGATATTACCATTTGGACAGTTTACTAAAAAAATCTAGTTCTATCGCAATATGTGTTACCTTAGATATTACCGTTTAAAGTATATTAGAAAATATAGTTTTATTCCAATACGTGTGGTCTTAAATATTACCATTTGGACAGTCTACTAAAAAACCTAGTTCTATCGCTGTATGTGTTGTTTTATATATTACCATTTGGACAGTCTACTAACAGACCTAGTTCTATCGCGATATGTGTTGTTTTAGATATTACCATTTGGACAGTCTACTAACAGACCTAGTTCTATCGCTGTATGTGTTGTTTTAGATATTACCATTTGGACAGTTTACTAAAAAATCTAGTTCTATCGTTGTATGTGTTGTTTTAGATATTACCATTTGGACAGTCTACTAACAGACCTAGTTCTATCGCGATATGTGTTGTTTTAGATATTACCATTTGGACAGTCTACTAACAGACCTAGTTCTATCGCGATATGTGTTGTTTTAGATATTACCATTTGGACAGTCTACTAACAGACCTAGTTCTATCGCTGTATGTGTTGTTTTAGATATTACCATTTGGACAGTCTACTAACAGACCTAGTTCTATCGCGATATGTGTTGTTTTAGATATTACCATTTGGACAGTCTACTAACATACCTAGTTCTATCGCGATATGTGTTGTTTTAGATATTACCATTTGGACAGTCTACTAACAGACCTAGTTCTATCGCTGTATGTGTTGTTTTAGATATTACCATTTGGACAGTCTACTAACAGACCTAGTTCTATCGCGATATGTGTTGTTTTAGATATTACCATTTGGACAGTCTACTAACAGACCTAGTTCTATCGCGATATGTGTTGTTTTAGATATTACCATTTGGACAGTCTACTAACAGACCTAGTTCTATCGCGATATGTGTTGTTTTAGATATTACCATTTGGACAGTCTACTAACATACCTAGTTCTATCACGATATGTGTTGTTTAAGATGTTACCATTTGGACAGTCTACTAACAGACCTAGTTCTATCGCTGTATGTGTTGTTTTAGATATTACCATTTGGACAGTCTACTAACATACCTAGTTCTATCACGATATGTGTTGTTTAAGATGTTACCATTTGGACAGTCTACTAACAGACCTAGTTCTATCGCGATATGTGTTGTTTTAGATATTACCATTTGGACAGTCTACTAACAGACCTAGTTCTATCGCGATATGTGTTGTTTTAGATATTACCATTTGGACAGTCTACTAACAGACCTAGTTCTATCGCTGTATGTGTTGTTTTAGATATTACCATTTGGACAGTCTACTAACAGACCTAGTTCTATCGCGATATGTGTTGTTTTAGATATTACCATTTGGACAGTTTACTAACAGACCTAGTTCTATCGCTGTATGTGTTGTTTTAGATATTACCATTTGGACAGTCTACTAACAAACCTAGTTCTATCGCGATATGTGTTGTTTTAGATATTACCATTTGGACAGTCTACTAACAGACCTAGTTCTATCGCTGTATGTGTTGTTTTAGATATTACCATTTGGACAGTCTACTAACAGACCTAGTTCTATCGCGATATGTGTTGTTTTAGATATTACCATTTGGACAGTCTACTAACAGACCTAGTTCTATCGCGATATGTGTTGTTTTAGATATTACCATTTGGAAAGTTTACTAACAAACCTAGTTCTATCGCTGTATGTGTTGTTTTAGATATTACCATTTGGACAGTCTACTAACAGACCTAGTTCTATCGCGATATATGTTGTTTTAGATATTACCATTTGGACAGTTTACTAACAAACCTAGTTCTATCGCTGTATGTGTTGTTTTAGATATTACCATTTGGACAGTCTACTAACAGACCTAGTTCTATCGCTGTATGTGTTGTTTTAGATATTACCATTTGGACAGTCTACTAACAGACCTAGTTCTATCGCTGTATATGTTGTTTTAGATATTACCATTTGGACAGTCTACTAACAGACCTAGTTCTATCGCGATATGTGTTGTTTTAGATATTACCATTTGGACAGTCTACTAAAAAACCTAGTTCTATCGCGATATGTGTTGTTTTAGATATTACCATTTGGACAGTTTACTAACAGACCTAGTTCTATCGCTGTATGTGTTGTTTTAGATATTACCATTTGGACAGTCTACTAAAAAACCTAGTTCTATCGCGATATGTGTTGTTTTAGATATTACCATTTGGACAGTTTACTAATAAACCTAGTTCTATCGCTGTATATGTTGTTTTAGATATTACCATTTGGACAGTCTACTAACAGACCTAGTTCTATCGCTGTATGTGTTGTTTTAGATATTACCATTTGGACAGTTTCCTAAAAAAACTAGTTCTAACGCTGTATGTGTTGTTTTAGATATTACCATTTGGACAGTCTACTAACAGACCTAGTTCTATCGCTGTATGTGTTGTTTTAGATATTACCATTTGGACAGTTTCCTAAAAAAACTAGTTCTAACGCTGTATGTGTTGTTTTAGATATTACCATTTGGACAGTTTACTAATAAACCTAGTTCTATCGCTGTATGTGTTGTTTTAGATATTACCATTTGGACAGTTTACTAAAAAACCTAGTTCTATCGCTGTATGTGTTGTTTTAGATGTTACCATTTGGACAGTCTAATAACAGGCCTAGTTCTATCGCTGTATGTGTTGTTTAAGATATTACCATTTGGACAGTCTAATAACAGGCCTAGTTCTATCGCTGTATGTGTTGTTTTAGATATTACCATTTGGACAGTTTACTAATAAACCTAGTTCTATCGCGATATGTGTTGTTTTAGATATTACCATTTGGACAGTTTACTGAAAAACCTAGTTCTATCGCTGTATGTGTTGTTTAAGATATTACCATTTGGACAGTTTACTGAAAAACCTAGTTCTATCGCGATATGTGTTGTTTAAGATATTACCATTTGGACAGTTTACTAATAAACCTAGTTCTATCGCTGTATGTGTTGTTTAAGATATTACCATTTGGACAGTTTACTGAAAAACCTAGTTCTATCGCGATATGTGTTGTTTTAGATATTACCATTTGGACAGTTTACTAACAGACCTAGTTCTATCGCTGTATGTGTTGTTTTAGATATTACCATTTGGACAGTCTACTAATAGACCTAGTTCTATCGCTGTATGTGTTGTTTTAGATATTACCATTTGGACAGTTTACTAATAAACCTAGTTCTAACGCTGTATATGTTGTTTTAGATATTACCATTTGGACAGTCTACTAATAGACCTAGTTCTATCGCTGTATGTGTTGTTTTAGATATTACCATTTGGACAGTTTACTAATAAACCTAGTTCTATCGCTGTATATGTTGTTTTAGATATTACCATTTGGACAGTCTACTAATAGACCTAGTTCTATCGCTGTATGTGTTGTTTTAGATATTACCATTTGGACAGTTTACTAATAAACCTAGTTCTAACGCTGTATGTGTTGTTTTAGATATTACCATTTGGACAGTTCTATCGCTGTATGTGTTGTTTTAGATATTACCATTTGGACAGTTTACTAAAAAAACCTAGTTCTATCGCTGTATATGTTGTTTTAGATATTACCATTTGGACAGTTTACTAACAAACCTAGTTCTATCGCTGTATGTGTTGTTTTAGATATTACCATTTGGACAGTTCTATCGCTGTATGTGTTGATTTAGATATTACCATTTGGACAGTTTACTAAAAAAACCTAGTTCTATCGCTGTATATGTTGTTTTAGATATTACCATTTGGACAGTTTACTAACAAACCTAGTTCTATCGCTGTATATGTTGTTTTAGATATTACCATTTGGACAGTCTAATAACAGGCCTAGTTCTATCGCGATATGTGTTGTTTTAGATATTACCATTTGGACAGTTTACTTACAGACCTAGTTCTATCGCGATATGTGTTGTTTTAGATATTACCATTTGGACAGTTTACTAACAAACCTAGTTCTATCGCTGTATGTGTTGTTTTAGATATTACCATTTGGACAGTCTAATAACAGGCCTAGTTCTATCGCGATATGTGTTGTTTTAGATATTACCATTTGGACAGTTTACTAACAGACCTAGTTATATCGCGATATGTGTTGTTTTAGATATTACCATTTGGACAGTCTACTAACAGACCTAGTTCTATCGCTGTATGTGTTGTTTTAGATATTACCATTTGGACAGTTTACTAACAGACCTAGTTCTATCGCGATATGTGTTGTTTTAGATATTACCATTTGGACAGTTTACTAACAAACCTAGTTCTATCGCTGTATGTGTTGTTTTAGATATTACCATTTGGACAGTCTACTAACAGACCTAGTTCTATCGCTGTATGTGTTGTTTTAGATATTACCATTTGGACAGTTTACTAACAGACCTAGTTCTATCGCGATATGTGTTGTTTTAGATATTACCATTTGGACAGTCTAATAACAGGCCTAGTTCTATCGCGATATGTGTTGTTTTAGATATTACCATTTGGACAGTTCTATCGCTGTATGTGTTGTTTTAGATATTACCATTTGGACAGTTTACTAACAAACCTAGTTCTATCGCTGTATGTGTTGTTTTAGATATTACCATTTGGACAGTTTACTAACAAACCTAGTTCTATCGCTGTATGTGTTGTTTTAGATATTACCATTTGGACAGTCTACTAACAGACCTAGTTCTATCGCTGTATGTGTTGTTTTAGATATTACCATTTGGACAGTTTACTAACAAACCTAGTTCTAACGCTGTATGTGTTGTTTTAGATATTACCATTTGGACAGTCTACTAACAGACCTAGTTCTATCGCTGTATGTGTTGTTTTAGATATTACCATTTGGACAGTCTACTAACAAACCTAGTTCTATCGCGATATGTGTTGTTTTAGATATTACCATTTGGACAGTTTACTAACAGACCTAGTTCTAACGCTGTATGTGTTGTTTTAGATATTACCATTTGGACAGTTCTATCGCTGTATGTGTTGTTTTAGATATTACCATTTGGACAGTTTACTAACAGACCTAGTTCTATCGCGATATGTGTTGTTTTAGATATTACCATTTGGACAGTCTACTAACAGACCTAGTTCTATCGCTGTATATGTTGTTTTAGATATTACCATTTGGACAGTTTACTAACAAACCTAGTTCTATCGCGATATGTGTTGTTTTAGATATTACCATTTGGACAGTTTACTAACAGACCTAGTTCTAACGCTGTATGTGTTGTTTTAGATATTACCATTTGGACAGTTCTATCGCTGTATGTGTTGTTTTAGATATTACCATTTGGACAGTTTACTAACAGACCTAGTTCTATCGCGATATGTGTTGTTTTAGATATTACCATTTGGACAGTCTACTAACAGACCTAGTTCTATCGCTGTATATGTTGTTTTAGATATTACCATTTGGACAGTTTACTAACAAACCTAGTTCTATCGCGATATGTGTTGTTTTAGATATTACCATTTGGACAGTCTACTAACAGACCTAGTTCTATCGCTGTATATGTGTCTTAGATATTACCATTAGGACAGTTTACTAACAAACCTAGTTCTATCGCGATATGTGTTGTTTTAGATATTACCATTTGGACAGTTTACTAACAGACCTAGTTCTAACGCTGTATGTGTTGTTTTAGATATTACCATTTGGACAGTTTACTAACAAACCTAGTTCTATCGCGATATGTGTTGTTTTAGATATTACCATTAGGACAGTTTACTAACAAACCTAGTTCTATCGCGATATGTGTTGTTTTAGATATTACCATTTGGACAGTTTACTAACAGACCTAGTTCTATCGCTGTATGTGTTGTTTTAGATATTACCATTTGGACAGTTTACTAACAAACCTAGTTCTATCGCGATATGTGTTGTTTTAGATATTACCATTAGGACAGTTTACTAACAAACCTAGTTCTATCGCGATATGTGTTGTTTTAGATATTACCATTTGGACAGTCTACTAACAGACCTAGTTCTATCGCGATATGTGTTGTTTAAGATGTTACCATTTGGACAGTCTACTAACAGACCTAGTTCTATCGCGATATGTGTTGTTTTAGATATTACCATTTGGACAGTTTACTAACAAACCTAGTTCTATCGCTGTATGTGTTGTTTTAGATATTACCATTTGGACAGTCTACTAACAGACCTAGTTCTATCGCTGTATGTGTTGTTTTAGATATTACCATTTGGACAGTCTACTAACATACCTAGTTCTATCGCTATATGTGTTGTTTTAGATATTACCATTTGGACAGTTTACTAACAAACCTAGTTCTATCGCTGTATGTGTTGTTTTAGATATTACCATTTGGACAGTTTACTAACAGACCTAGTTCTATCGCGATATGTGTTGTTTTAGATATTACCATTTGGACAGTCTACTAACAGACCTAGTTCTAACGCTGTATGTGTTGTTTTAGATATTACCATTTGGACAGTTTACTAATAAACCTAGTTCTAACGCTGTATGTGTTGATTTAGATATTACCATTTGGACAGTTGACTAAAAAAACCTAGTTCTATCGCTGTATATGTTGTTTTAGATATTACCATTTGGACAGTTTACTAACAAACCTAGTTCTATCGCTGTATGTGTTGTTTTAGATATTACCATTTGGACAGTCTACTAACAGACCTAGTTCTATCGCGATATGTGTTGTTTTAGATATTACCATTTGGACAGTCTACTAACAAACCTAGTTCTATCGCGATATGTGTTGTTTTAGATATTACCATTTGGACAGTCTACTAACAGACCTAGTTCTATCGCGATATGTGTTGTTTTAGATATTACCATTTGGACAGTCTACTAACAGACCTAGTTCTATCGCGATATGTGTTGTTTTAGATATTACCATTTGGACAGGCTACTAACAGACCTAGTTCTATCGCGATATGTGTTGTTTTAGATATTACCATTTGGACAGTTTACTAACAAACCTAGTTCTATCGCTGTATGTGTTGTTTTAGATATTACCATTTGGACAGTCTACTAACAGACCTAGTTCTATCGCTGTATGTGTTGTTTTAGATATTACCATTTGGACAGTTTACTTACAGACCTAGTTCTATCGCGATATGTGTTGTTTTAGATATTACCATTTGGACAGTCTACTAACAAACCTAGTTCTATCGCTGTATATGTTGTTTTAGATATTACCATTTGGACAGTTTACTAACAGACCTAGTTCTATCGCTGTATGTGTTGTTTTAGATATTACCATTTGGACAGTTTACTAATAGACCTAGTTCTATCGCTGTATGTGTTGTTTTAGATATTACCATTTGGACAGTCTACTAACAAACCTAGTTCTAACGCTGTATGTGTTGTTTTAGATATTACCATTTGGACAGTTTACTAACAAACCTAGTTCTATCGCGATATGTGTTGTTTTAGATATTACCATTTGGACAGTTTACTAATAGACCTAGTTCTATCGCTGTATGTGTTGTTTTAGATATTACCATTTGGACAGTCTACTAACAAACCTAGTTCTAACACTGTATGTGTTGTTTTAGATATTACCATTTGGACAGTTTACTTACAGACCTAGTTCTATCGCGATATGTGTTGTTTTAGATATTACCATTTGGACAGTTTACTAACAAACCTAGTTCTATCGCTGTATGTGTTGTTTTAGATATTACCATTTGGACAGTCTACTAACAGACCTAGTTCTATCGCGATATGTGTTGTTTTAGATATTACCATTTGGACAGTTTACTTACAGACCTAGTTCTATCGCGATATGTGTTGTTTTAGATATTACCATTTGGACAGTTTACTAACAAACCTAGTTCTATCGCTGTATGTGTTGTTTTAGATATTACCATTTGGACAGTCTACTAACAAACCTAGTTCTATCGCTGTATATGTTGTTTTAGATATTACCATTTGGACAGTCTAATAACAGGCCTAGTTCTATCGCGATATGTGTTGTTTTAGATATTACCATTTGGACAGTTTACTAACAAACCTAGTTCTATCGCGATATGTGCTGTTTTAGATATTACCATTTGGACAGTTCTATCGCTGTATGTGTTGATTTAGATATTACCATTTGGACAGTTTACTAAAAAAACCTAGTTCTATCGCTGTATATGTTGTTTTAGATATTACCATTTGGACAGTTTACTAAAAAACCTAGTTCTATCGCTGTATGTGTTGTTTTAGATATTACCATTTGGACAGTCTACTAACAGACCTAGTTCTATCGCTGTATGTGTTGTTTTAGATATTACCATTTGGACAGTTTACTTACAGACCTAGTTCTATCGCGATATGTGTTGTTTTAGATATTACCATTTGGACAGTTTACTAACAAACCTAGTTCTATCGCTGTATATGTTGTTTTAGATATTACCATTTGGACAGTCTACTAACAGACCTAGTTCTATCGCGATATGTGTTGTTTTAGATATTACCATTTGGACAGTTCTATCGCTGTATGTGTTGATTTAGATATTACCATTTGGACAGTTCTATCGCTGTATGTGTTGATTTAGATATTACCATTTGGACAGTTCTATCGCTGTATATGTTGATTTAGATATTACCATTTGGACAGTCTACTAACAGACCTAGTTCTATCGCTGTATGTGTTGTTTTAGATATTACCATTTGGACAGTTCTATCGCTGTATGTGTTGATTTAGATATTACCATTTGGACAGTTTACTAAAAAAACCTAGTTCTATCGCGATATGTGTTGTTTTAGATATTACCATTTGGACAGTTTACTTACAGACCTAGTTCTATCGCGATATGTGTTGTTTTAGATATTACCATTTGGACAGTTTACTAACAGACCTAGTTCTATCGCTGTATGTATTGTTTTAGATATTACCATTTGGACAGTTTACTAACAAACCTAGTTCTAACGCTGTATGTGTTGTTTTAGATATTACCATTTGGACAGTTTACTATAAAAACCTAGTTCTATCGCGATATGTGTTGTTTTAGATATTACCATTTGGAAAGTTTACTAATAAACCTAGTTCTATCGCGATATGTGTTGTTTAAGATATTACCATTTGGACAGTCTACTAACAGACCTAGTTCTATCGCGATATGTGTTGTTTTAGATATTACCATTAGGACAATTTACTAAAAAACCTAGTTCTATCGCTGTATGTGTTGTTTTAGATATTACCATTTGGACAGTTTACTAACAGACCTAGTTCTATCGCTGTATGTGTTGTTTTAGATATTACCATTTGGACAGTCTACTAAAAAACCTAGTTCTATCGCTGTATGTGTTGTTTTAGATATTACCATTTGGACAGTCTACTAAAAAACCTAGTTCTATCGCTGTATGTGTTGTTTTAGATATTACCATTTGGACAGTTTACTAACAGACCTAGTTCTATCGCTGTATGTGTTGTTTTAGATATTACCATTTGGACAGTCTACTAATAGACCTAGTTCTATCGCTGTATGTGTTGTTTTAGATATTACCATTTGGACAGTTTACTAACAAACCTAGTTCTATCGCTGTATGTGTTGTTTTAGATATTACCATTTGGACAGTCTACTAACAGACCTAGTTCTATCGCTGTATGTGTTGTTTTAGATATTACCATTTGGACAGTCTACTAACAGACCTAGTTCTATCGCTGTATGTGTTGTTTTAGATATTACCATTTGGACAGTTTACTAAAAAACCTAGTTCTAACGCTGTATGTGTTGTTTTAGATATTACCATTTGGACAGTCTACTAAAAAACCTAGTTCTAACGCTGTATGTGTTGTTTTAGATATTACCATTTGGACAGTTTACTAAAAAACCTAGTTCTATCGCTGTATGTGTTGTTTTAGATATTACCATTTGGACAGTTTACTAATAAACCTAGTTCTAACGCTGTATGTGTTGTTTTAGATATTACCATTTGGACAGTCTACTAACAGACCTAGTTCTATCGCGATATGTGTTGTTTTAGATATTACCATTTGGACAGTTTACTAACAGACCTAGTTCTATCGCGATATGTGTTGTTTTAGATATTACCATTTGGACAGTCTACTAACAGACCTAGTTCTATCGCTGTATGTGTTGTTTTAGATATTACCATTTGGACAGTCTACTAACAGACCTAGTTCTATCGCTGTATGTGTTGTTTTAGATATTACCATTTGGACAGTTTACTAAAAAACCTAGTTCTAACGCTGTATGTGTTGTTTTAGATATTACCATTTGGACAGTCTACTAAAAAACCTAGTTCTAACGCTGTATGTGTTGTTTTAGATATTACCATTTGGACAGTTTACTAAAAAACCTAGTTCTATCGCTGTATGTGTTGTTTTAGATATTACCATTTGGACAGTCTACTAACAGACCTAGTTCTATCGCGATATGTGTTGTTTTAGATATTACCATTTGGACAGTTTACTGAAAAACCTAGTTCTAACGCTGTATGTGTTGTTTTAGATATTACCATTTGGACAGTCTACTAACAGACCTAGTTCTATCGCGATATGTGTTGTTTTAGATATTACCATTTGGACAGTTTACTAACAAACCTAGTTCTATCGCTGTATGTGTTGTTTTAGATATTACCATTTGGACAGTCTACTAACAGACCTAGTTCTATCGCGATATGTGTTGTTTTAGATATTACCATTTGGACAGTTTACTAACAGACCTAGTTCTATCGCGATATGTGTTGTTTTAGATATTACCATTTGGACAGTCTACTAACAGACCTAGTTCTATCGCGATATGTGTTGTTTTAGATATTACCATTTGGACAGTCTACTAACAGACCTAGTTCTATCGCTGTATGTGTTGTTTTAGATATTACCATTTGGACAGTCTACTAACAGACCTAGTTCTATCGCGATATGTGTTGTTTTAGATATTACCATTTGGACAGTCTACTAACATACCTAGTTCTATCGCTGTATATGTTGTTTTAGATATTACCATTTGGACAGTCTACTAACAGACCTAGTTCTATCGCTGTATGTGTTGTTTTAGATATTACCATTTGGACAGTTTACTAAAAAAACCTAGTTCTATCGCTGTATGTGTTGTTTTAGATATTACCATTTGGACAGTCTACTAACAGACCTAGTTCTATCGCGATATGTGTTGTTTTAGATATTACCATTTGGACAGTCTACTAACAGACCTAGTTCTATCGCGATATGTGTTGTTTTAGATATTACCATTTGGACAGTCTACTAACAGACCTAGTTCTATCGCGATATGTGTTGTTTTAGATATTACCATTTGGACAGTCTACTAAAAAACCTAGTTCTATCGCGATATGTGTTGTTTTAGATATTACCATTTGGACAGTTTACTAACAAACCTAGTTCTATCGCGATATGTGTTGTTTTAGATATTACCATTTGGACAGTCTACTAACAGACCTAGTTCTATCGCGATATGTGTTGTTTTAGATATTACCATTTGGACAGTCTACTAACAAACCTAGTTCTATCGCTGTATGTGTTGTTTTAGATATTACCATTTGGACAGTTTACTAACAAACCTAGTTCTATCGCTGTATGTGTTGTTTTAGATATTACCATTTGGACAGTCTACTAACATACCTAGTTCTATCGCTGTATGTGTTGTTTTAGATATTACCATTTGGACAGTCTACTAACAAACCTAGTTCTATCGCTGTATGTGTTGTTTTAGATATTACCATTTGGACAGTCTACTAACAGACCTAGTTCTATCGCGATATGTGTTGTTTTAGATATTACCATTTGGACAGTCTACTAACATACCTAGTTCTATCGCTGTATGTGTTGTTTTAGATATTACCATTTGGACAGTCTACTAACATACCTAGTTCTATCGCTGTATGTGTTGTTTTAGATATTACCATTTGGACAGTCTACTAACAGACCTAGTTCTATCGCGATATGTGTTGTTTTAGATATTACCATTTGGACAGTCTACTAACAAACCTAGTTCTATCGCGATATGTGTTGTTTTAGATATTACCATTTGGACAGTCTACTAACAGACCTAGTTCTATCGCGATATGTGTTGTTTTAGATATTACCATTTGGACAGTCTACTAACAGACCTAGTTCTATCGCGATATGTGTTGTTTTAGATATTACCATTTGGACAGTCTACTAACAAACCTAGTTCTATCGCTGTATGTGTTGTTTTAGATATTACCATTTGGACAGTTTACTAACAGACCTAGTTCTAACGCTGTATGTGTTGTTTTAGATATTACCATTTGGACAGTTTACTAACATACCTAGTTCTATCGCGATATGTGTTGTTTTAGATATTACCATTTGGACAGTCTACTAACAGACCTAGTTCTATCGCTGTATGTGTTGTTTTAGATATTACCATTTGGACAGTTTACTAACAAACCTAGTTCTATCGCGATATGTGTTGTTTTAGATATTACCATTTGGTCAGTCTACTAACAGACCTAGTTCTATCGCTGTATGTGTTGTTTTAGATATTACCATTTGGACAGTCTACTAACAGACCTAGTTCTATCGCTGTATGTGTTGTTTTAGATATTACCATTTGGACAGTCTACTAACAAACCTAGTTCTATCGCGATATGTGTTGTTTTAGATATTACCATTTGGACAGTCTACTAACAGACCTAGTTCTATCGCTGTATGTGTTGTTTTAGATATTACCATTTGGACAGTCTACTAACATACCTAGTTCTATCGCTGTATGTGTTGTTTTAGATATTACCATTTGGACAGTCTACTAACAGACCTAGTTCTATCGCTGTATGTGTTGTTTTAGATATTACCATTTGGACAGTTTACTAACAAACCTAGTTCTATCGCGATATGTGTTGTTTTAGATATTACCATTTGGACAGTCTACTAACAGACCTAGTTCTATCGCTGTATGTGTTGTTTTAGATATTACCATTTGGACAGTCTACTAACAGACCTAGTTCTATCGCTGTATGTGTTGTTTTAGATATTACCATTTGGACAGTCTACTAACAAACCTAGTTCTATCGCGATATGTGTTGTTTTAGATATTACCATTTGGACAGTCTACTAACAGACCTAGTTCTATCGCTGTATGTGTTGTTTTAGATATTACCATTTGGACAGTCTACTAACAGACCTAGTTCTATCGCTGTATGTGTTGTTTTAGATATTACCATTTGGACAGTTTACTAAAAAACCTAGTTCTAACGCTGTATGTGTTGTTTTAGATATTACCATTTGGACAGTCTACTAAAAAACCTAGTTCTAACGCTGTATGTGTTGTTTTAGATATTACCATTTGGACAGTTTACTAAAAAACCTAGTTCTATCGCGATATGTGTTGTTTTAGATATTACCATTTGGACAGTTTACTAAAAAACCTAGTTCTATCGCGATATGTGTTGTTTTAGATATTACCATTTGGACAGTTTACTAACAAACCTAGTTCTATCGCGATATGTGTTGTTTTAGATATTACCATTTGGACAGTCTACTAACAGACCTAGTTCTATCGCGATATGTGTTGTTTTAGATATTACCATTTGGACAGTCTAATAACAGGCCTAGTTCTATCGCGATATGTGTTGTTTAAGATATTACCATTTGGACAGTTTACTAACAGACCTAGTTCTATCGAGATATGTGTTGTTTAAGATATTACCATTTGGACAGTCTACTAAAAAACCTAGTTCTAACGCTGTATGTGTTGTTTTAGATATTACCATTTGGACAGTTTACTAACAAACCTAGTTCTATCGCGATATGTGTTGTTTTAGATATTACCATTTGGACAGTCTACTAACAGACCTAGTTCTATCGCGATATGTGTTGTTTTAGATATTACCATTTGGACAGTCTACTAAAAAACCTAGTTCTAACGCTGTATGTGTTGTTTTAGATATTACCATTTGGACAGTCTACTAACAGACCTAGTTCTATCGCGATATGTGTTGTTTTAGATATTACCATTTGGACAGTCTACTAAAAAACCTAGTTCTAACGCTGTATGTGTTGTTTTAGATATTACCATTTGGACAGTCTACTAACAGACCTAGTTCTATCGCTGTATGTGTTGTTTTAGATATTACCATTTGGACAGTCTACTAACAGACCTAGTTCTATCGCTGTATGTGTTGTTTTAGATATTACCATTTGTACAGTCTACTAACAGACCTAGTTCTATCGCTGTATGTGTTGTTTTAGATATTACCATTTGGACAGTTTACTAACAAACCTAGTTCTATCGCGATATGTGTTGTTTTAGATATTACCATTTGGACAGTCTACTAACAAACCT
Organism: Mya arenaria; assembly: GCF_026914265.1. Taxonomy (NCBI): domain Eukaryota; kingdom Metazoa; phylum Mollusca; class Bivalvia; order Myida; family Myidae; genus Mya; species Mya arenaria. The sequence goes on from NC_069126.1 coordinate 42,793,029, forward strand.
AGTTCTATCGCGATATGTGTTGTTTTAGATATTACCATTTGGACAGTCTACTAACAGACCTAGTTCTATCGCTGTATATGTTGTTTTAGATATTACCATTTGGACAGTCTACTAACAGACCTAGTTCTATCGCTGTATATGTTGTTTTAGATATTACCATTTGGACAGTCTACTAACAGACCTAGTTCTATCGCTGTATGTGTTGTTTTAGATATTACCATTTGGACAGTCTACTAACAGACCTAGTTCTATCGCTGTATATGTTGTTTTAGATATTACCATTTGGACAGTCTACTAACAGACCTAGTTCTATCGCTGTATGTGTTGTTTTAGATATTACCATTTGGACAGTCTACTAACAGACCTAGTTCTATCGCTGTATGTGTTGTTTTAGATATTACCATTTGGACAGTTTACTAAAAAACCTAGTTCTAACGCTGTATGTGTTGTTTTAGATATTACCATTTGGACAGTCTACTAAAAAACCTAGTTCTAACGCTGTATGTGTTGTTTTAGATATTACCATTTGGACAGTTTACTAAAAAACCTAGTTCTATCGCTGTATGTGTTGTTTTAGATATTACCATTTGGACAGTCTACTAACAGACCTAGTTCTATCGCGATATGTGTTGTTTTAGATATTACCATTTGGACAGTCTACTAACAGACCTAGTTCTATCGCTGTATGTGTTGTTTTAGATATTACCATTTGGACAGTCTACTAACAGACCTAGTTCTATCGCGATATGTGTTGTTTTAGATATTACCATTTGGACAGTCTACTAACAGACCTAGTTCTATCGCTGTATGTGTTGTTTTAGATATTACCATTTGGACAGTCTACTAACAGACCTAGTTCTATCGCTGTATGTGTTGTTTTAGATATTACCATTTGGACAGTCTAATAACAGGCCTAGTTCTATCGCGATATGTGTTGTTTAAGATATTACCATTTGGACAGTTTACTAACAAATCTAGTTCTATCGCTGTATGTGTTGTTTTAGATATTACCATTTGGACAGTCTACTAACAGACCTAGTTCTATCGCTGTATGTGTTGTTTTAGATATTACCATTTGGACAGTCTACTAAAAAACCTAGTTCTATCGCTGTATGTGTTGTTTTAGATATTACTATTTGGACAGTCTACTAACAGACCTAGTTCTATCACGATATGTGTTGTTTTAAATATTACCATTTGGACAGTTTACTAAAAAACCTAGTTCTATCGCTGTATGTGTTGTTTTAGATATTACCATTTGGACAGTTTACTAAAAAACCTAGTTCTATCGCGATATGTGTTGTTTTAGATATTACCATTTGGACAGTCTACTAACAGACCTAGTTCTATCGCTGTATGTGTTGTTTTAGATATTACCATTTGGACAGTCTACTAATAGACCTAGTTCTATCGCGATATGTGTTGTTTTAGATATTACCATTTGGACAGTTTACTAAAAAACCTAGTTCTATCGCTGTATGTGTTGTTTTAGATATTACCATTTGGACAGTCTACTAATAGACCTAGTTCTATCGCGATATGTGTTGTTTTAGATATTACCATTTGGACAGTTTACTAAAAAACCTATTTCTGTCGCTGTATGTGTTGTTTTAGATATTACCATTTGGACAGTTTACTGAAAAACCTAGTTCTATCGCTGTATGTGTTGTTTTAGATATTACCATTTAGACAGTTTACTGAAAAACCTAGTTCTATCGCTGTATGTGTTGTTTTAAATATTACCATTTGGACAGTTTACTAAAAAACCTAGTTCTATCGCTGTATGTGTTGTTTTAGATATTACCATTTGGACAGTTTACTAAAAAACCTAGTTCTATTTGGATGGTTGACTAAAAAATCTAAATCTATCGCGATATGTGCAGTCTTAGATATTACCATTTGGATGGTTTATTAAAAAATCTAAATCTATCGCGATATGTATTGCCTAAGATATTACCATTTGAACAGCCTGCTAGAAATTCAATGTTTATCGTGATATTTATTGTCAGCGATATCGAGCCAAATATATTTTACCGTTTGGGCAGTCTACTGGAAAATCCCCCACCAGTTTGCCATCAGTGCACGTTAGAAGTGAAGACGACCCAGCCAGACCTTCGTGAGCATGCTTGCATCTAGCTTTTATCTGCAAACATAACTCATACGTTATAAGTGTACAAGACCTAACCACCCTCGTCAGAATCCTCCCATTTAGCAACAACCAGCAGCCAGAACTCGCACGATATAACTGTTGAAGACCCAACCATCCGTTTTCAGCATGCTTGCATAAAGCAACAATCTATAAACGGAACTCGCACGTTATAACTGTATTAGACCCAACCATCCGTTGTCGACATACTTGCCGTTACATCAGTAGAAGTATTTCGTAAAGTTTTGAATTATATTATTAATTAAATGTAGTGATTTAGCTTGTATTTATTGATCTAAGGCTTACAAAAGTATATTTGGTTCGGGTTACCCGACCCTACCTACGGAATAGGCGCCGACACTACCGTTTTATAGTCAGTTTAAAAAAAAAATGAAAAACTAAATATATATATATATTAAATTGCTTTTCACTTTGTAGTTGAAAACCTAAAGTGCTTATACAGAAGATAACTTTAACAACATTATCCAATGATGAAAATGACATTCCTATATAAAGCCTAATTAAAAAAAAAAACTAAAAAAAAAACCTACCTACCCTACCTATTTTTTAAAAGGATGAAACCCTTACCAAACAATATTTTTTTAGGCCTAAGTTTAAATTGATTGCCAGTAAAATGTATTATTGCAAACATAAGTGTTGAGTCATTAAGTTTAACTGCTAAATTTAATGACTACGCGATCTACTTGCAGCGGACTTAAACATACCGAATTCTAACAAAAATACGAACTACTTCAACTGATGTACATGCATAATCCGGGGATGTTTAAAAATGGCCTAGGAGTTCCGAATGAATTACATGTACATATTTGTGGATCGGGTACATAACACCGATTCTAGGCTACATCGATGTCCACTGAATAGAAATAGTGTTACCTCAGATCCCTCATGAACAAGTTTTCCAACTTCCAACTTTTCTCCGTCCAAATACAGTTCGATGTTATCATTACTGTAGTCGCCGATTTCACATTCGAAGACTGAAATTAAATAAGTATGGCAAAAATGATAAACAAACTTGACAAGAACCAAGTGCACTGATCAAATAGAGGCGCAGACTTTGGACCGCCATATTGAATTACACTAAAAATGGCCGACTTAGAATTTTTGAAGTAGGATTTTGGATCAACAGCTTCTTGCGTGCAGATAGCCTGCTTCTTGCCATGTGATAGAAGTGTATTTGGTCAGCTTGCAATGAATAAATAAAGTACTACGTTTTAATCTACGAAACACTTTAAAGAGCTTCTAATATATTTTACAGTGACATAAGAAACAATGGCTCAATGAAAACAGGCAAACAATGCTATAGGTATCTTCTATGGCGAAATTGGAAGATGTGAAACTGTGTTATGGTGCCATTTGAAGCGAGAAATTATAAATTTGGATTTTAAATATTGCCACAAGACAAGGCTTCCATGATGCTACAGACGACGGTCTTCCACAAGGGGGATATTTTTTTGATTTCTATAAAAAGAAGTTCCATACGGGTAATTGTTGTATCTTTGCCCGTGGACAAGATAAGAATTTCCACCATGGCCAAATTTTGGATCTACTTTTCTTAGGTGAGAGAAACATACATCTTTACTCGACCAAACATCCAGTGAGTTACTAACTAGTTGTCTCTGTTCGTGCCAATGTAGACACCCAGACATTGACCAATGACGATATTTGGATACATGTTTACTGAGTTTGGTTAGTGATCACCACGCCTGACATGCGGGTTTTCTCCGGTTACTTCGGTTTTCCCAACAACACAGCATCACACTCAGGCAACATCGTGACAACGGGGATGGCTTCGTTTAGGTTATCTTTCTTCACAATTGTAAAGTATGCAATGTTTTTTACTTGTAAGTAGCTTTGTGTTTAATGTCTGTCTTTTGGTTTGGCTTTGACCATTATTCTTAAAACATGATCTTGGTTCAGATTATAGCTACTCTTTGAACGATTTTCGAATTCAGGCCGTTTGCCTGTACGCTCTCTCTCCATCTCTGGTATCGATATATTATCATAGAAAGAGCTTATAAATTAAATATCCTCCTCACAATTTAGAATGACCATATTCTACGATGGTTTTCTTCAGATCGTGTCTCTTTAAGCTCTCTTTATCGATATATTATCATAAGAAGAGATGATAAATAAGCTTATAAGCTAAATACCTTCCTCACTGTTTTGCATGGCAATATTCTACGATATTGTACAGTAGTATGTATAATGTTCGTCGTGCCACAGTCGGTCAATTTGGAGATTACTTGAATTGAGCGCTGCGAGTAGATTTTAAATGAATCTACTATGCATTGACTATTTCAATTATTTTGTACTTAAACATGTTATGCCATATTAACTTCTCTGGCATGACACTATATCCTGATGTTCCAATTCATGTCGTCGGCCTGTATACTCTCTCAATCTCTGGTTTGGATATATGAGCCGCAGCTCGCGATTTGGGGCCTTGGACACAATTAGTACAAATGAAATAATCATAAATAAAAATGCCAAAAATAGTGATTTTTGTATGTTAATTATTTTCTTTCAAACACGTTTTTAAGGAGTGTCATTGGCGTTTTATTTTCTCGTCGATTAATGACCATTTTTTACTCATGTTTCCATAGCAACCATGAATTTCGTCCCAATTTAATTTGACTGCATACATTGTTTGTAGTTAAAATGACCCAATGGGTTAAAAATACAAAAAAAGAATCAGTATTTTTTTCCTGGATTAATGTTTCAGAAAGATTCTGTGTTTGGAAAAATAGATGAAAAAAGATGTATTTTAAAGTAGTTACAATATTGAGTAATTTCAGTAACGTTCTTTCGTAATAACGTCATATGTGTGACGTCAAATATAGCATTCAAAATGCGAATTACATGGTTTCACATATAAACACGTATCTAACGCAATTTAAGTGATATCATCATGAACTTGTCATTTAATTCTAATGCCCAATAAAATAATGAAAACCAATTTATGTTCGTAGGCCCAAAGTTGCACGATGCGGCTCATATAATCATAAAAAAACAGATAGTAAATGAGCTTATAAGTTACCTACCTTCCTCACAATTTGGCAGGACTATATCCCACGATCTTTTTCTGCATGTCATCCGTCTGGGAACCCTTTCGTTCTCTGGTTTGGATTTGCATGCCACCGATACCTTAACATAAATGAACAATGTATATGAACAGCATTAGTAATACAGGGAAACTCCCAAGCCCGAATATCTAGAAAAATACTTAAGTCCAGTTTCAATCTCCGTCTCAACTTGAAATATTGACAAATTATTTTTCAACTCATTCTGTGAGAAAATACGTTGTTAAGAATATGAAAACATGCAATATTTGTTATCACATCATACTTTAGATAAAAAGAATTGAGATGAAGATTAAAAATTGACTTGAGTAATTTTTGCGAAAAAGGCTTGTGGTCAATCTGTTTTCGATTTCTCTGTATAATCAGGATGAAGATCACGTGACTTCAAAGGGGTTTTCACATTGGTCACCACGGGTCACAACCGATGAAAACAAACAAGTTAGTAACGTTAATTTCTAAATAATATTTAGCAGAAAATTTATGAAGATATTTCTTAGCCTATAAAAGACTATGCCATGCCTCTAAACTTGTGGAATATTTTGAATAATAATGATGCAAACTTTGGCCAAAGTTTCAGCGATGCAACGTTCTACAAGTCAAGTTGAAATTTTGGCAAAGGATTGGATCATTTATGTACAAGCAAATCTAAAATAATTATCGTGCCACTGCAAAAAAAAAAATAATATTTGGATAACACTACGATGTGTTTATTTCTATAATTTAGATGTTAAAAACAATATAATGGTATTTCATTATCCAGTGAACATTCTATATATACAAATTTTGGCCAAGATATATTATCCTTATCTGTGGAAATGTTATTATGAAACATATACTTAATTTATAGATACAGTCGAAACTCGCTATGTCGAACTCTATAATCTCATTGTTCTGGTTGTGTCGCAGTTTGTTTTCGAATTATTTTTTTTTGGTTTTATTATACACATGATGAATTTCAGTTATATCGAATGTTTGTTATCTCGAAGTATTTTAGAGGTCCCAACGACTTCGACATAGCGGGTTTTGACTGTATATAGAACGAAGTTTCCAAATATGCTTCGACTTTGTATCGGCACGATTTCGTGTTGAAATGACTTCTCCTGTTATGTTAATACATACATCTACTCCACTTCTTGCATAAACATCTCCTTGTTTAGACTGCAGTATGGCTATGTCGTCTATAGAGGGGTTAAACACATAGCGAGTGGTGTCCATCAGGCATCCTTCTATAAAACACAATTATGCATGTGTTTATCAATTAAACAGTAAATGCTTTTTAATTGGTTAAAATGGTCGACTGAATGTATTTGTAGAATAGATCGTTGGTAAAAATGAAAATCGATCAGTTTTTGTTGTTAAGTTCAGAAAGTTTTTGACAATCCTTTATAGCAGTTGAAGGACTGATTTTTACACAATATCACGATTTCACAATTCACATCCTTACATTTACCTTACATCACGATTCGAAAGTGCAAAATTATGAATGTTTTAATCGTGAAAAATCGTGAAATGTTTTATCTTCAAATTGTGAAATAAGAAATCTTTAATCGTAAATTTGTGAATATATGAAGTAAACTCGTGAAGTAAGATATCGATGAAGTGTAAAATCGTAAACTTGTGAAATAGACTCGTGAAGTAAGATATCGATGAAGTGTAAAATCGTAAACTTGTGAAGTAGACTCGTGAATTAAGATATCGATGAAGTGTAAAATCGTAAACTTGTGAAATAGACTCGTGAAGTAAGATATCGATGAAGTGTAAAATCGTAAACTTGTGAAGTACGATATCAATTAAGTGTAAAATCGTAAACTTGTGAAGTAAGATATCGATAAAGTGTAAAATCGTGAACTTGTGAAGTGAACTCGTTAAGTAAGATATCGATTAAGTGTGACCTCGTGAACTAGTGAAGTACATTCGCACAGTACGTTATCAATTAAGTGTGATCTCATGAACTAGTGAAGTACATTCGTACAGTACGTTATCAATTAAGTGTGACCTCGTGAACTAGTGAAGTACATTCGTACAGTACGTTATCAATTAAGTGTGAAATCGTGAATTTGAGAAGTAAAATCCACGAGTAGGATATCCATGAATATAAAATCATGAATATTTTGTTTTGGAAATTCATCTTTTCGGAAAGAATGAAATCATGAAGTGTCACTTATGAGTTATGAAATGTTGATTAGTAAATAAGCACCTTTTTTCTTGGAATCGTATCGAATGAGTTTGATTTTGATATATCTTTTCTTTTTTGATACCTCGTGTATGGTCTTTATTTTAACTTAATACTTTCTTTCTCTTTCTTTGTATTTATTCCATTGTTGTGACCATGCTGACTATTTACGTATGTATGCTTGTATGTATGATATTTTGTCAAGGACCTGTTATATAACATGTATTCGACAATAAACATTTATGTATGTCTGTCTTTCTGCCTGCCTGCCTGCCTGCTTGCCTGCTTGAACGCAGTACTCAAACAATACTTTTATGAGAAGTTTAAGTTTGAAATGACGTATATATCTGTGCTTTCAACATTTCACTAACTTCTCAGCTTTGTTTTTTAATTCCAAATTAACGAATTATTTACGGTTAGAAAGGCGGTAAAAAAACACTGACAAACCGTGTTCACATTCCGTCACATCGATCCTCCAAACGCCACCAACACATGTGAAATTCCCAACGGTGGAATCAACACACATATAATCAAACAGCCTTAATACCGTCCCGTCGGGGTAAAGCTTTCCTTCCAAGCTGTCAATTTCCTCGGAGTTGGCCGTATAAACTGAATAGACGCTCATGTCTATAGCAGGCGTGTCACAACTTACTGAAAATAAAATATAAAGTGTGAGTAAACCCTGATATAAGAATACATCCTGTTTCATATTCAAATTTGGTGCTTCTAAGCTGACTGCAATGAATATTTAGAAATTGTTAGGAACCTGCAGGAATAGCGGAAGATTCACGTATAAAATGGCGGCCGTTAAATTTCTGAAAGAATAGTAGTCTTTACTCACACTTTGTAAATATAAATGTATATTAAAGCGGGTTTAATGTCAATTCCTGAAACACATATAAACATATTCAAACAATATTAAAAAAAGAAAATTCAAAACCCACGAAATTTCGTGTCCAACGAATAAAAGGATTTTAAAAATGTCAAAGACGAGCAGAACTGTACACAGCGACTTCCGACGTCGCTGATTATTACAACACCGTCCAAGTTTACTTTTTATTGCAATATAGGAGAAGAAAAGTAATAAAATACGCCACAAATGCACCATAAATTTTGTTGGGGTGGGGTATGACCTCAGCCTCAGCCCCCCCCCCTCCAACATTTGTTTCTGAGGGAATAGCTCAAGTAAAAAGGGTACGCCCCTAAGTAACGCCCCCTCTAGCGTCGAATCCTGAATTCGCCCCTGGAAATTCCAACATTAAATTCATACAAAATATGTTGGGCATGTACATGAAGTCTGTCTTTGGTGTATAGTGACTTTGTGGGTTTCTCGTTTAGCGTGTTTTGAAGGGGCTCGGTTACGTTTTTGTAAAATGCACTATTTTTGTAAGACGAATTAAAGTGTGACAAATAGGTGTTAAAACTAAGATACCAACAGCTGGAAAACTTCAGCAAATGTTGATATTTGCTCAAATATCGACTTTGAAAACCACAATTTTTATAAGCAATAATAACAGCTTCGTTGCTGTGTTATCAGTATATTGACAATAGCACGTGATGTTATCAGTGTATTGTTTAAAGGTAAAAATATCCACCACTTAAGTGTTGGTCCTACTGACCTAGTGGTTAAGGTGTATTTTTCGTATTTATTATTGATTACCGGCTTTGGTTTGCACCTCACTAAAGCCAAAATATTTGTTTATACTTTAATTGTGTTTTAATGCAACTTCGATATCAAAGAGTAAGGTAATAAGATAAAATAAGTGTTTTCAAATGCATTACCGGGAAATATAATGTTTGGTAAAATAAAACATAAGCGAGTGCCTTTAAACTAAACTATAGTATTATCATTGTACTTATATCATAGAAATTGTAATTAAACAAATTATTTTACACTTACCTACTGCATCACATCTCCGTATAGGGTCTCTTGCTGGACCTTCGCAATAGCACCGGCAATCTTTCCCCATAAAAGCATTTTCTGGGCATATTTTAGCTTTGCAGCCACCTTGAAAAAAGTCTTTATAGTATATTGTAATTATGTCGCCATTTAGTTATAACGGTGCGTAAGAGGCATATCGTAAGATGAAGTACAGTCGAAACTCGCTATGTCGAACTCTGCTAACTCGACATTCTGTTATGTCGAACTTTTTTTCGAATGTGTTTGCTTTTAGTCATATACTTTTTTGTATTTCGGTTATATCGAATGTTCATTATATCGAAGTTTTTCCTTAGGTCCAAACGACTTCGATAAAGCGAGTTAATAGACTATAAACAGTAGATGCGTGTCACAAAATAAATTAAAAATAATCTGCAAGACAACTTTTTTACTGACAATTCTGTTAAAATAAGCTCAAACACTTAATACAACATTTATAAAAAACGCTCGTAATACACTTCGTTGATAAGATGCATCCATTTTGTTCGAAGTGCAACATTTAAGCTATACCAAATGTCCTTCATAATAAACAATGTTTATATATATATATATATATATATATATATATATATATATATATATATATATATATATATATATATATATATATATATATATATATATATATATATATTAAACTGCTTTAAGTTTATTGAAATCCAACCTGTTATCCCTCTTTATCATGTAAATGTTTTACAACTAGTTTTTGTTTTGACATCCTTGATCTATCTTATCGTACGTTATTATATCGGGCATAAACATTTAAAGTAACACTCTTATTCAAATCAATACATACACATGTTTAACAAATATCAATTTTGAGTGATATACGTTAAAGGGGCTGTACTCCGTATGATGAAATAGCGAAAATAAAAGAAAATTGTCGAAAACTGACATAAACTTGGTATCGATGTGTACAATGCATTGAAACTTACTAACTTAAGTACCACATAGTTTACAAATAATTTATTTTTCGCAGTTTCTTTGGTATTTTTCCATTAAAAAAGATTACTAGGTATGTCTACCTAGTAGAATTCATTCCTTATGCGTGATTGGCTAGTCGATGCTATCACGTGATATTACCAAGTTAGGTATATAGCTGTAATATTCCACCCTATAACAGTAGGCCTTCTAAGCACAGTGGATACGACACTGGACTGCAATTTTGGCGAGCCCGGTTCGAACCCGGTCTCCGACTCGATTTTTTACATATTTTTTTTTACAATTATGATATCAAAGAGTAAAACATTTTATTAAATAATTGTCCTGAGATTCGTTACAGAAAAAAAACTTTTTTTGATGCCAATCTGGTGTACAGTCCCTTTAAACTTCTCGCTAAATAATGCATTTATGGAGATTATTCATTACTGAAAACAAGATTGTAACCGTGTATTTAAGAGCAAAAAGCGCAAAACATTAAATGATTGGTGAGTGCTTCAAAGTTTACGGTGGTCTACTATCATCCCATAAGGTAGAAATACCGTGGTTTATGTTATTTTCTTTCAAATTTAACTTGGTAATCTTCATAAGTACCATTGTTATCGACATTTATTCATCCTTTTTGGAATATTAATACAATATTATCAATTGTGGTAAATCTTATTTGGGAGTAAGAGTGCGTCTTTAAGCTACACGTCAAGTCAATGAGGCAAACTTGGTTTTTGTTTCAATTCTGTTTACCTGCACAATTGTACATCTGATTTACAATTTTGATGTCCAGAAAACTCAATGTTTCAACTTCTCCAATTTTTCCAAGAAAGGCTGGATCCTTTGGCTCTAACGATAACCTATCCGACGGTTCGGCATAAAACTGCAAATATCAAAGTATGAAGGTTTAAGAGATTATACGACTATTGACTGGTAAGCCATTGAACAAGATTTTATATTCACTGGGAGGAAGTCGTTTTGACCGAGGCATAGCAAACAAGATGGTGATAAAAAAACTAGGAACCGAACTGGAAAATTTAAATTTGATTGGTTCCCGCTTTATTTGCAAATCAATAAGAATATGAAGTGAAACCTAAGTACCAAACCGGAAAAAGTTAAAGTTGATTGGTTCCAGCTTTATTCGCAAATCGATAAGATTATGATAAGAAAACTAAGAACCAAACCGACAAAAAGATTTAATCTTTTAATAGAATGACATTGTATATTTTGATCCAAAACCAGAAATAAGTTTTGATTGGTTCCCGCTTTACTTGAAAATCCAATAAGAAAATGAAGAGAAAAACTGAAAACCAAACCGGAAAAAGTTAAATTCATTGGTTCCCGCTTTATTTGCAAAGCAATAAGAATATGAAGGGAAAACTAAGTACCAAACTGAAAAAAAGTTCAATTTGATTGGTTCCCGCTTTATTCGAAAATCAATAGGAATATGAAGAACAAAACCGACAAAAAATCGACTCTTTTAATCGAATGGTATTGTATATTTAGATCATGATTATAAGAAAACCCCAATGAATTTGATATAAATAAATCTTACGTCGTCGATGGCTGTCTGGACTAATGAGAAAATGTATATTTATAGTTTATATCACATGACATCGGGTACAATGACATCGTACATTTTAATGCATTATTTAAAAGCGTGGTCTTTGTAGTTTTTGAGGTAGTCCGACGCTGTTGCGATCTTCGGACTATGAATATGATAAAAAATCGTTTGTTTTCATCCGATAATCCGCAATAGTAGTGCAAATATTAAATATATACTCTAGCAATATCTTATTCTATACGAACATACACTTTAAGCGCAAGCGGAACCAGTGTGGTGCATCCGGTGCGCGGCCCCCACTTAAATCGTCCAAGTGTACTTTTTATCACTATCGGAGAAATAAAGTAATAAAATACGCTCAAAAGGAACCATTTTGCACTAGAAATTTTAAGATGTTCATGGGAGTCACCGTACCCCCCCCCCCCGCCCTCCTCTGCTAATATTGTAAACAAAATAAAGTCTGGTTCTGGGGGGGGGGGGCAAAATTCAAAAGGGAGAAGATTGTGAGGATATACATTTGTGACGTCATTGCTGTGACGTCAATAAATGACTTACATTTTTACCGTAGTGCATGACACTAAGGTAGTCATACGCTTTTCCATAGGATTTGGTTGATCCATTTTTCAGCGGATCAAACTGTACATGGTTCGTTATGTTGATGTTTTCATAATGAACGGTGACGTAATCATCCCGATCGGGCCGCATATGTTCGTGGTACAGGCCAAGGACGTGTCCGATTTCGTGAAGAAAAATAGGAACCTGAAAAATAGATAGAATAAAGCATGAAGTGAAGGCAGTTGAACGGTAAAGGTAGAACCATCGGTATTAGTTGCAAAAAGGTGTTAAACAAAATCATGGAAACTAGTGGGATCATCCCAGTTTTATAACATCTTACTACGATCTAAGGGACGCGAACTAAAGCCAACCAAGAAACAAGAAACACGTCCATGCAATACAACACACATTACAAAGCTTTCGTATTATTGCTATTGTGAAATGATGGCGTTGCAGCCGAGGCACGGTCAGTCTTTCCATCATTGTGCCCATGGACCGGTCAATGAAAACTTAGTCTTCTGAACAGTGTGGCCATGGCGCAATCAGTCGAAACTCAGTTTTCACATCAGTGTGGCCAATGGGTGGTCATAAGAAATTAATCCTTTCCATCAGTGAGGACTAAGTCTTGCAATCAGTGAGAAATTAGTCTTCCCATCACAGTGGCCATTACACGGTTAGTGGGAACTAAGTCTTCTTACCATTGTGGACATGGCACGGTCCATGAGAACTAAGTCTTCCAATCATTGTGGTCATAGCGCGGTCAGTGGAAACTAAGTCTTCCAATCATTGTGACCACGGCGCGGTCAGTGAGAACTAAGTTTTCGCATCATTTAGGCCACGGCGCGGTCAGTGGGAACTAAGTATTCCCATTATTTAGGCCACGGCACGGTCAGTGGGAACTAAGTATTCCCATCATTGTGGCCATGGCACGGTCAGTGGAAATCCAGTATTTCAATCATTGTGGCCATGGCGCGGTCAGTGGAAACTAAGTATTCCCATCATTATGGCCATGGCACGGTCAGTGGAAACAAAGTATTCCCATCATTGTGGCCATGGCACGGTCAGTGGAAACTAAGTTTTCCCATCATTTTGGCCATGGCACGGTCAGTGGAAACTTAGTTTTCCCATCATTGCGGTCATGGCGGGGTCAGTGGAAACAATGTTTTCCCATCATGGTGGCCATGGTTCGGTCATTTGAAACTAAATTTTCCCATCATTGTGGCCGTCACACGGTCAGTGAAAACGTATTCCGATTGCTGTGGCTATTGCGCGGTCAATGAGAACTAAACCTTCCCATCATTGTGGCCTTGGCGCGGTCAGTGAAAACTAAACCTTCCCATCATTGTGGCCTTGGCACGGTCAGTGAAAACTAAAACTTCCTATCATTGTGGCCTTGGCGCGGTCAGTGAAAACTAAACCTTCCCATCATTATGGCCTTGACGCGGTCAGTGAAAATTATGCCTTCCCATCATTGTGGCCTTGGCGCGGTCAGTGGAAATTAAACTATCCCATCATTGTGGCCTTGGTGCGGTCAGTGAAAACTAAGCGTTCCCATCATTGTGACCATGGTGCGGTCAGTGAAAACTAAATCTTCCATTCAGTGTGGCCATGGCGCGGTCAGTGAGAACTAAGTCTTCAGATCATTATGGCCATGTTGCGGTCAGTGAAACTATGTCTTTGCATTGAATTATGGCAAAGGCACGGTCAGTGAAATTGAATTATGGTAAAGGCACGGTCTAAGTATTCCCATCACTGTGGGTTGAACCCGGTTTAGGGGCACTAAAGTATTCTTATAGCCTCCAACTCAGTTGAAATTTAGAATAAAAAGGAAGACCATTAATTAGGTTGTTCGAAATCAGTGGGTCTTACCGTTGTGCACCCCGGTGAAGCTAAATACACTGGCTGTGGTCCCTGCATTCTTCCAACATATGATTCGCACCTAAATGACGTCATGTTGTATAACAGTGTGTGTATACCACGTGATACATTACGTCATATATGCTACGTCGGAAGGAAACATTTTTCTTAAAATAAAGAATTCAAACAAAAATAACTTTTCTTCTTGAACACCATCTCAAATAAAACAAAAGGCAGTATTTGCCGCTTATAGAGCTCCGCCTTCGTTTTATTACCGGAGTTTGGTAAGGAAATTAGTTTCTTTGACAAACCTGTTTCTAAAATAATGTTTTGACAGTCCTGTATCAGGAGACAGCGGTTTTTCGAAAAGGTTTGTTTTAAGCAACTAAACCCTCAATCAAACTATGGTAAAATATAGCAGGCGGGGCTCTGGGGGCGGCGTAGACTACGCTATGTTTCATTTAAAATGGTGAAGAAAAAGTATCTTTGTTTAAAGTCTTATTTGGAGCAAAACGTTGCCTTCCGACGTAGCATTTATGAAGCATTTTGTAACGTGGTATACACAAACTGTATAATTCAAAATAATGTATATAGCAAAAAATACGTTAAGTAGTGTCTGCGATAAAATTCGAAATTGAAAATACATAAACCGGTGTATTGTTCATTTGTTACCCCCAATCCGTGTTGATGAACTGTATCCTATCATAGTCTGTTTCCTTGCTCGATATAAAGTTGACACAGGTGAAGCTACTCCATATCTGCATTGCTTTCAAAATTGTTACTTTGTCTTCAGCGTCTGTAAACACAATGTAAGAAAAGATAAGCTTTAAGCCAGCTTTAAACGTAAAACGTTCAGGTAGCATGATACTTACTAAGCAAGCATCTATTCTATGATCAAGAGTTAGAAAGTCATTTCTCCCACCTCAGATAAGTAGAATCCATTAATTTAACCATGCTAGAAATTCTTATCTTGCCCACGGGCGAAGATAAAATGCCCGTATGGAACTTCTTTTAATGGTCACCACATTGTAATTACCTCCCTTGTTGAAGACTGTCGTCTGTAGCGCATCATGGAAACCTTGTCTTGTGGCAATATTTAGAACGCTAGTTAATTATTTCTCGCTTCAAATGTCACCAGAAAACAGTTTTCACGCACCTTTCAAGAAATAATGCTTCACTCTTCTTAGAACTATTTAAAGACCGATCAGACCATTTACATACTCTGAATCACTGCGCGAATATCCATGACAACCACGAATTATCGCATATCCGTACGCAATTATTTTCACTAAGCACAAAAGAGTTCCAGCAAAAAAAAACACATTTTTACTTAATTTTGTTTAACTGAGGTGGGACAAAACGGTAAACCACGTTTCCGCAAAACACCCTACGCTCGGGTCGGAATGAACCTATCTTACATTCTCGGCCATGGAAGATACTTATAATCTAATGATACAAAGTTGAGTAATATATATATCACGAATATCCTGACTGACATCATTGTCATATTAAGTATTACGGTCTAGAAAACCAGATTTTGTTGTTGGTAAAAAAAATTAATATTGGGCATAATTCTATGAACCTTTTGTCCGAATCCGAATTTTAATAATTTGATTACTAAACTATTGAACATTTCGAGCGATGAACTTAATTAAACTTAACGTTTTTATTGCAACAGGCGAAATCGTGACATAATCTAACCCAACCGCAGCCGTGACAGAATCTGACCCAACCGCAACCGTGACAGAATCTGACCCAACCGCAACCGTGACAGAATCTGACCCAACTGCAACCGTGACAGAATCTGACCCAACTACAACCGTGACAGAATCTGACCCAACTGCAACAGTGACAGAATCTGACCCAACCGCAACCGTGACAGAATCTGACCCAACCGCAACCGTGACAGAATCTGACCCAACTGCAACCGTAACAGAATCTGACCCAACTGTAACCGTGACAGAATCTGACGCAACCGCAACTGTGACAGAATCTGACGCAACCGCAACCGTGACAGAATCTGACCCATCCGCAACCGTGACAGAATCTGACCCAACCGCAACCGTGACAGAATCTGACCCAACCGCAACCGTGACAGAATCTGACCCAACCGCAACCGTGACAGAATCTGACCCAACCGCAACCGTAACAGAATCTGACCCAACCGCAACTGTGACAGAATCTGACCCAACCGTAACCGTGACATAATCTGACCCAACCGCAACTGTGACAGAATCTGACCAAACCGCAACCGTGACAGAATCTAACCCAACCGCAACCGTGACAGAATCTGACCCAACCGCAACCGTAACAGAATCTAACCCAACCGCAACCGTGACAGAATCTGACCCAACCGCAACCGTAACATAATCTGACCCAACCGCAACTGTGACAGAATCTGACCCAACCGTAACCGTGACATAATCTGACCCAACCGCAACTGTGACAGAATCTGACCAAACCGCAACCGTGACAGAATCTGACCCAACCGTGACAGAATCTGACCCTACCGCAACCGTGACAGAATCTAACCCAACCGTAACCGTGACATAATCTGACCCAACCGCAACCGTGACAGAATCTGACCCAACCGCAACCGTGACAGAATCTAACCCAAACGCAACTGTAACAGAATCTAACCCAACCGCAACCGTGACAGAATCTAACCCAACCGTAACCGAATCTGACCCAACCGCAACCGTAACAGAATCTAACCAAACTGCAACCGTAACAGAATCTGACCCAACCGCAACAGTGACAGAATCTGACGCAACCGCAATCGTGACATAATCTAACCCAACCGCAACCGTAACAGAATCTGACCCAACCGCAACCGTGACAGAATCTGACGCAACCGCAATCGTGACATAATCTAACCCAACCGCAACCGTGACAGAATCTGACCCAACCGCAACCGTGACAGAATCTGACCCAACCGTAACCGTGACAGAATCTGACCCAACCGTAACCGTAACAGAATCTAACCCAACCGCAACCGTGACAGAATCTGACCCAACCGCAACCGTGACAGAATCTGACCCAACCGCAACTGTGACAGAATCTGACCCAACCGCAACTGTGACAGAATCTAACCCAACCGCAACCGTGACAGAATCTGACCCAACCGCAATTGTGACAGAATCTAACCCAACCGCAACCGTGACAGAATCTAACCCAACTGCAACCGTGACAGAATCTAACCCAACCGCAACCATGACAGAATCTAACCCAACCGCAACCGTGACAGAATCTAACCCAACCGCAACTGTGACAGAATCCGACCCAACCGCAACCGTGACAGAATCTGACCCAACCGCAACTGTGACAGAATCTGACCCAACCGCAACCGTGACAGAATCTGACCCAACCGCAACTGTGACAGAATCTGACCCAACCGCAACTGTGACAGAATCTGACCCAACCGCAACCGTAACAGAATCTAACCCAACCGCAACCGTGACAGAATCTGACCCAACCGCAACTGTGACAGAATCTGACCCAACCGCAACTGTGACAGAATCTAACCCAACCGCAACCGTAACAGAATCTAACCCAACTGCAACCGTAACAGAATCTAACCCAACCGCAACCGTAACAGAATCTAACCCAACTGCAACCGTAACAGAATCTGACCCAACCGCAACCGTAACAGAATCTGACCCAACCGCAACCGTGACAGAATCTGACCCAACCGCAACCGTAACAGAATCTGACCCAACCGCAACCGTGACAGAATCTGACCCAACCGCAACCGTGACAGAATCTAACCCAACCGCAACCGTAACAGAATCTGACCCAACCGCAACCGTGACAGAATCTGACCCAACCGCAACCGTGACAGAATCTAACCCAACCGCAACCGTGACAGAATCTGACCCAACCGCAACCGTAACAGAATCTAACCCAACCGCAACCGTGACAGAATCTAACTCAACCGCAACCGTAACAGAATCTGACCCAACCGCAACCGTGACAGAATCTGACCCAACCGCAACCGTGACAGAATCTAACCCAACCGCAACCGTGACAGAATCTAACCCAACCGCAACCGTAACAGAATCTGACCCAACTGCAACCGTAACAGAATCTAACCCAACCGCAACCGTAACAGAATCTAACCCAACCGCAACCGTAACAGAATCTGACCCAACTGCAACTGTGACAGAATCTGACCCAACCGCAACCATGACAGAATCTGACCCAACCGCAACCGTGACAGAATCTAACCCAACTGCAACCGTAACAGAATCTAACCCAACCGCAACCGTAACAGAATCTAACCCAACCGCAACCGTAACAGAATCTGACCCAACCGCAACCGTGACAGAATCTGACCCAACCGCAACCGTGACAGAATCTAACCCAACTGCAACCGTAACAGAATCTAACCCAACCGCAACCGTAACAGAATCTAACCCAACCGCAACCGTAACAGAATCTAACCCAACCGCAACCGTAACAGAATCTAACCCAACCGCAACCGTAACAGAATCTGACCCAACCGCAACCGTAACAGAATCTGACCCAACTGCAACCGTAACAGAATCTAACCCAACCGCAACCGTAACAGAATCTGACCCAACCGCAACCGTAACAGAATCTGACCCAACCGCAACCGTGACAGAATCTGACCCAACTGCAACCATGACAGAATCTAACCCAACCGCAACCGTGACAGAATCTGACCCAACCGCAACCGTAACAGAATCTGACCCAACCGCAACCGTAACAGAATCTAACCCAACTGCAACCGTAACAGAATCTGACCCAACCGCAACCGTAACAGAATCTGACCCAACCGCAACCGTGACAGAATCTGACCCAACTGCAAACCATGACAGAATCTAACCCAACCGCAACCGTGACAGAATCTGACCCAACCGCAACCGTAACAGAATCTGACCCAACCGCAACCGTAACAGAATCTAACCCAACTGCAACCGTAACAGAATCTAACCCAACTGCAACCGTAACAGAATCTGACCCAACTGCAACCGTGACAGAATCTAACCCAACTGCAACCGTGACAGAATCTGACCCAACCGCAACCGTGTCAGAATCTGACCCAACCGCAACCGTAACAGAATCTGACCCAACCGCAACCGTAACAGAATCTGACCCAACCGCAACCGTGACAGAATCTGACCCAACCGCAACCGTAACAGAATCTGACCCAACCGCAACCGTGACAGAATCTGACCCAACCGCAACCGTGACAGAATCTAACCCAACTGCAACCGTAACAGAATCTAACCCAACCGCAACCGTAACAGAATCTAACCCAACCGCAACCGTGACAGAATCTGACCCAACTGCAACCGTAACAGAATCTGACCCAACCGCAACCGTAACAGAATCTGAGCCAACCGCAACCGTAACAGAATCTGACCAAACCGCAACCGTAACAGAATCTAACCCAACCGTAACCGTGACAGAATCTGACCAAACCGCAACCGTGACAGAATCTGACCAAACCGCAACCGTGACAGAATCTGACCAAACTGCAACCGTGACAGAATCTGACCCAACCGCAACCGTGACAGAATCTGACCCAATCGCAACTGTGACAGAATCTGACCCAACCGCAACCGTGACAGAATCTGACCAAACTGCAACCGTGACAGAATCTGACCAAACCGCAACCGTGACAGAATCTGACCCAATCGCAAACTGTGACAGAATCTGACCAAACCGCAACCGTGACAGAATCTGACCCAACCGCAACCGTGACAGAATCTGACCCAACCGCAACCGTAACAGAATCTAACCCAACCGTAACCGTAACATAATCTAACCCAACCGCAACCGTGACAGAATCTGACCCAATCGCAACCGTAACAGAATCTAACCCAACCGTAACCGTGACATAATCTGACCCAACCGCAACCGTGACAGAATCTGACCCAATCGCAACCGTAACAGAATCTAACTCAACCGCAACCGTGACATAATCTAACCCAACCGCAACCGTAACAGAAGCTGACCCAATCGCAACCGTAACAGAATCTAACCCAACCGTAACCGTGACATAATCTGACCCAACCGCAACCGTGACAGAATCTGACCCAATCGCAACCGTAACAGAATCTAACTCAACCGCAACCGTGACATAATCTAACCCAACCGCAACCGTAACAGAATCTGACCCAATCGCAACCGTGACAGAATCTGACCCAATCGCAACCGTAACAGAATCTAACTCAACCGCAACCGTGACATAATCTAACCCAACCGCAACCGTAACAGAATCTGACCCAATCGCAACCGTAACAGAATCTAACCCAACCGTAACCGTGACATAATCTGACCCAACCGCAACCGTGACAGAATCTGACCCAACCGCAACTGTGACAGAATCTGACCCAACCGCAACTGTGACAGAATCTGACCCAACCGCAACCGTAACAGAATCTAACCCAACCGCAACCGTGACAGAATCTGACCCAACCGCAACTGTGACAGAATCTGACCCAACCGCAACTGTGACAGAATCTAACCCAACCGCAACCGTAACAGAATCTAACCCAACTGCAACCGTAACAGAATCTAACCCAACCGCAACCGTAACAGAATCTAACCCAACTGCAACCGTAACAGAATCTGACCCAACCGCAACCGTAACAGAATCTGACCCAACCGCAACCGTGACAGAATCTGACCCAACCGCAACCGTAACAGAATCTGACCCAACCGCAACCGTGACAGAATCTGACCCAACCGCAACCGTGACAGAATCTAACCCAACCGCAACCGTAACAGAATCTGACCCAACCGCAACCGTGACAGAATCTGACCCAACCGCAACCGTGACAGAATCTAACCCAACCGCAACCGTGACAGAATCTGCCCAAACCGCAACCGTAACAGAATCTAACCCAACCGCAACCGTGACAGAATCTAACCCAACCGCAACCGTAACAGAATCTGACCCAACCGCAACCGTGACAGAATCTGACCCAACCGCAACCGTGACAGAATCTAACCCAACCGCAACCGTGACAGAATCTAACCCAACCGCAACCGTAACAGAATCTGACCCAACTGCAACCGTAACAGAATCTAACCCAACCGCAACCGTAACAGAATCTAACCCAACCGCAACCGTAACAGAATCTGACCCAACTGCAACTGTGACAGAATCTGACCCAACCGCAACCATGACAGAATCTGACCCAACCGCAAACGTGACAGAATCTAACCCAACTGCAACCGTAACAGAATCTAACCCAACCGCAACCGTAACAGAATCTAACCCAACCGCAACCGTAACAGAATCTGACCCAACCGCAACCGTGACAGAATCTGACCCAACCGCAACCGTGACAGAATCTAACCCAACTGCAACCGTAACAGAATCTAACCCAACCGCAACCGTAACAGAATCTAACCCAACCGCAACCGTAACAGAATCTAACCCAACCGCAACCGTAACAGAATCTAACCCAACCGCAACCGTAACAGAATCTGACCCAACCGCAACCGTAACAGAATCTGACCCAACTGCAACCGTAACAGAATCTAACCCAACTGCAACCGTAACAGAATCTGACCCAACCGCAACCGTAACAGAATCTGACCCAACCGCAACCGTGACAGAATCTGACCCAACTGCAACCATGACAGAATCTAACCCAACCGCAACCGTGACAGAATCTGACCCAACCGCAACCGTAACAGAATCTGACCCAACCGCAACCGTAACAGAATCTAACCCAACTGCAACCGTAACAGAATCTGACCCAACCGCAACCGTAACAGAATCTGACCCAACCGCAACCGTGACAGAATCTGACCCAACTGCAACCATGACAGAATCTAACCCAACCGCAACCGTGACAGAATCTGACCCAACCGCAACCGTAACAGAATCTGACCCAACCGCAACCGTAACAGAATCTGACCCAACCGCAACCGTGACAGAATCTGACCCAACCGCAACCGTGACAGAATCTAACCCAACTGCAACCGTAACAGAATCTAACCCAACCGCAACCGTAACAGAATCTAACCCAACCGCAACCGTGACAGAATCTGACCCAACTGCAACCGTAACAGAATCTGACCCAACCGCAACCGTAACAGAATCTGACCCAACCGCAACCGTAACAGAATCTGACCAAACCGCAACCGTAACAGAATCTAACCCAACCGTAACCGTGACAGAATCTGACCAAACCGCAACCGTGACAGAATCTGACCAAACCGCAACCGTGACAGAATCTGACCAAACTGCAACCGTGACAGAATCTGACCCAACCGCAACCGTGACAGAATCTGACCCAATCGCAACTGTGACAGAATCTGACCCAACCGCAACCGTGACAGAATCTGACCAAACTGCAACCGTGACAGAATCTGACCCAACCGCAACCGTGACAGAATCTGACCCAATCGCAACTGTGACAGAATCTGACCAAACCGCAACCGTGACAGAATCTGACCCAACCGCAACCGTGACAGAATCTGACCCAACCGCAACCGTAACAGAATCTAACTCAACCGCAACCGTGACATAATCTAACCCAACCGCAACCGTAACAGAATCTGACCAATCGCAACCGTGACAGAATCTGACCCAATCGCAACCGTAACAGAATCTAACTCAACCGCAACCGTGACATAATCTAACCCAACCGCAACCGTAACAGAATCTGACCCAATCGCAACCGTAACAGAATCTAACCCAACCGTAACCGTGACATAATCTGACCCAACCGCAACCGTGACAGAATCTAACCCAACTGCAACCGTGACAGAATCTAACCCAACTGCAACCGTAACAGAATCTGACCCAACCGCAACCGTAACAGAATCTGACCCAACTGCAACCGAAACAGAATCTGACCCAACCGCAACCGTAACAGAATCTAACCCAACTGCAACCGTAACAGAATCTGACCCAACCGCAACCGTGACAGAATCTAACCCAACCGCAACCGTAACAGAATCTGACCCAACCACAACCGTGACAGAATCTGACCCAACCGCAACCGTAACAGAATCTAACCCAACCGCAACCGTAACAGAATCTAACTCAACCGCAACCGTAACAGAATCTGACCCAACCGCAACCGTAACAGAATCTAACCCAACCGCAACCGTGACAGAATCTGACCCAACTGCAACCGTAACAGAATCTGACCCAACCGCAACCGTAACAGAATCTAACCCAACTGCAACCGTAACAGAATCTAACCCAACCGCAACCGTAACAGAATCTGACCCAACCGCAACCGTAACAGAATCTGACCCAACTGCAACCGTAACAGAATCTGACCCAACCGCAACCGTAACAGAATCTAACCCAACTGCAACCGTGACAGAATCTAACCAAACCGTAACCGTAACAGAATCTGACCCAACCGCAACCGTGACAGAATCTGACCCAACCGCAACCGTGACAGAATCTGACCCAACTGCAACCGTAACAGAATCTGACCCAACTGCAACCGTAACAGAATCTGACCCAACCGCAACCGTAACAGAATCTGACCCAACTGCAACCGTAACAGAATCTGACCCAACTGCAACCGTAACAGAATTTGACCCAACTGCAACCGTAACAGAATCTGACCCAACTGCAACCGTAACAGAATCTGACCCAACTGCAACCGTAACAGAATCTGACCCAACTGCAACCGTAACAGAATCTGACCCAACTGCAACCGTAACAGAATCTAACCCAACTGCAACCGTAACAGAATCTGACCCAACCGCAACCGTGACAGAATCTGACCCAACCGCAACCGTGACAGAATCTGACCCAACTGCAACCGTAACAGAATCTGACCCAACTGCAACCGTAACAGAATCTGACCCAACCGCAACCGTGACAGAATCTGACCCAACCGCAACCGTAACAGAATCTGACCCAACCGCAACCGTGTCAGAATCTGACGCAACCGCAACCGTGACAGAATCTGACCCAACCGCAACCGTGACAGAATCTGACCCAACCGCAACCGTGACAGAATCTGACTCAACTGCAACCGTGACAGAATCTGACGCAACCGCAACCGTGACAGAATCTGACCCAACTGCAACCGTGACAGAATCTGACCCAACTGCAACCGTAACCGTGTCAGAATCTGACGCAACCGCAACCGTGACAGAATCTGACGCAACCGCAACTGTGACAGAATCTGACCCAACCACAACCGTGACAGGATCTGACCCAACCGCAACTGTGACAGAATCTGACCCAACCGCAACCGTGACAGAATCTGACCTGACCGCAACCGTGACAGAATCTGACCCAACCGCAACCGTGACAGAATCTGACCCAACCGCAACTGTGACAGAATCTGACCCAACCGCAACTGTGACAGAATCTGACCCAACCGTGACAGAATCCGACCCAACCGCAACCGTGTCAGAATCTGACGCAACCGCAACCGTGACAGAATCTGACCCAACCGCAACCGTGACAGAATCTGACCCAACCGCAACTGTGACAGAATCCGACCCAACCGCAACCGTGACAGAATCTGACCCAACCGCAACTGTGACAGAATCTGACCCAACCGTGACAGAATCCGACCCAACCGCAACCGTGTCAGAATCTGACGCAACCGTGACAGAATCTGACCCAACCGTGACAGAATCCGACCCAACCGCAACCGTGTCAGAATCTGACGCAACCGTGACAGAATCTGACCCAACCGTGACAGAATCCGACCCAACCGCAACCGTGTCAGAATCTGAAGCAACCGTGACAGAATCTGACCCAACCGTGACAGAATCCAACCCAACCGCAACCGTGTCAGAATCTGACGCAACCGTGACAGAATCTGACCCAACCGTGACAGAATCTGTCGCAACCGTGACAGAATCTGACCCAACCGCAACCGTGACAGAAATTGACCCAACCGCAACCGTAACAGAATCTGACCTAACCGCAACCGTGACAGAATCTGATGCAACCGCAACCGTGACAGAATCTGCCCAAACCGCAACCGTGACAGAATCTGCCCAAACCGCAACCGTAACAGAATCTGATGCAACCGCAACCGTGACAGAATCTGACCCAACCGCAACCGTGACAGAATCTAACCCAACCGCAACTGTGACAGAATCTGACCCAACCGCAACCGTGACAGAATCTGACCCAACCGCAACCGTGACAGAATCTAACCCAACCGCAACTGTGACAGAATCTGACCCAACCGTAACCGTGACAGAATCTAACCCAACCGCAACCGTGACAGAATCTGATGCAACCGCAACCGTAACATCATCTGACTCAACCCAACCGTGACAGAATCTGACCCAACCGTGACAGAATCTGACCCAACCGCAACCGTGACAGAATCTAACCCAACCGCAACTGTGACAGAATCTGACCCAACCGTAACCGTGACAGAATCTAACCCAACCGCAACCGTGACAGAATCTGACCCAACCGCAACCGTGACAGAATCTAACCCAACCGCAACTGTGACAGAATCTGACCCAACCGTAACCGTGACAGAATCTAACCCAACCCAACCGTGACAGAATCTGACCCAACCGTGACAGAATCTGACCCAACCGTGACAGAATCTGACCCAACCGTGACAGAATCTGACCGAAGCACTGGCGGAATCTAGACAAATCTGTGATGGAATCTAGACGAAGCAGTGACGGCGTCTAACCGAAGGAGTGACGAATCTAACAGAAGCAGTGACATAATCTAGTCGAAACTGTGATTCAATCTAGGCGAAACTATGACGGAATCTTACCGAAGCAGTGACGGAATCTTACAGAAGCAGTGACGGAATCTAAGCGAAGCAGTAATGTAATCTGACCGAATCCAACCGAAGCAGTGACGAATTCTAACATTGTTCATCTGTATAAGTTATTCATAAAACACTTCCGAACACTTCAGCATGTCACAAACGATCAGACACCCAATTAATTCGTCACTTCTAATTTCATCGAGGCCTTTAAACTTTATAAGCTTCATTTGTGACAACATGTTATCATACTCTGAGAAGTTTTTCTTTCAGAAAATGGTTTTACTGTGAAAAGAAAAAGAAAAACACTTTCACTTACCAAAGTCGATTATTTCATATGGTATAGCTGTTTGCCAGAGTTTTGATGTATCGCTAACGGCGTTCCTTTTATGAAGTCGTTTGGTTTCGCATGACGATTCCTGGTCAACAAAGTAAAACTGGTCCCTAAAATACAGATTTTTTTTTTTCATTTTTGATTCCAAACAAATGCGTGCAGACGCGTAGCTAGCTCTCTTTTCAAGTGGATTCATAATTGTACTAAGGGGGCGGGGGATGATGCCCACTCGAAAAGAATTGAAAACAATGGTGCAATCTGGTGCCTTCTGGGTGTCCTAAGGTTCTTTATATAGTACTATTTAGTGCTTGAGGATCTTGTAGTCAAGCAACTTTGGGTGATTTTCTGATATATTTTTTTTCAGACGCGTACTCGCGTATAGGCAGCTACCCGCCTGACGTAATTAAAACATACTTCGTGCATCCTGGTGAAAGCTATACCAAAGAGGCTCAGAACATTAATATGTCCGTATTCGGAATCAATACTACTACATGTACCTTTTTAATCATATGCCCTACGGATGTCAAATCTTTAACTGTGTGTTATATACAGTACAAATAGTACTAGTATTTGTTTATACGCACAACCAATGCATGGTTATTTTCGTTTGCAACATATTAAAGTGTTGTTATACATTTATAGACAAGTATTAAGTACACTACCAACCACGCGTTATTTTGCAAAACAGTTACAGTTCTTTAACTACGCTCACTCCACCCATTCTTAATCATTTAGAATTTACTTCATCTATTACAAATAAAAGCGACGAGCAGAAATGGGTCTTATAGGTAATACGGTGTAAGCAAACGCTATTACGTCATAGTTTCTTGTTACTGAAAATAGAAATTTAATTGCCATAGTGTGATGTTTATTATGTCATGCGACCCATATTTAATAATATGTTAAAGCTAATAATTCAGAATTTTACAGTAAAACTTACTCTATGATCGAATCATATCGATGCCTGTCTAACACCATATCATACTGGAGTTTGATGAGGTTCTCCCCTCGACCCGGAAAGCTATAGTCACACCAAACTGAAAATAGATAGATTGCAAAACATTATAAATATTTCTATGTGTGGACTACTTTTTGTGCGTAACGTCATCCAGGTGTGTGAATATGTGTGCTAGATTTATGTGCACTACGTCATTCAAATGGGCTTTTGCGCAGGCTTTTTTGTGCACTAAGTCATTCAGGTATGTGTATGTGTTGGATACACTTTGTGCACTAAGTCAATCAGGTATGTGTATGTGTTGGATACACTTTGTGCATTAAGTCAATCAGGTATGTGTATGTGTTGGATACACTTTGTGCACTAAGTCAATCAGGTATGTGTATGTGTTGGATACACTTTGTGCATTAAGTCAATCAGGTATGTGTATGTGTTGGATACACTTTGTGCACTAAGTCAATCAGGTATGTGTATGTGTGGATACACTTTGTGCACTAAGTCAATCAGGTATGTGTATGTGTTGGATACACTTTGTGCATTAAGTCAATCAGGTATGTGTATGTGTTGGATACACTTTGTGCACTAAGTCATTCAGGTATGTGTATGTGTTGGATACACTTTGTGCACTAAGTCATTCAGGTATGTGTATGTGTTGGATACACTTTGTGCACTAAGTCATTCAGGTATGTGTATGTGTTGGATACACTTTGTGCATTAAGTCAATCAGGTATGTGTATGTGTTGGATACACTTTGTGCACTAAGTCAATCAGGTATGTGTATGTGTTGGATACACTTTGTGCATTAAGTCAATCAGGTATGTGTATGTGTTGGATACACTTTGTGCATTAAGTCATTCAGGTATGTGTATGTGTTGGATACACTTTGTGCACTAAGTCAATCAGGTATGTGTATGTGTTGGATACACTTTGTGCATTAAGTCAATCAGGTATGTGTATGTGTTGGATACACTTTGTGCATTAAGTCAATCAGGTATGTGTATGTGTTGGATACACTTTGTGCACTAAGTCAATCAGGTATGTGTATGTGTTGGATACACTTTGTGCACTAAGTCAATCAGGTATGTGTATGTGTTGGATACACTTTGTGCATTAAGTCATTCAGGTATGTGTATGTGTTGGATACACTTTGTGCACTAAGTCAATCAGGTATGTTTATGTGTTGGATACACTTTGTGCATTAAGTCAATCAGGTATGTGTATGTGTTGGATACACTTTGTGCACTAAGTCATCAGGTATGTGTATGTGTTGGATACACTTTGTGCACTAAGTCATCAGGTATGTGTATGTGTTGGATACACTTTGTGCTAAGTCATTCAGGTATGTGTATGTGTTGGATACACTTTGTGCACTAAGTCATTCAGGTATGTGTATGTGTTGGATACACTTTGTGCACTATGTCATTAAGGTATGTGAACGTGTGGGCTATTTTTGTGCAAAAAGTCATCTGATTTGTGTACGTGTGGGATACATTTTGTGCACTGCGTCATTCTGTGATGAGCACGTGCTGGCTACTTTTTGTACTGTACATGATCCAGGTGTGTGTACGTGTGGGCTTTTTTTGTGCACTACGTCATTCAGTGATGTGTATCTTTCATTTTACCATTCATTTTTTTAACGTAAAACAGTGATAACATTTAGTTTCAGTTTAAAATAAAATGAAGAAAAAAAACTAACCATACATGTTTTATTATAATTTAAAGCATGCTTATTCACTTACGCGGTTGTGAAACTCGCCCTGTCAAACCCTCTTCGACTTTCACTGAAATAAGTATATTTTGGATATACAATGTCCCTCAAATCCACACCATAAAAATGTTACGGAGTGAGTATTTGACCCCATATGTAATATACGGAGCAACAGAAACCAAATCGGGTAAGAGCACAAACCAAAACATGCTTTCCTGCGCTCCTTGTACCCAGTGTGTGTATATGACGTGATAAATTACGTCAGGTCAATTAAACTAGCGGTTAAAGAGGGTGGGGACGCACCCGGCGCTCGCCCCCCCCCCCCCCTCTTAAATCGTCCAAGTTTACTTTCATACTAATATGGGCGAAAAAAGTAATACAATACACTCATAATGCACCATTTTCACCTACCAATTGTTAAAATTGTCTTTTAGGAGTTACCCAAAATCCCAGCGCAAACAGTTTATGACAATATACTTTCGGTTCTGAGGGAGGGGCGCATGTCAAAAGGTTGCGCCCCTAAGTAACGACCCCTCTAATATCAATTCCTTGAACCGCCCCTGAATTACTTGCCCCGTAACCTATAATTTACGTCGACAACCTGGTTATATTTATCAAGTCGCCAACTCTATCTGGGAAATATTTCATTTTCCTAGTGGAATCGGAAACTAGTCGCCGTTTTGGTACGATAAAAACTTAGTGACCAAATATGGAAACATATGGGGTCATCGCGTGACTAGTCATGGACCAGTGGCGTGGCGTTCTTCATACTGGATGCGTGATATAAACGTATAAGAGCAATCTTATTAAAGAGTGACCCGTGGTCTTGTGATAATACATTCGACTATCAATCGCCTGGGTCCAAGGTTCGATTACCTGCCTCAACACTTAGAACTTCCGGGAGGGACGTTAAATGCAGGTCCCGTGTGACAGAGCTATACACTTGTGCACGTTAAAGAACCAGGGTAGATATAACCAGGGTAACATTCTGTTAGCGCACTATGCTTCAAAGAAAACAACAAACAACAACACATATTAAATGCGTTTTTTTACAACGTTGAATTTCATTGTTGCGAAAAAAAATGTTCAGAATCGCAATCTAGTTTAAGACGGTATATTTTCATTCATTTTTTTAACATTGAAATAATTGCACCTTCTTTGTTTATGAATGTGCGTAAATTACGTAAAATCTCTACTTACCTTGGTAATCGATTTCGACATTCTTAAACACATCATCAAAGGCGGCGAACGCACCATCAAGTGACAAAACCTGCAAAACAATAGAGAAAAAATGTTTTACTTTCATTACCATATATCTAACTGCTTACAAATACTACAATGCACAGTATATGTAGAGTATAGTTTGCAAACATTTCTTTTTTTTACTTTAATGCTTTACGAAGTACAACTTATTTGATTTAAATGATAAAAAAATATTTGTGTACAGATAAAAAATATTAGATTTATTTTGGCGCCTTTTGAACCGTGCAATATGTGCCCACGTAGCTAGTGGGAAACAGCGCCATATATAAAGGCTAATATTTTATCGTTAAACAAATCATATGCTTTTTTTTGGGGGGGGGGGTGATAATAAAATTTGCATCAGTCTACATTGTGGGCCTTATGGGGATAACCCCAGTAGCTAAACTAATATAAGCATGATTATTATGATTACTGAAACACTCCAGCAATTGTTTTATTATTAAAATGGGTGGGGGGGGGAGGGTACTCCACCAAAAAATAAACATTTTTTAGTCCGAAATGGTGCGTTTCGCGCTTATTGTATTACCTTTAATCTCCGGTATTGACATAAAAGGTAAACTTAGACGATTTAATGCAAACGGGGGGGGGGGGGCATGGTGTGCCCTTGTCTGAATCCGCAAGCGTATATAACTTGTCATTCCACTAACCACATCACAGATAGCCGACTGACACCGTTATCGACCGAGCGTATTAACGGCGCACTGATTTCTAAGGGGGGGGGGGCTGATACACCACCCATCATCTAGCCATACCAATTAACATTGGTGTCATATCATTCGCCCAATTAAGGCACACAATATAGGCTGATACACCCACTCATCATCTAGCCATACCAATTACATTGGTGTCATATCATTCGCCCAATTAAGGCACACAATATAGGCTGATACACCCACCCATCATCTAGCCATACCAATTAACATTGGTGTCATATCATTCGCCCAATTAAGGCACACAAAATAGGCTGATACACCTACCCATCATCTAGCCATACCAATTAACATTGGTGTCATATCATTCGCCCAATTAAGGCACACAATATAGGCTGATACACCCACTCATCATCTAGCCATACCAATTAACATTGGTGTCATATCATTCGCCCAATTAAGGCACACAATATAGGCTGATACACCCACCCATCATCTAGCCATACCAATTAACATTGATGTCATATCATTCGCCCAATTAAGGCACACAATATAGGCTGATACACCCACCCATCATCTAGCCATACCAATTAACATTGGTGTCATATCATTCGCCCAATTAAGGCACACAATATAGGCTGATACACCCACCCATCATCTAGCCATACCAATTAACATTGGTGTCATATCATTCGCCCAATTAAGGCACACAATATAGGCTGATACACCCACCCATCATCTAGCCATACCTTCGCCCAATTAAGGCACACAATATAGGCTGATACACCCACCCATCATCTAGCCATACCAATTAACATTGATGTCATATCATTCGCCCAATTAAGGCACACAATATAGGCTGATACACCCATCATCTAGCCATACCAATTAACATTGATGTCATATCATTCGCCCAATTAAGGCACACAATATAGGCTGATACACCCACCCATCATCTAGCATACCAATTAACATTGGTGTCATATCATTCGCCCAATTAAGGCACACAATATAGGCTGATACACCCACTCATCATCTAGCCATACCAATTAACATTGATGTCATATCATTCGCCCAATTAAGGCACACAATATAGGCTGATACACCCACCCATCATCTAGCCATACCAATTAACATTGGTGTCATATCATTCGCCCAATTAAGGCACACAATATAGGCTGATACACCCACCCATCATCTAGCCATACCAATTAACATTGATGTCATATCATTCGCCCAATTAAGGCACACAATATAGGCTGATACACCCACCCATCATCTAGCCATACCAATTAACATTGGTGTCATATCATTCGCCCAATTAAGGCACACAATATAGGCTGATACACCCACCCATCATCTAGCCATACCAATTCACATTGATGTCATATCCTTCGCCCAATTAAGGCACACAATATTAGCTGATACAATTTTTTTTATTTTAATGCATTTTTATCATTAACGTTAAAAAATATAAGTGATTAATTCACGCTTTTTGAACAGATATACAGATGTCAGTTTCCATAAAATAAATGCGTCTTAAGCTGTTTATTCTGAATAGTTCATGAACCATATTGACTCCATTCACTATATTGGTCAGTTATTGATAACAATTAGTTCGATTAGCTACATATATCTAAGTTCCAAAAAATACCAATATTAAAAACCAGCCCAATGCTGTTTATTCTTATAAGTTCAAAACTAAATCATATTTTATGATTTCAGTTTGAAATCAATATCCAACATTGTGATTATAATACCTGTATTTATTTTAAACTTTATTTAGTATTTTTTGTATATGTTAATAAATCTATATAAATAAAAAATAACATATTTACCAAAATCAAAATTCCAAGCACGACTGCCATAATTTTGTTGATTTATCAAAAGCTACAAATCTTGCTATCAAATGCGAGCTAGGCTAGGGAAACTAAATACACTAATCGCTCAATGCAATCTTATAAACACCACATGGCTTTCGTTTAAGATAAGCAATTATCCTGTTTGTTTACCAGTTCATTTCCAAGAACTGGCCAACATTCTCCATTTTCATTCGCTGAGAAAAAACCCAATGGGAGATCGCTTTCAATTGCAGGTCGTTGAGGGCAGTGGCATAGCTAGCCCTCTATTCATGTGGATTCATAATTGTGCAAGTGAAATGCAGGGGCATGCCCCCTTGCAATATTTTAAAAACATTGTGAAATCTGTTCATTTTGAGGTGCTTAATTAAGTACTGGAAAATGGACAGTATTAGGATCATGTTGTCAAGTTCGATTACTGCAACTTTGGCTGATTTTTTTTATAAAAAAAATGGTCAGAATCATGTGGATTCAGCCGCGTACTCGCGTATAGGCAGCTACGCGCCTCGTTGAGGGTATTTCCATAAGTTTCAGTTCATATTACATGCTAGTAACCTGCATGAGCGACATTAAGGAAAACGTCCGTTATTCACATTAAACACATATTTATGTATATTTTCTAATCTCTTTCTTTATATACACATTCCGCTTTCGAATCGTTTTACGTTCTGTTGACGATGCAGGTAATTAAAATACGTTGCCACTATTAATTTACACATGTGTTGTATAATCATTTTTGTCATGGGACGCTGGTCTATACACAATGTAATATTAAATATTGAATTGAAACATATCACCTTCAACTATCAGAATTTAGATGATCATGTATGATCACCGACAGTTGAAATTATCATGTATGATCACCGACAGTTGAAATTATTATGAAATTATCCCGTACGATCACCGTCTGTTGAAAATATCACATACGACCACAAACCTTTGCAAAATATCACGTACGATCACCAACAGTTGAACTTATCATGTACGATAACCGACTGTTGGAATTATCACATACGATCATCGACTGTTGGAGTTGTTACATACAATCACCGACTGTTGGAGTTATCACATACGATCACCGACTGTTGGAGTTGTTACATACAATCACCGACTGTTGGAGTTATCACATACAATCACCGACTGTTGGAGTTATCACATACAATCACCGACTGTTGGAGTTATCACATACAATCACCGACTGTTGGAGTTATCACATACAATCACCGACTGTTGGAATTATCACATACGATCATCGACTGTTGGAGTTGTTACATACAATCACCGACTGTTGGATTATCACATACGATCACCGACTGTTGGAGTTATTACACACAATCACCGACTGTTGGAGTTATACATACAATCACGACTGTTGGAGTTATTACATACAATCACCGACTGTTGGAGTTATTACATACAATCACCGACTGTTGGAGTTATAACATACAATCACCGACTGTTGGAGTTATAACATACGATCACCGACTGTTGGAGTTATTATATACGATCACCGACTGTTGAGTTATTATATACGATCACCGACTGTTGGAGTTATTACATACGATCAGACTGTTGGAGTTATAACATACAATCACCGACTGTTGGAGTAATTACATACGATCACCGACTGTTGGAGTTATTACATACGATCACGACTGTTGGAGTTATTACATACAATCACCGACTGTTGGAGTTATCACATACAATCACCGACTGTTGGAGTTATTACATACGATCACCGACTGTTGGAGTTATAACATACAATCACCGACTGTTGGAGTTATTACATACGATCACCGACTGTTGGAGTTATCACATACAATCACCGACTGTTGGAGTTATCACATACGATCACCGACTGTTGGAGTTATAACATACAATCACCGACTGTTGGAGTTATTACATACAATCACCGACTGTTGGAGTTATCACATACAATCACCGACTGTTGGAGTTATCACATACAATCACCGACTGTTGGAGTTATTACATACAATCACCGACTGTTGGAGTATCACATACAATCACCGACTGTTGGAGTTATTACATACAATCACCGACTGTTGGAGTTATCACATACAATCATCGACTGTTGGAGTTATCACATACAATCACCGACTGTTGGAGTTATCACATACATTCACCGACTGTTGGAGTTATCACATACAATCACCGACTGTTGGAGTTATCACATACAATCACCGACTGTTGGAGTTATACATACAATCACCGACTGTTGGAGTTATTACATACAATCAACGACTGTTGGAGTTATTACATACAATCACCGACTGTTGGAGTTATTACATACAATCACCGACTGTTGGAGTTATTACATAAATCACCGACTGTTGGAGTTATTACATACGATCACCGACTGTTGGAGTTATTACATACAATCACCGACTGTTGGAGTTATACATACGATCACCGACTGTTGGAGTTATACATACAATCACCGACTGTTGGAGTTATTACATACAATCACCGACTGTTGGAGTTATTATATACAATCACCGACTGTTGGAGTTATACATACAATCACCGACTGTTGGAGTTATTACATACAATCACCGACTGTTGGAGTTATACATACAATCACCGACTGTTGGAGTTATAACATACAATCACCGACTGTTGGAGTTATACATACATCACCGACTGTTGGAGTTATTACATACGATCACCGACTGTTGGAGTTATTACATAGATCACCGACTGTTGGAGTTATTACATACGATCACCGACTGTTGGAGTTATACATACGATCACCGACTGTTGGAGATTACATACAATCACCGACTGTTGGTGTTATTACATACAATCACCGACTGTTGGACTGAATCACCGACTGTTGGAGTTATCACATACAATCACCGACTGTTGGATTTATTACATCAATCACCGACTGTTGGTGTTATTACATACATCACAACTGTTGGAGTTATTACATACAATCACCGACTTGGTGGTTATACATACAATCACGACTGTGGACTGAATCACCGACTGTTGGAGTTATCACATACAATCACCGACTGTTGAGTTATAATACAATCACCGACTGTTGGGACTGAATCACCGACTGTTGGAGTTATCACATACAATCACCGACTGTTGGAGTTATTACATACAATCACCGACTGTTGGGTTATTACATACAATCACCAGACTGTTGGAGTTATTACATACAATCACCGGATGTTGAGTTATACCATACAATCAATCACCGACTGTTGAGTTATTACATACGATCACCGACTGTTGGAGTTATCACATACAATCACCGACTGTTGGAGTTATCACATACAATCACCGACTGTTGGAGTTATTACATACGATCACCGACTGTTGGAGTTATTACATACAATCACCGACTGTTGGAGTATACATACAATCACCGACTGTTGGAGTTACACATACATCCCGACTGGTTGGAGTTATACATACGATCACCGACTGTTGGGTTATACATACAATCACCGACTGTTGGAGTTATCAATACAATCACCGACTGTTGGAGTTATTACATACGATCACGACTGTTGGAGTTATATACATCACCGACTGTTGGAGTTATACATACATACCGACTGTTGGAGTTATTACATAAATCACCGACTGTTGGAGTTATACATACGATCACCGACTGTTGGGTTTATACATACGATCACCGACTGTTGGAGTTATTACATACAATCACCGACTGTTGGAGTTATTACATACGATCACCGACTGTTGGTAGTTATTACATACAATAACCGACTGTTGGAGTTATCACATACGATCACCGACTGTTGGGGTTATTAACATACAATCACCGACTGTTGGAGTTAACATACAATCACCGACTGTTGGAGTTATTACATACAATCACGACTGTTGGAGTTATTACATACAATCACCGACTGTTGGGGTTAGTTAACATACAATCACCGACTGTTGGAGTTATACATACAATCACCGACTGTTGGGAGTTATAATACAATCACCGACTGTTGGAGTTATAACATACAATCACCGACTGTTGGAGGTTATCATACAAAATCACCGACTGTTGGAGTTATCATACAATCACCGACTGTGGAGTTATACAATCACCGACTGTTGGAGTTATATCACATACAATCACCGACTGTTGGAGTTATACATACAATCACCGACTGTTGGAGTTATCACATACAATCACGACTGTTGGAGTTATTACATACAATCACCGACTGTTGGAGTTATCACATACATCCCGACTGTTGGAGTTATCACATACAATCACCGACTGTTGGAGTTATTACATACAATCACCGACTGTTGGAGTTATAACATACAATCACCGACTGTTGGAGTTATTACATCATCACCGACTGTTGGAGTTATACATACAATCACCGACTGTTGGAGTTTATACAATCACCGACTGTTGGAGTTATTATATACGATCACCGACTGTTGGAGTTATCACATACGATCACCGACTGTTGGAGTTATTACATACAATCACCGACTGTTGGAGTTATTACATACATCACCGACTGTTGGAGTTATTACATACAATCACCGACTGTTGGAGTTATCACATACAATCACCGACTGTTGGAGTTATTACATACAATCACCGACTGTTGGAGTTATTACATAAATCACCGACTGTTGGAGTTATCACATACGAATCACCGACTGTTGGAGTTATTACATACAATCACCGACTGTTGGACTGATTACATACAATCACCGACTGTTGGTGTTATTACATACAATCACCGACTGTTGCTGAATCACCGACTGTTGGAGTTATCACATACAATCACCGACTGTTGGAGTTATTACATACAATCACCGACTGTTGGTGTTATTACATACAATCACCGACTGTTGGAGTTATTACATACAATCACCGACTGTTGGTGTTATTACATACATCACCGACTGTTGGACTGAATCACCGACTGTTGGAGTTATTTATACGATCACCGACTGTTGGAGTTATCACATACATCACCGACTGTTGGAGTTATCACATACATCACCGACTGTTGGAGTTATCACATACAATCACCGACTGTTGGAGTTATTACATACAATCACCGACTGTTGGAGTTATCACATACAACCACCGACTGTTGGAGTTATTACATACAATCACCGACTGTTGGAGTTATCATTCAATCACCGACTGTTGGAGTTATTACATACAATCACCGACTGTTGGAGTTATTACATACAATCACCGACTGTTGGAGTTATTACATACTCACCGACTGTTGGAGTTATTACATACAATCACCGACTGTTGGAGTTATTACATACATCACCGACTGTTGGAGTTATAACATACATCACCACTGTTGGAGTTATCACATACAATCACGACTGTTGGAGTTATTACATACAATCACCGACTTTTGGGTTATTACATACAATCACCGACTGTTGGAGTTATTACATACAATCACCGACTGTTGGAGTTATTACATACAATCACCGACTGTTGGAGTTATTACATACAATCACCGACTGTTGGAGTTATACATACAATCACCGACTGTTGGAGTTATAACATACGATCACCGACTGTTGGAGTTATCACATACGATCACCGACTGTTGGAGTTATTACATACAATCACCGACTGTTGGAGTTATTACATACGATCACCGACTGTTGGAGTTATTACATACAATCACCGACCGTTGGAGTTATCACATACAATCACCGACTGTTGGAGATTACATACATCACCGACTGTTGGAGTTATTACATACGCTCACCGACTGTTGGAGTTATTACATACAATCACCGACTGTTGGAGTTATTACATACAATCACCGTCTGTTGGATGATTACATACAATCACCGACTGTTGGTGTTATTACATACAATCACCGACTGTTGGACTGAATCACCGACTGTTGGAGTTATCACATACAATCACCGACTGTTGGAGTTATTACATACAATCACCGACTGTTGGAGTTATTACATACAATCACCGACTGTTGGAGTTATCACATACAATCACCGACTGTTGGTGTTATACATACAATCACCGACTGTTGGACTGAATCACCGACTGTTGGAGTTTACACATACAATCACCGACTGTTGGAGTTATCACATACAATCACCGACTGTTGGAGTTATAACATACAATCACCGACTGTTGGAGTTATCACATACAATCACCGACTGTTGGAGTTATCACATACAATCACGACTACAATCACCAACGTTGGAGTTATTACATACGATCACCGACTGTTGAGTTATTACATACAATACCGACTGTTGGAGTTATCACATACATCACCGAATGTTGGAGTTATTACATACGATCACCGACTGTTGGAGTTATTACATACAATCACCGACTGTTGGAGTTATTACATACAATCACCGACTGTTGGAGTTATTACATACAATCACCGACTGTTGGAGTTATTACATACAATCACCGACTGTTGGAGTTATCACATACAATCACCGACTGTTGGAGTTATAACATACAATCACCGACTGTTGGAGTTATACATACAATCACCGACTGTTGGAGTTATTACATACGATCACCGACTGTTGGAGTTATTATATACGATCACCGACTGTTGGAGTTATCACATACGATCACCGACTGTTGGAGTTATACATACAATCACCGACTGTTGGAGTTATCACATACAATCACCGACTGTTGGAGATATTACATACGATCACCGACTGTTGGAGTTATTACATACGCTCACCGACTGTTGGAGTTATTACATACAATCACCGACTGTTGGAGTTATCACATACAATCACCGACTGTTGGAGTTATTACATACAATCACCGACTGTTGGTGTTATTACATACAATCACCGACTGTTGGACTGAATCACCGACTGTTGGAGTTATCACATACAATCACCGACTGTTGGAGTTATTACATACAATCACCGACTGTTGGTGTTATTACATACAATCACCGACTGTTGGAGTTATCACATACAATCACGACTGTTGGTGTTATACATACAATCACCGACTGTTGGACTGAATCACCGACTGTTGGAGTTATCACATACAATCACCGACTGTTGGAGTTATCACATACAATCACCGACTGTTGGAGTTATTACATACAATCACCGACTGTTGGAGTTATCACATACAATCACCGACTGTTGGAGTTATCACATACAATCACCGACTACAATCACCAACGTTGGAGTTATTACATACGATCACCGACTGTTGGAGTTATTACATACAATGACCGACTGTTGGAGTTATCACATACAATCACCGAATGTTGGAGTTATCACATACATCACCGACTGTTGGAGTTATTACATACAATCACCGACTGTTGGAGTTATTACATACAATCACGACTGTTGGAGTTATACATACAATCACGACTGTTGGAGTTATTACATACAATCACCGACTGTTGGAGTTATCACATACAATCACCGACTGTTGGGGTTATAACATACAATCACCGACTGTTGGAGTTATAGCATACAATCACCGACTGTTGGAGTTATTACATACGATCACCGACTGTTGGAGTTATTATATACGATCACCGACTGTTGGAGTTATCACATACGATCACCGACTGTTGGAGTTATTACATACAATCACCGACTGTTGGAGTTATTACATACGATCACCGACTGTTGGAGTTATTACATACAATCACCGACTGTTGGAGTTATGACATACAATCACAGACTGTTGGAGTTATTACATACGATCACCGACTGTTGGAGTTATTACATACGATCACCGACTGTTGGAGTTATTACATACGAATCACCGACTGTTGGAGTTATTACATACAATCACCGACTGTTGGACTGATTACATACAATCACCGACTGTTGGTGTTATTACATACAATCACCGACTGTTGGACTGAATCACCGACTGTTGGAGTTATCACATACAATCACCGACTGTTGGAGTTATTACATACAATCACCGACTGTTGGTGTTAT